>NC_077228.1:311592629-311919296 GCF_027887165.1 Monodelphis domestica
CACAGGGGCCAATCACAGTTTTCAAAATTGTTACACCTCTAGTTCTCTAAAGGTGGCAACTCTTATCAAAGGCCTCTGAAGGTCAATTTCTCATCAGAAAACTTTATAGTTTCTGAGGGTGTGAACTCTTTAAAAAATTCACAAGTTTCTGATTTTTGAGTTAGAAAAAGGGGTGGAATTCTTCCAAGTATGTTGTTGGCTTCTCACCTCTAAAGGTGTTAACTCTTCTCCTAGGAGTAAGAGTTTCTGGACTTCCCTTACTTTAGGGTTAAGTATGGTTGTTGATTAATTCAAAAGTAGACAAAAGAATTAATCCTGTCTTCAGTCTAGTGAGATACTAAGTAAGGGTACTTAAGTTATTCTTATTCCAAAGTGTTAACTCCAGCTAGGCAAAGAGAACAAAGGATTCCCTTTTCACAAGTGCAAATTTAGAATAGACAGAGAACCAAAAATTCCTTTCACAGTTCAAATTAGAGGAACCTTTTATTACTGGCCAGGGTGTTCTCTTAAGTGAGAGTTGCCCTGAATAATGGGTATGCACAGAATTTATAGGAAAACAGATTGACAGTAAATCTTCCTTTGGCATATTGGTGGATTCAAACAAATTCATACATGAATATTCCCTTGCAGAAGCAAGCAAGCAATATCTCACAGAAGCAGATGTTTGTGCTCTTAGCATTACTGCAGAATGGGGTACACTTTGTTGTTATCAGTGGAGGTATTTCCTACTGTCATAAATCTAACCATAGGCTATTTTGAGCCTGAGTCTTCCTGACTCCTGACTCCCTGGGGGAAGCCCTGCCCGATTCCTGGGAAAGCCTGGGATTGTAGATTTTTATCTACTTCAAATAAGTCATAGAAAATAATCCAATACTTGATGAGAGTGAAGACCCTGTGGAATATGAGACCATGGAATCACAACATAGTTCTAAGTGGTTCAAAAGGGTTTATGTTCAAGGTCTTGGAGTTTTCTTCAAAAGATCTTTGATAATTTCAGTCTTTTTCCTCTTGTATTTTCCCCTTTCACTCCCTTTTGAGTCTCTGACTCACTCTCCTCACATAGAGGTAGTTTTTGGGTCAAATCTCAAAGTATCTCAAATTTCCTTCATGCTAGGCAATTAATGATTCATTAGATAACTTTTTAGATGGAAGTGGGGTCATTGCAGAGTGGAATTTGTTGTAAACCTGTGCCAAATCCTTGGATCTGCTAGTACAGTGTTGTGTGGTTGGTCAACACAGTCAAGTCAAGGCAAGATTCTTTGACAAAGATTCTTTGGCATGAACGAACGAAGTGAAGAGCAAATGGAAGGTTTGAGCAGAACACTGCTGCTGATGCCCTAGCTTGAGGTATTTATTAGGAAAATCATTATGCATTGATACATGATGGATGGATATCGGTGGCAGACGGGAAGCCATGCAGGTAGCTACTTCAAAGGAATACTTATAAGATACAAAGTCCAAATTAAACACAGGTTTGCCAAATCTTCATTACAGGTAAAGCTCATAAATCCATGGCTACGTGACTAGGGATAAAGAGGATGGAGAGGGGGAAGATCACTAAGAACAAATTCAGGGGACATGGTGAGGTGCCTTGGAGTCTGGAGATATCAACCATCCTGTTCCTCAATCTGTGGAAGTATCTGACTTGTGAGGTCCTATTGATGTTAAGAATGTTTGATATGTAAAATAGGAGGAACCCAGAGAGCCTTGGGAAGCTTCCTCTCTTACTAAGAATTTTATCTCATTGCTAATGTAAAAAACCTTTGGAGCTAGAGGTAGGTAGGTCAGTTGTTTATTCATTCAGTACTGTGAGAATGGAATTCCCACTCTAAGTCAGGAGGTAAACTATAAACTTTGATTGAAGAATTTGGGGTGCCCACCAATTCTTTTTTATAGGTAGAAAATCTGGAATTTGTTAATGGAATCATTAACTCATGAGGTTTTCTGATATTGTCACAAGAAGAAAATGCTTTTGCAATAATATCTTGGTTTTTTCTGAATCTTTGCTTGGGCCACAAGATCCAAGGTGACAATTTCATTTTTCTCATGTATACATTTTCCACTGTAACCCCTCCATACAATAGTATGGGAAATTGGAAGGGGTGCTAAGTGAGCTCAGGATCAATAAGCATTGCATGGCTTTTTTTTTTTAAAACCTCTTTGATAATTTCAGTCTTTTTCCTCTTGTATTTTCCCCTTTCACTCCCTTTTGAGTCTCTGACTCACTCTCCTCACATAGAGGAGAATGTCCTAACCATGGAGACAGCTGACGTTGTTTTATCTTTCGTGTATAATTTCTGTTTTGGGGATATTTGAGAGGTTGTAGCAATCAGAGAAAATGTTCAGACCCTTTATTGCTTACATGGCCTTGTATATACAAAGGACCAAGTTCTGTCCTATAACTTTTAACACTTATTCTTCCAATTTGATGCTTTTCCTGGTATTATCCTCAATGACCAATGATCATTTGGCATTTCCTGGTATGACAATAAGTAGGGTTATAGCAGCCTAGAGCAGACCTTGAGATCTATAAGACCTTTAGGGAATAAAGTAGAAAGCAAAGAAAGAAGCTGCCCCACACAGGAAGCCACATCTCAAATCTATTTTTTCTTCTTTGAGGATCTTGTATCCAATACACACTCTCTGCCCTAATATACCCCTATAGTAGGGCAGAGAAGCTTAGAATCATTTGATCTGTACCATCAGTCAAATCAACATCATATTCAGTGGGAAAAAAAGGGGGAAGGACTATTATTTTCCAGCTATTCAAGATTAAGTGACTGAGCCTACCAATTCAAGACAATAAAGTTCAACTTGTAAATGATAAAAGTGTGATTTTAATATAGGTTTTCTGACTCCAGGTCCAATACTCATTACACTGACCTCAGAGAAACTTTAAACACTCCTATTCTGTACATGCAGCAGAACAAAACTAGAAGCAGTCACTAAACTAAGCCAAATGATTCTGGTATAAATTTGCTGGGCTTTCAAAGGGCAAAATAATTTAATCTTACCTTTGGCAATAGTTCTGTGAAACTGGGCAAATGACTCAACTTCTATCAAGCTTCAGTTTTCCCATGTCTAAAATAGGGATTGTAATAATAATAGTATCCATATCATACGGTCATTGTAATGGAAAAATGAGAAAATACAATTTGATCTAGGTTTTACATGTGTAGTCATATAAAACATACTTACATTTTAATCATGTCATAAAAGAAAACATGGACCAAAAAACAAAAAGAAGGAAAATAACATTTTAAAAACTATATTTTGATCTGTATTCAGACTCCATCAATTTTTTTTCCTGGAGGTGGATAACATTTCTCATCAGTGTATAAATGGAGATTTTGACATTTTGACTTCATTCCTCAGAAGTCTTTAGTATTTCCCCAAATTCCCTATAATCTCTTCTGCATCTCCAGGTTGGTGAGATCACGTTATTGGTATTTAACTGGATGTAACTCGTCCTAAATGTTCTTTTTTTTTTATGTGACCATGCTGAGTTCAGGTACTTCCTTTTACTTTAGTTATTATTAATAAAATTTTAAAATATAATAGTGATTGATTATTAATTTTAATCTTTACAATAGCAACTTAGCATTTCTGAGCTAAAAAGATCTTCAGCCTCCCTGTTGTACCATCTTACTTAGGTATAGTTGACTTTTTTTTAAACCCTTACCTTCCATTTTATAATCAATACTGTATTTTGGTTCCAAGGTAGAAGAGCAGGAAGGGCTAGGTAATGGGGGTTAAGTGACTTGCCCAATGTCACAAAGCTAGGAAGTATATGAGGCCAAATTTGAACCCAGGACCTCCAGTCTCTAGGTCTCTAGTCCTGGCTCTCAATCCACTGAGCCACCTAAGTTCCCCCTATAGTTGACTCTTTATCCTTCTCCCCCACAAAAACTGTTCCAAACCTTTTCTTGTCTTCTAAAGCATTCTTAGTGTTAATTTAGTGAAAAAAGCAAAGAACACTTTCCCCCATATCTACATCTACATTTTCCTCCTTCACAATCTGGACTTGACATACTTTTTGAACTTATTATCTATATGCTTTTTTCTTCTCTCTCTCATTCTACCAAATTGACCTTATTTTTTCTCACCCATGGTGCTCTCACATCAGCTCTGTTTTGAAGTTTACTACTGCATACCACAACTTGTTCATCCATTCCCCAAATGGACAACTCCTCAGTTTCTAATTCTTTGCCACTACAAATGCTAAAAATATTTAATCTCTGATCTCTTTGGGATATAGACCCAGTAATGGTATTTCTGGGTCAAAAGATACGTGTAGTTTTGTGGTCCTTCAATCATCCACCAGCTCAATTTTGTATTGGCTACATTCTTCAACCCTAGAATACATTTACATGTCACCTCTCCCTATTCAGATTTCTTGTTTCCCTCTAAAACTTGCTCAAGTGCAACTTTTTTACCTAGTCTTTCTTGATCTCCATAAATTGCTAGTATTTTCTCCCTAAAAATCATCTTTGTATTTATTTTTTGTGAATGAATGAGAAAAACTATTAAGCACTTACTAAATACAAAGCACTGTGCTAAACACTGAGGATACAGAGAAAAACAAGAGTTCCTACTCTCAAGGCGTTCACAGTCTTTTAATTCAAAGATATTTTATTTTTCCAATAACATATATTAACACATTTAGCATACATTTTTCAAAATTATAAAATCCAAATTATTTCCCTCTATCCTTTTGATCTGGGTTAAACATGTATGATTATCATGCAAAATATACTTCTGTATTGGTCATTGTTGTAAGAGAAAGTACATTATCAGGGGAGACAGATGGAGATAGCTGATGTTCAGGGGAGACAGCTGGAGACAGCTGATGTTTAGGGTTGGCTCAGAGAGAGGAGAGGGGGTTTGAAGATTTTCCCCCTTCTGCCTTCCCTCCTTAGCTAAAGCTGCTCTCCAAGATTCCCTCTTTTCCCTCTTTTCCCCCTTCCACTACTCAAAACCAAAGGGTCTCCCCTTGATCTGTTCACTCACACTTGTTCACAACTTGGGGAATATAACTATTTTAATGTCCACTCAATCAGGATAATGAAAAGGAATAACTAGCACAGAAATAATGGGAAAGGGAAGTGGGAAAAAGGGGTCCCTGTCTCTATCTAAACCCTTTCCCCTCCCTCCTTGAGTTTGGGGGGGGAACTCAGGCCTTCACAGCCTGAGCCCCCTGAGAGAAAGTCAGGTAGACTCACCCCTGGGCAACAGGAGCTGAGGTGAAGTCTGCTCAGGTTTCTCTTCATAAAGTCCCTTCACTTGGGAAATGTTGGGAAGAAAGATTTCCAGTCACTAGCAGGAAAAGAGGGTAATGTTACCTCAGGAGAAAGTCTTTTCCCACTTTCTGTCTTCAGCTTCTCAAGACTGAGAGCTACCAACTCCTTTACCAGCCTGAGTTTTCTCCTCTCCTCAGGCCCCTTCCCCATCGAGATGATCAGTTTCACACACTCTTCAGCCTGGCACTTTTTATTTAGTGCCAGCCTCTGTCACAAACTCATATAAAATGAAACCCCCTGAATAAAACCATAAATAAACAAATGTGAAAGATTGTATGCTTTCATCTGCATCTGTTCTTTCTCTGGAAGTGGATAGCATTCTTTATCATATATCCTTCAGAATTGTCCTAGATCATTATATTGCTGAGAGTAGCTAAGTTTTTCACAGTTGAAATACAATATTACTGTTTCTGTGTACAATGTTCCTCTGGTTCTGTTTATTTTACTCTGCATCAGTTCATGTAGATCTTTCCACCTTTTTTTCTGAAATCATCCTGCTTATCATTTATTTTTTTAACCAGTTATATGTAATTAGGAATTTCCACATAAGTTTTACTAAGTTATATAATCAAACTTATCTCCCTTCATCCCTCCCTCCCCTTCCCCCTTGTAACAGTTAAAATTATAGTTGAGACTGAAAAAAATCTAAATCTAAATGGTCGCCTAGGGAAATCCCAAGTCAGCTGCCAAATTTTTATGGTGATTTAATTACAACAGGAGGAAGAAAATATTAGAGGGAGAGAGAGAGAAAGAGAGGGAGAGAGACAGAAAAAAGGAGAGAAAGGAGTTTAACTCAGAACCACTCTGATTCAGGCTGAGCCAAAGCAGGCATTAAGGCCTTGGGGAGCCAAGGCAGAGAAAGGGGTTAGTCCTTATCACTCAGGTGACCAGTCTGAAGGAAAGCTGTCTGCAGGGTTCCTCCAAACTCAAGCTCTAGGATCGAACTGAACTCTAGCCCTCCTCACAGGAAGTCCCAAGAATTCCAGGGGCTGTTCTCTACCTCACTTCCTGCGTCTCACATGTGCCAATGGTGGCTCAAGCTTGACTTAGGACTACCCAGAGGTCTGTCCTTTTTTTGCACATGTCTGTTGAAGGCCATTTTCTCAAATAATTAAATCTTGAGTTTGATGCAGACCTTCCTAATCTTGTTACACTGAGTAGGGTGGAGAATGTGAGTTTCCAAGACCTGATTCTGTTATTCCAAGTATCTCTATTGTTATTGATCAGGAAATAGCTAAATCAGATCTTCTAAAGAATGGTCTGATTAGGGCGGAATAGTTTTGAAATTCACAATTCCTCTGAGGCCCAAGGAAGACTAGTCTTTCCAATGGGTCTTGTAAACATACCAACTATGAAATTACAATAGTTAGAGATAAGGGAAAAAAAGGAGAGAATAAAGAGAGAGAAACAATAAAACCAATGTTTTGCTGGGTGCATTGACAAAAACCAATTAGGGGGCAGTCCCCTTTGGCAGAAGAGTGTACATTCAAAATAAATTCAATCAACCTTCAGTTCAATCACCCCAAAGTTCATTCTTGATCTTGATGTAATGTAGGTTTTCTGGCTTCTTTCTGCAACAGTTCATTCTCTGGATTCAGGAGTTAGCAAGCTTCTTCCTTGAGGCTCTTTCTTGAACAAAAAAAAATTTCAAAATCTTGGATTTTTATTAAAATACAATCCCCCCCCCCTGAAGTGGGTGTTAAAAAAAATCCAATTCAGCTCAGGATTCATTGTTGAGTTATGGGGGTGTATGAGTCAGTTATTAAAAGAATTCAAAAACAATAAAAGCAAAACAAACAAAAAACAAAGCAAAAATATATATAATGGGAAAATATATGGAAGAAAATTAAACTTTTGGGAGAAAGGGAAGGAAAAAAATTCAAAATCAGAATCAAAATACCAAAATCTATGTATATAAAATGTTGAATAAGCAGGAATAAATTCATAATAGGCCCTTTTACAGGTCCAATTTAAAGTAATTTCTATACCACAAGTCTGTAGGACAGAATGCAGTAATATTTCACTTACCCATTTGCAGTCAAGACTACAGGAAGTTGCCATACAATAAGAAGGAAAGGAACTAGAATTCTATTTTGATAGGGAAGTGTCATTCCCTGGTCTGATTTTTAGTCATTCTCAGGGATATAGGGAGCCAGCATGATAGTCAAATTTTGGTACTTGTATGAGTACTTCATAAAGAGTGTAGATACAAGGATGTCCTATGACTTAACATATGTCAAGCATCTCAACCTCGAATCCACATTAGTATTTCCTGTGTGCTCTTTTGGCACTATTCAGGTTAAGTCTGTGCTCCTTGTTTTTATCCCATTTCCTGGAATCAGACACAAACATTAATCATAGTCCTATAACATTTTATCAATAAATGGTAGGTTCCCATAGTTTAAAGCTTTGGGGTATGTATTGATATTATAGCAAGTGTATATATATATATATATATATATATATATATATTCATATATATAATTTATATTACTGCAGAGAGGAAAAAATTTAATTGTATTTACCTTTTGTACAAGAAATGAGGAAAGGGGGGGGGAATCAAATATTCAAAAGAAAAGCAATAATAAAATAAGGGAAAGAGAAGGAAAAAATTAGGAATTCAATGTGTTTTTGAAAAACAGCATCCACTTGTCAATGGATTATTATCTTCAATGCATGTGATAGGATACAGTCAATCAGCCTCAACAGAAGATGCTCTCTTTACATGTGAGCAATGAATCCAAGAGTCCTTCTCTCCAACCTTTATAGATGTTGGAGTAGTTAACAATATTTGGAATGGTCCCTACCAGGAAGACTGAGTTGCTCCAGTATGCTGGAAATTCATAATATACACCTTGTCTCCTGGGTTCAGGTCGTGAAGTGAAAAGTCTAGTGATCCGGCTTGTACTGCAGCTCCATATTCATGAAGTTCATGCAGTTTATGCTATAATTCCTGTATATAGGAAGCAATAGTAATATCTCCCCCTAATAGTGATGTATATGCCGGGGAGAAAGGCTTAGCCTGTATAGGCAGATATCCAAAAAGCATCTCAAATGGTGAGGTGTGTAGGTATCCTCTAGGCCTGCTTCTAAGATAAAATAGGGCCAGAGGGAGAATTTCATGCCATTTTAAATGGGTCTCAGTGCATCATTTGCCAATCATAGTTTTAAGTTCTTTATTCATCCTTTCAACTTGGCCTGAGCTCTGGGGATGATATGGAACATGGAATTTGGGAGTTATCCCCAAGCAAGAATATATTTAGTTTAAGACAGAATCAGTAAAATGATTCCTCTATCTGAATCATTACATGCTGGCAGGCCAAAATGAGGAATAATTTCTTTTAAAAGCCTCTGTGGCTCGTGTCACAGGAAGTGCTTCCAGCCGTCTGGTCAGTTGATCTACTATGACGAGACAAAATATATAATGTCTGGCCCTTGGCATTGTTATGAAATCTATCTGTAGGTACTCAAAAGGTGTGTACCCCAGAGGATGCCCAATGAAAGCTTTGCCATGAAAGACGTGTTGGTTATATGCCTGGCAGGTAGAGCAGGCTGTACACACTTAGAGGCTATGGTAGTTATACCAGGGGCTATCCATACTCTCTTTTTTTTTATCCATACTCTCTTAACAGAGTCCATCATGCCCTGGGTACCAAAGTGACCATTTTTATGAACAGATTGGCAAATTTGGTGATAGAAACTTCTAGGGAGCAAGGGTTTTCCTTCAGACAACACCCATACTTGTTAATCTGTTTTGCTTTGAATTATTGTTTCCATTTTTCCACTTGCTTTTCATTACAGGAAAGTGATAAATTTGAATTATGAGTGGTTGTTAATGTTAAAATTAATTCAGGCCCTTCTATGGCTGCTAGCTTTGCAGCAGTATCTGCTCGGTTATTTCCCATAGAGACAGGGTCAGAGCCACCTGTAAGGGCAGAGCAATGAACTACACCTAGGGCTTCAAGAAGTTTGAGAGGAGAAAGAACTTAATTAATAATTTCTGCATTAGCTATGGATTTTCCAGCTGAGGTTAAAAATCCTCTCTGGAGCCATAGCATCCTGACTGACTGACAAATGCCAAAAGCATATCTAGAATCCTTATAAATTGTTGCCTTTTTACCCTTGGCAATTATACAGGCATGTTTCAGAGCTATGAGTTCTGCCCCTTGAGCGCTAATGTTAGAGGGAAGTGAAGCTGACCACTCAGTGGCAAATTCTGTGACGACAGCTGTTCCAGTGGAGCATATGCCATCTCTCATAAAAGAGCCATAAGTAAATAAGACCAGATCTGAGTGGTTTAAGGGATGTCCAAGACATCATCTCGAGGCTTTTCTGCCATGGACACTAGTGTTTCACAACTATGTAATGTTTCTCCTGAAGTTGGTAAATCTTGAAGCAAGGTGGCAGGGTTAAGGGTTGAACAGTGTTTCAAGGTAATGTTTTCATTGTTTAACAAGGTTATTTTATACCTTGTAATTGGCTGATCAGAAAATGCCTGTGTTCTATGTCTTAGCAACAATGCTTCTACCTCATGTGGGCACATAATTGTTAATGGGCATCCCAATACTAGATCAACAGTTTTTATCACTAATAAGGCTGTAGCAGCTACTCCTCTAAGACATGGTGGTGCTCCTGATGCTACTGCGTCCAGTTGGGCAGAATAATAAGCAATTGGGTGCTGAGAAGGCCCCAAAGTCTGAGTTAAAATACCTGAAGCTACCCCATTTCGCTCATGTACATACAAAGTAAATGGCTTGTTGTAATCTGGGATGCCTATAGCGGGGGCATATCCATAAAAATAGGATAGCCTTTTTTAGATCTGATAGAGCTGACAGGTGTTCTGGTTCTAATTTTAGGGGTTCAGGGACCGAATCCCTTTTTAGTGCTATAAGGGGTTTAGTAATAAAATAAATAATAAATAATAAAATTCCATAGCAAGGAATTCATTGTCTACAAAACCCTGTTGCTCCCAAAATTGCTCTCAACTCTTTCTTAGTGGTAGGAGCACTTAAATTTTGAATATTCTCAATTTGTTTGGGAGAAATAAAGCGGACACCCACAGTCAGGATGAACCCCAAATATTCTACTTTAGGGAGACACCACTGAACCTTATCCTTTGAGATCTTATGCCCTCTTTTGTGCAATTCCAAAAAAGAGGTGTTTGCTATCTTCCTGATATGCTTCTGCATCTGTTGAAGCCAAGAGTAGATCATCTACATAGTTGATTAATTTGCTGTTTTTAAATTTTATATTATCTGTATCTTGGCTCAAAATTTGTGCAAATAAGCTCGGTCTGTCTACGAAACCTTGTGGCAAACGACTGCAGGAGTACTTACAGCCCTGCCAGGTAAAAGCAAAGATATGCCTGGAGTTCTCATGTATGGGTATGGAAAAGAAGGCTGAGCACAAGTCTACTACTGTAAAGTATGTAGCTGTGCTAGGAATAGAAGAAATAATAGTATTGATGTTGGAAACCAAGGAGTGTCTCTTTATAACGTGATTGTTCACAGCCCTCAAATCTTGCACGAATCTATAGAGGTGTTTGCCATTAGGCCCTCTTTTTGGTTTTTTAATGAGCAGAATGTTTCTGTTGTATTCAGATTTACAAGGGATTATTATTCCCTGTGCAATTAATGAGTTAATTACTGGGGTAATTCCCTCAATTGCCTCTTTTGAGAGGGAATACTGAGGAATGGAAGGAGGTGGGCTAGAATTAGTTTTTATATGCACAGGAACAGCCAACTTAAGTAAGCCTACATTGGAAGAAGATGTGGCCCAAAGAGACTCCAGTATATCTTCAGGTATTGCAAAGGTGCGATGCTCTTTTTCCTCCTGGCTCTCTGAGAGAATTACAGGGAGTAAATTTAAATATTCCTCCGGTACTTTCAATGATAAGGAACCATCTGGGGAGCAAGTTATTGTGGGTCTGAGTTTGCATAGAAGGTCCTTCCCCAGCAAATTTAGAGGGGAATCAGGCATCAAAAGGAAGGAGTGTTGTACCTCTAGGGGCCCTACAGACACCATTCTAGGGGAAAGCCTTTTGTCCCTTTGGGGTACTCCTGACACTCCCATTACATTCTCTGAGCAAACAGAATAACAATGTAAATCAGGTGTTTTCTTTAATACAGACCAGGAAGGTCCAGTGTCTAAAAGACAATCATAATAGGTGTTACCCACCTTTAAAGTAACATGGAGTTCATTAGTATGGGGGGGGGGTAGTGGATATGGACAACGGGTGGTAGGACATCAGGGTCCAGAAAATCAAAACTGATTCCTATGCCCCAGCCCACCCCCCACCCCCAGACACCTTCATTGTGTTTGGGAAGTTCCTTGGGCACCCCCCCAAAGGGCACCCCTCTAAGGGGCATTAGAACCTCTAGTATTTTTTGGATGAGCAACACTTAAGTTATATATATTGTTGTGGAGTCATTTGAGTTATCATTTTCCCAATATCTATTCCTATAGTTATCATTTCTAAAATTGTGATTTCCATTGTCATAATTATAGTTATTTCTGTAATTATCACTTCTGTACTTGTTATTAAACTGTGTATTCCTTCTGATAATCTTCAAAAGAACTCTACACTCTTACCATTCTGTGGCCCTTCTTCCCACAGAAGTGGCAGGTACTGGATTGATAATTAAATTTCTGGAGAGGGTCAAGTGCCATTGGTTGAGTATCATGCCCTCTTTGCAGTTTTCCAATCTTATCTGTTAAAAATGTCAATTTTTAAAATTGTTTCTATGATATCATTATTCTCTTCCTCCTTTTCTTTGTTTCCCTTTAAAACATATAAAGCTGTTTTCCGCAATTCTTCAAGGTCCATCTCTGGCCATCTTGTGCAATGTGTTCTAAAATAATCTAATCACTTTGCAAGAGTTAGTGACAAAGTGCTTTTTAATTGTTCTTAAGCTATTTTCTTTAGATAGGTCAAAATCCAGGTATCTACCCCCAAACTATTATTCTATCCATGAATCTGGAAGGTGTTTCTTCCTCATTCTGCTTAATATTTTCAAATTCTGTCCACTTATCTGTACTGTCTGCACATTCCTTCATTGCTGTTAGAATGGCCTCTCAACAACAGTATAATTTTAAAAGATCCTTGGAGTCATTCGGGATCCTGAAATGGCCAACGTGCTGCATTAAGGCCCCGGGTTTTGTTGACATGAGCCAATTATTTTATTTTTCTAACATTCGGTTAAAAAAGCCTGTAGCAAGTTTTCAATGTCCTTGTAAGACGGATTATACTGAAAAAATATGTCTCATCTTTTTTTGTTACTAGAAAGGGATCTTGTTCATATGTGGGAACATTTCATGTAAATTCATTTATTTCTTGGGGAGGAAACTGTATATTGTGCCTTAAAGTCACCACATCCCCATTCCCTATTTCAGGTACTTCTCTTAGAGGAAATAGGCCTCTAGTTGAATTTTGTACCTGTGGGTCAGTTCAACTAGGACGAGATTCTCTAGGAGGACAAAATCTCCTTTGGGCTGGAATTTGGTTTTCTGTAGGAGAAGGAACATAAGAAAATTGGATTTCAGGGGTAGGGTTTTGGGGGGATTAAATTCAGTCAAAATTTGCATTATGCAAGAGAAGCAGTCTGTTAACTGAGCTATAGGGAAAGTGTTTTCCATCTCTATTTCACGAAAGGAAATTTCCTCATTCAAAGGTTCAGAAACAGGTCTGTTTATGGGAGGATGAATGTTTTCCAGTTGATCCTTTAAGAAACATTTTAGTTTTTCTAATTTGGCCTCCATGTTCTCTTGCATTTTATCCTCAATTTTTTTTGGTGTTGTTCTGAATTTCAGCTTCAAATGATTTTTTTATGTTAGCATCTCTAAACACAGTATTGAGGAGTTCAAAAATGGCATTACCTATTAATATAAAAAAAATTGGAGGTATGTTGTATTCCTCAGTGTCCCTAATTCTTCAACCACCATATAAATGTCAAAGAATGTAGTATTCATTTTTATAAATATATTTTGTAATTATTTTCTAACTGTCTTCACAAAACACGTGGGGAACAGAACAAAACCAGAACTTTGTACAGGTTTTTTCCCACTCCTAATCTAGGCAGTTGTTCCCTAAGGGAAAGGAGATTTAGAAAGAGCTCTCCCAGTCAGGACCTTAGGGCCCTGTGCTAAGATTTAAAACAGCTGTGTTCTATCTAATTTAAGGAGAGAGGGAGAAAAGAAAAAAAATCCAAATTTACTTACCTGTATAGCTGATCAAAATAAGCTATTAAAAATAGTCACAGTAGAAAAAAGTTTAGGAAAGTTAAGAAGATTGAGGGTATTTCGTCACACCGACGTGGTTAGCCAAAAACTGTAACAGTTAAAATTATAGTCGAGACTGAAAAAAGTCTAAATTTAAATGGTTGCCTAGGGAAATCCAAAATAATAAAATACCCAAGTCAGCTGCCAAGTTTTATGAGGATTTAATTACAACAGGAGGAAGAAAATATTAGGGAGAAAGAGAGAGAGAGAGAGGGAGGGAGGGAGGGAGGGAGGGAGGGAAGGAGAGAGGGAGAGAAGGAAAGGAGTTTAACTCAGAACCACTCTGGCTCAGGAGGCCTTAGAGAACCAAGGCAGAGAAAGGGTTAGTTCTTATCACTCATGTGACCTGTCTGAAGGAAAGCTGTCTGCAGAGCTCCTTCAATCTCAAGCTCCAGGATCGAACTGAACTCTAGCCCTCCTTAGAGGAAGTCCCAAGAACTCTAGGGGCTGTTCTCTACCTCACTTCCTGCATCTCACATGTGCCAATGGTGGCTCAAGCTTGACTTAGGACTGCCCAGAGGTCTGTCCGTTTTTTGCACATGTCTGTTGAAGGCCATTTTCTCAAATAATTAAATCTTGAGTTTGATGCAGACCTTCCTAATCTTGTTACACTGAGTAGGGTGGAGAATGTGAGTTTCCAAGACCTGATTCTGTTATTCCAAGTATCTCTATTGTTATTGATCAGGAAATAGCAAAATCAGATCTTCTAAAGAATGGTCTGATTACAGGTGAAATAGTTTTGAAATTCATACCCTCTGGTGATTCAATCTGTGTTATACATATATTATGATGCAAAACAAATTTCCATACTGTTCATTTTTATAAGTGAGTAATCTTATGAAACCCAAACCCCAAAATATAACTCCAAATAAACAAGGGAAAAATCGTATGCTTTCATATACATTCCAACTCCAACAGTTCTTTCTGTGGAGGTGAATCCCCTTATAATTTTTTGTAGCACAATAGTATCCATGACCAACATATATCACAATTTGTTCAGTCATTCCCCTCAAATTCCAGATTTTTGTCACTGCAAAAAAGATAATATAAATATTTTTGTACATTTGGATCTTTATGAAGCTTACATTCTAATGGTAAAGAAAACAGATTTCAGCTATAAGTCAGATGAAAAAGTCTTTATGGTACAGTAGCAAATGATTTAATTTTTTTCACTGTCATTTCCATTGATAAAATCTTGACTCACTTCTGATATTGAGATTTTATTCACTTCCTTTACTTCTTTCTTGTTTATTTTTTATTTGATTTATCTAGATTTGCAAGGGGGAAGTTGAGGTTTCCCACTAGTATAGTTTTATTGTCTATTTCTTCCTGAAGTTCATTTAATTTTTCCTTTAAAAATTTGGTGCATATATGTTTATTATTTATATTACTTCATTGATTATAACATCTTTTAGCAAGATGTAATTTCCTTCCTTATCTCTTTGAATCAAATCTATTTTTGCTTTAGCTTTGTCTGAGATCATGATTGTTTTTCCTGCTTTTTTTTTTACTTTAGATGATGCACAATAAATTTTGCTCCAGCCCCTTATCTTTAATCTGAGTGTGTCTGTCACCATGCTTTAAATGTGTTTCTTCTTTTTTTTTTAGAATTGGTATTTAATATCGATTTTATTTTTTGTCATTTTTTTTATTTGGTCAATTTAAAACATTATTCCTTGGTTTAAAAAATCATTTTTTATTACTCCCTCCCCTCTCCCACCCCTCCCATGGCCAACACACAATTCCACTGGGTATTGCATATGTCTTTGATCAGAACGCATTTACATGTTGTTGGGTATTTGCACTAGGATGTTCATTTAGAGTCTACATCCCCAATCATATCCCCTTCGACCCGTGTCATTAAGCAGTTGTTTTTCTTTGGAGTTTTTACTCCCACAATTTTTCCTCTGAATATGGATAGTGTTTTTTTTCTCCAATATCCCTCTGGGTTGTAAAGGATCATTGCATTACCACTAATGAAAGAGCCCATTACATTCGATTGTACCACAGTGTATCAGTCTCTGTGTGCATTGTAATCCTGGTTGTGCTCCTTTTGCTCTGCATCACTTCCTGCAGGATGTTACAGTTCCCATGGAATTCCTCCACTTTATTATTACTTTGAGCACAACAGTATTCCATCACCAACATATACCACAATTTGTTTAGCCATTCCCCAATTGAAGGGAATCCCCTCATTTTCCATTTTTTTGCCACCAAAAAGAGCTCAGTTATGAATATTCTTGTACATATATATTTACTTATTAACTCTTTGAAGGAAAAATCCAGCAGTGCTATGGATGGAACAAAGGGTAGGTATACTTTTAGTACCCATTGGGCATAGTTCCAAATTTCCCTCCAGAATAGTTGGATCAATTCACAGCTCCACCAGCAATGAATTAATTCCCCAACTTTGCCACATTCCCTCCAGCATTCATTACTTTCCTTTCCTATCATGTTAGCCAATCTTCTAGGTGTGAGGTGATACCTCAGAGTTGTTTTGATTTGCATCTCTCTGATTATAAGAGATTTAGAACATTTTTAATATGCTTATTAATGGTTTTGATTTCTTTGACTGAGAATTGCCTATTCATGCCCATTGCCGATTTATCAATTGGAGAATGCCTTGATTTTTTGTACAATTGATTTAGCTCTTTGTAAATTTGAGTAATTAGACCTTTGTCAGAGGTTTTTGTTATGAAGATTATTTCCTACTTTGTTATCTTCCTTCTGATTTTGGTTGCATTGGTTTTGTTTGTACAAAATCTTTTTAATTTGATGTAGCCAAAATTATTTATTTTACATATTGTGACTCTTTCTAAGTCTTGCTTGGTTTTAAAATCATTTCCCCAAAGGTCTGACATGTATACTATTCTGTGTTCACCTAATTTACTTATAGTTTCCTTCTTTATGTTCAAGTCATTCACCCATTCTGAGTTTATCTTCTTGTAGGGTGTGAGGTATTGATCCAAACCTAATCTCTCCCATACTGTCTTCCAATTTCCCAGCAGTTTTTATCAAATACTGGATTTTTGTCCCAAAAGCTGGGATCTTTGGGCTTGTCATAGACTGTTTTGCTGAGGTCACTTACCCTAAGTCTATTCCACTGATCCTCCTTTCTGTCCCTTAACCAGTACCAAATTGTTTTGATGACCGCTGCTTTGTAATATAGTTTGAGATCTAGTACTGTAAGACCACCTTCCTTTGTATTATTTTTCATTATTTCTCTGGGTATCCTTGATATTTTGTTCTTCCAAATGAACTTTATTATGGTTTTCTCTAATTCAGTAAAAAAGTTTTTTGGAAGTTTGATGGGTATGGCACTAAATAAGTAGATAAGTTTGGGTAGGATGGTCATTTTTATTATGTTAGCTCATCCTATCCATGAGCAGTTAATGTTTTTCCAATTGCTCAGATCTAGTTTCAGTTGTGTGGAAAGTGTTTTGTAGTTGTGTTCATATATTTCCTGTGTTTGTCTCGGCATATAGTTTCCTAAGTATTTTATATTGTCTAAGGTGATTCTGAATGTAATTGCTCTTTCTAATTCCTGCTACTGAGATGTGTTGGAGATAGATAGAAATGCTGATGACTTATGTGGGTTTATTTTGTATCCTGCTACTTTGCTAAAGTTGTTGATTATTTTGATTAGCTTTTTAGTTAATTTTCTAGGATTCTTTAAGTAGACCATAATATCATCTGCAAAGAGTGATAGCTTTGGTCTCCTCATTACCAATTTTAATACCTTCAATTTCTTTTTCTTCTCTAATTGGTACTGCTAGTGTTTCTAGTACAATTTTAAATAATAGAGGTGATAGTGGGCATCCTTGTTTCACTCCTGATCTTATTGGGAATTCATCTATCTTATCCCCATTGCAGATGGTGTTTGCTAAGGGTTTTAGATAATGTTTATTATTTTTAGGAAACACCTTTCTATTCCTATACTATCTAGTGTTTGCTATAGGAATGAGTGTTGTATTTTGTCAAAGGCTTTCTCTGCATCTGTTGAGATAATCATGTGATTTTTGTCAGTTTGCTTGTTGATATGGTCAATTATGTGGATTGTTTTCCTGATATTGAACCATCCTCGCATTCCTGGTATGAATCCTGCATGATCATAGTGAATAACCCTTGTGATGACTTGCTGGAGTCTTTTTGCTAGTATCCTATTTAAGATTTTTGCATCTATGCTCATTAAGTAGATTGGTCTGTAGTTTTCTTTCTCTGTTTTTCACCTGCCTGGCTTTGGGATCAGTACTATATTTGTGTTGTAAAAGGAATTTGATAGAACTCCTTCTTTGCTTCTTCTGTCAAATAGTGTGTATAATATTGGAATTAGTTGTTCTTTGAATGTTTGATAGAATTCTTTTTTGAATCTAAAGCTTCCCAAGGGGAGAGAAGCTTTAAGGTAGGAAGATAGAGGAAGGATAGAAGTTTTGGATACCACGAGGGGGATGGCGGAGCCAAATTATAGATATGAGGTGGCAGGAATGAGTCAGAAATGCAGGCCTTATTAATTATCAATGAGCCACAGCAAAACTCCGTTAAGTGGACTAATCAGAAGGCTTGTACCCGTCCAAAGATCCAAACTAATACCACACAGGTCAGAGAGATGATAGAGAAAAGAAAGTGCCTGGCCAAAGGCCAGGTCCCAGGTGAGAGAGATAGAGAAGGATTAAAGATGGAGCTTGGCTAGAGGCCAAGCTTCTGCAAGGACAGGCATCAGTGCGAGCTGAGATACAAGAGAGGGAAGAGTGGAAGAGAGAGAGGTGGATCCTGCTGAGACTGTATTTATTACTCTCTTTGATATGCAAATATACACAACACATAGGGATGATTATCATTGGTTATCAACAAGATATAGGTGTGGTTTCTCTTAACCAGGTGAACTCAAAGAAACCTGTTTTCCTGCCTAACCTGGGGGAAGCTGGGGTCAAGGGTCAGAGGCTTTCCCAGCCAAGCACAAGACTGAGCATGCTCTCTTTTAAGACAATCTGTACATACTAACTGTTTCCCTTGCCCCTAGACAGGTGTGGACTGCTACATCTCCCCCTTTTTGTTTAACATAACAATAAGTAATGCCATATCAATATGTAACAACATTTTAGCATTGACAAATACAAACACTCTGGTGCATAATCATATTCTGATACAGAGATGAAAAACAAACCAGATTGTAGAACTTAGATATAAAAATCAAGTGTGAACATCAGCATAAACTGAATCAGTTATCATCTTAAAATCCCAAACTGATCTTTCTCTCTACCTGTCTGCATATTAAAATCAATGTAACAGTCTTGGTAGATATAAAAATGTTAAGAAAATAATTTCCACGCTACTGATCCTTGTTTAATGAGGTAGAATTCTATGGCTCACATGACAGGTGCAACAATCAAACATGCCACCTTTCACAGTCTGGACTATCAGAAGTTGTCAGTCTTTTCAACAGTTAGCAAAATTACTATCTCTGGAGATGAAGGACAAGTCCTTCCTTTCTCTCGTACTGATACTGCATCTTAGGGATCTATCCGTGCTCTCTTCCAGATGCCTGCCACATAGGAAACTGGTTGGTAGCTCGATGCCAGGACATCCAGCGACTGAGAGCGTCAGTGCGCCATGTCTCTGCATTTCCCAAACTCAAACATCCATTTCATATGTAAAATGTATAATTGTGGCTGAGGCTGTCTGGTCCATAATGAAAGATTCATTATGGTTCCCCTTACATGCAATCAGACATCACTCTCCAGAATAGACATCTGAAAATTAACAAATGCTGTCATGTTCTCGTAGTCTCAGACTCTCAGGTGTTCTGCAACAATAAAATATTTACACCTTTGTAGTTCTGGATCAGAGCATTAACAGTACTTTCCTTGTACTTAAAATTCTGGCAATAATTGTGCAACAGAAAAATCAAAGTTGAATACTTGAAAATGAATCAAAAGTGTTCTCTCAAATGAACATACTGATATCTATAAAATTCTTCTCCCTTTTCTTTTTGTTTGTGTGTTGGGAGAGATCCCATCAAAGAAAAACATCCTCTCTGGACAATTTTGGAGGACCATGTATATAACACATCAAATAATCTGAGAAAATGATCCTGGGAACCTGATCCCAACATTAATACAAAATTCTAGACTCTTGGCTCACTGTTTATGTGGTATCTTTGAAACTGAGCCAATGTGTGATATCAGAACTTACATTCCAAATGATTTCTAATTCCTGATCTAAATAGATCAAAACTTGCCTTGTATATGAACATAATTTTGCACCATTAAAGACCTTGCAAAAACATTAATACAACAATTATTGTGAAATTTTTAACAAATACCAATATTCCCATACACTTTACATTCTGATTTGTAGCTTAAATAACCATGATGATGATAATGAAGGAATATTTCAAGTTCTGACTGCATTTTCTTATATCATCCTTATTTAAATCTCTGCTTGTATAAATAAATCCATTAGTATGATAGCCAAGCATATAACATTACAAATATTTGCAAAATTCATTCCACCAAACCAATGTTTGGGTAAATATAAGCTTAAGTTGTTTTTCACATAGAAACAATTTCTACAGTTTCTTGTACCAATAGAATTTGACATAGCTTTTTCATTCCCAGTTGTCAATGTATAATATTCAATGTGCTTTTTCTACAAGCTCATCCGTGCCTGTTGTGTCATGTTTTCAATCCATACTACAAAAAAGTAAAACTTAAATTATACTTTGCCCTTACTCCATGCATTTGTGTATAATAATTTGTTCCACCTAGGAGAGACAATGACTACACGTCCACAGAAATTGTCAAACCCAGAGTCCTCAGTTTGCTCCTGAGGTCTTACTTCCATATGCCAGAACGTCTTCCAGTATATGAAAGGGAAGCCAATAGACCCCGAATCCAGCGGCCATTTGAATTCTGGGACTGTTGGGAGAGAGCAAGAAACCTTTCCTATCAAGATATTACCCACAAAGACAGGGTATCAAGAGTTGTGGTTAACAATGGTATTAACACAACTACTCCTATGTTAGTCAGCCCGTAATGTCCATCCAGGTATTGTCAGGAACATAATCCTTGCCTGGATGTCAATGATCTTTTACAATAACTCAGGTTCCGGATCAAAGATTTCATAGTGCATTTTGCCTGATCTCTTATCCTTTCTTGAGAGTAACATCAGTATCATCTGTCCATTAAACATGCCTGTGCAGCAGCATTTTCTGCTTAGCACCTCATTTTTGATGTCAGAGGTATCAGATCTGTGCTATGAATGCAAGTTTTCTATCTCCTACTCTTTGGAGAGTCATACCAATGTCTATACCCTTGTTGATAACAGCATTTCTTACAATACAAGTGGTAGACTTACAATGCATACAATATACATTCCTTTTGACAGTATCATATACAAAATACAATGTATACATTAGTAGCCAAACAATTGCAGGTAATTCATCTCAATCCCATAGTACAGTCTTTGGAGTGTGGGATATATCTGGTGTCTTATACAGACATGAGTGTCTCTCAGTCCTTCTGAGTTAGCATACTTGATGCTGCTCTGGGTACCACCTATCAATGGATGTCAGCATGACAAGTGTCCATCAGTAGCCTAATAGCAAATGTCTCTAATAGTGTAATGTCATTGTTCTGGAGTGATATTAGTCACCAGAGAAGTGTCCTTCCAGTGTGCCTGGATTGAGACTGGCATGTAGATAGCTGATGTCAACAGCGTTCGTCTGCCTCATTGGGTCTTAGAAAGTTAGAAAGTGACAGAACATATATACCTTCAGTTTGTGAACCTTGGGGCTCATAAATGCCTTTGAGCTCTATTCACCATAGCTTGCATGTAAGCCATGAGCTATTCAATTCAGCCCATGCGTTGCTGTTAAACACACTGCTATTCAAAGCTGTTTGGAATATACAATCGTGCACAGTTATTTACAGGATGTGTAACCACTTTGCTCACTTCTTCATTTGAGCTTGAACCCATAAACCAGGAGAGTAAGTATCTCCTATCATTTCTCACAGTTCAACCTTTATGCCAGGAGCATGTTGAAATGCATCCTTTGCTACAAAATTAGTAGTAGATATCTATCAGGGGTGAAATTAATCCACAACAGTTTGCATTGATAAGCAATATCACTTGTTTGTACAGGATATAGATGTAGAATAGATTTGGCCCTCTGCTAGAGCAGAGAATGCTAGCAGCTGTCTGCTCAAAACAGCAGTTTCACAGCAGTTTCACCTTTGACTTTGCAAAACAGCATGCATAGATGTTTAAATATTTGCTTTTTCAAACCAATAATTTACCTTCATCTGCCAATTCTGCAAACCTTCACTGCAAAATAGATCATATTGAGCAAGTAACATTTTAAATCTGCATTATTATCATAGGTCTCATTTCAATATCATGATCAGCTTCAATATCTGGAATTTGAATAAATGGTAGTATTGCCCCTTTAAAATCATTAATAAATCACTGTACTGAATAACAAATTGCTTGATAACTTTAGTAATTAATTACTGGTAAACAGATTGAAGCCTTCTAACCATGCTTTCACTCTGCTGAGCATGTGTCTTATTTTTCCATAGTAAAAGCTATTCCAGTTATAAATCATTTGCTTTCTGGATACAGGTACATTAATATGCCTCCTAAAAAGTTTCTGAACTGCATACAGGTTGTTTGAATAATCTCTGCCCAATTTTTTTATCTTGTTGCTCTTATGTCCTGCTTAGAAAAGTGTTAATAATTCCTCCATAGTTAAAATTAGAAAGCATTAGAAATTCCTTTAAATCATATTCCAATTCATGCTTATCATATCTTAGTATTTTCCTTCTAGCCAATTACAGCATTAGTGATAAAAAAAACTTGGAACCTCAGTTGCCATGATGCTGCCTTCCACGTGGTTCCAGGGAAGCCACGTGGCTGAGAGAGAAAAAAAAATTTCATGCAGCTTCATGCAGAAGCCCAAACCTTAAAATTTCTGTTTGCACCTTAATTACCTTGTGATATAGACCAAAATCTCTTTACATATAAAACATCTCTTGTCCTGATATTCTGTGGCATGTGACAAAAGTCAGAGAAAGATTTTTATCTTTTTAACTTCCTCTATCAAGAAATATAATGAGACATTCCTTTACAATTTTGCTTTGTCCAACCCAAATTAGAACAATTTAAATTCCTAAACTCTACTTCACTGTGGTTTCTTATCATTGCAACCATCCGGGTAAAGCCAGATTTCTCCTTTCACAAAAGCCTGCCTTTACTTGGCCAGACCTCAAACAAAAAGATTTTCTAGGACCCTTTTGATATGCTAAAAGAGTGTAGAGGCTTGCTTTTAAAAAAAATCTTCTGCCTTTTGGCTACAGGATCACAACATATCTTTTCAAACTAGGCGTATTTAAAGTAACTCAGGATTATTACCTTGATTTATCAATTTTGCTGAGACCTGTGATTTTATTAGAAAAATTTTTTAGAAATTATCTCTGTTGCCAATTGATTCTGATACTGAAAGTGCCCTGCTTTGTTTGAGTCAAAGCAACTGCTTCCTGCTAAGCCTTTCAAATTCATGAGTAGAAGCCTGGCTCTCCGAACTTTTGTCTTAGGACCCAGTAAATTTGACTTTGCACTTTCCTAATGAAATCTTAACTCCTGCTTTTTCTTCTCCTACCTGCTCTGTTTGAAATTCACTATGCCAAGGTAATTCTGGTAGAATTACGCTTTGAGGTGAACTGCCTGTTTTAGATAAGGGAGATTTCCCAAGTTACAGAAATCGTGTCAGTGAGCGGCCCCAGTGGTGGGGGAGGGGAATGGCACTCCCCCGCAGAGATAGTTTGAAAAGGAGAGGAAATCTCTGAGCTTTTAAATCGGTTTCTCCCTGGCAGCTCTTGCCTCTTCCTGTTTTCAGCCCACACTGAAACCTGGGAAGTGCTAGTTTCCCAGGTCCCAGGTGAGAGAGATAGAGAAGGATTAAAGATGGAGCTTGGCCAGAGGCCAAGCTCCTGCAAGGACAGGCATCAGTGCGAGTTGAGATCCAAGAGAGGGAAGAGTGGAAGAGAGAGAGGTGGAGCCTGCTGTGGCTGTATTTAATCTCTTTGATATACAAATATACACAACACATAGGGATCATTATCATTGGTTATCGACAAGGTATAGGTATGGTTTCTCTTAACCAGGTGAACAGAAAGAAACATGTTTTCCTGCCTAACCTGGGGGAAGCTGGGGTCAAGAGTCAGAGGATTTCCCAGCCAAGCACAAGACTGAGCATGCTCAAGACTGAGCATGCTCTCTTCTAAGACAATCTGTACATACTAACTGTTTCCCTTGCCCCTAGGCAGGTGTGGAATGCTACAGAATCCATCTGGACCTTGGGATTTTTTCTTAGGGAGTTATTTGATAGCTTGTTCAATTTCTTTTTCTGATATGGGGTTGTTTATAGTATATTTCTTCCTCTGTAAGTCTAGGCAATTTATATGTTTGTAAGTATTCATCCATATCAACTAGATTGCCATATTTGTTGCCATATAATTGGGCATAATAATTTTTAATAATTGCCTTAATTTCCTCTTCATTAGAGGTGAAGCCTCCCTTTTCATCTTGGATACTGTCAATTTGGTTTTCTTCTTTCCTTTTTGTAATTAGATTGACCAGTATCTTGTCTGTTTTATTTGTTTTTTCAAAGTACCAGTTTCTAGACTTGTTTATTAAATCAATAGTTCATTGACTTTCAATTTTATTAATTTCTCCTTTGATTTTTAGGACCTCTAATTTAGTCATCGTCTAAGGTTTTTTAATTTGTTCACTTTCTAGTTTTTTTAATTTGTATGCCCAATTCATTGATCTCTGCCCTCCCTAATTTGTTAATATATGAACTCAAGGATATAAATTTTCCTGTGAGTCCTGCTTTGACTGCATCCCATAAAGTTTGAAAGGAGGTGTCATCATTGTCATTTTCTTCAATGAAATTATTAATTGTTTCTATGATTTGTTCTCTAACCAATTTTGGAGGATCATATTATATAATTTCCAATTAATTTTTTATTTGGCTCTCCATGTACCCTTACTAATCATTATTTTTATTCCCTTATGATCTGAAAAGGGTTGCATTTGTTATTTCTGCTTTTCTGCATTTGTATGCCATGTTTTTATGACCTAATATATGTTCAATCTTTGTGAATGTACCATGTGCTGCTGAAAAGAAGGTGTATTCCTTTTTTTCCCTATTTATTTTTCTCCATGTATCTATTAACTCTAATTTTTCTAAGATTTCATTCACTTCTTTTACCTCTTTCTTATTTATTTTTATTTGATTTATCTAAATGTGAAATTGGTAGGTTCAGGTCTCCCACTAGTATAGTTTTTCTCTCTATTTCCTCCTTCAATTATACTAGTTTCTCCATTAGAAATTTGGGTGCTATACCATTTGGTACATACATGTTGATTAGTGATATTTCCTCATTGTCTATAATCCCTTTTATCAAGATGTATTTACCTTCCCTATCCATTTTAATCATGTCTATTTTTACTTTGGCTTTGTCAGATATCATGATTGCAACTCCTGTCTTCTTTCTATCAGTTGAGGTTCAATAAGTATTGTTCCAATCTTTAATTCTGACTTTGTGAGTATCTACCCGCCTCAGGTGTATTTCTTATAGACAACATATGGTAGGAGTTGGGATTCTAATCCATTCTCCTATTTATCTACATTTTATGGGTGAGTTCATCCCATTCACGTTCAAAGTTATGATTGTCACTTTTGAATTCCCTAGCATTTTGATATCCTCTCCTAGTTCTGACCTTTCTTCCTTTGCTATATCCTTTTAAACCAGTGGTTTACTTTTAGTCAATCCCCCTATTCCCCTCCCTTAATATGCTTCCCTTTTTGGCCCCTCCCTTTTTGTTCCCTTCTTGTTTTGTTAGGGTCTGTTAAGTTTCCTCCCCCCTCTCATCCCCTCCTTTTTTGTACTCCCTCAACCCCTACGCCCCTTAGTTTCCCATTCTCCCTTACTCTGTAGTATAAGAGACAATTCAAATCCAAATAGATCTAGGTGCTCTTCCCTCTCAGAGTTGATTTCACTGAGAGTAAGGTTTAAGTATTACCTATTAGCATTCTCTTCCTCTCCTTATAAGAGTATTCTTCCCCTCCCCTTCCCATGTGTATCTTTGTGTGAAAAAGATTATTCTATTTATTTTATTTCTTCAAGTATCTCTTGGTACCATCATCGATTCCCCCCACCCTTTTTCCTTTTTGTGCATATCATTTTATAGCCCTCAATGCCCCAGTTTTTTCCTATGAGTGATTCTTCTAATTACTATAATAATGAATACAATTTTGGAGAGTTACAATTATATATATATATATATATATATATATATATATATATATATATATATATATATATATATATATATAATTTGATCTAATTGTAGCCCTTAAAGAAGAGAGTTTGAATTTAAAAAAAAACAGTTTTCTCCTTTTCCCTCTCTTTTCTATTTGCCTTTTCATGATTCTCTTGATCTTTGGGTTTGGATATCAAACTTTCCACTTAGTTCTGGTCTTTTCTTTACAAATACCTGGAAATCTTCTATTTTGTTGCCCATACTTTCCCCTGGAAGTATATAGTCAGTTTTGATGGATAGGTGATTCTTGGTTGAAGACCCAGTTCTCTTGCCTTTCTGAATATTGTGTTCCAGGCCTTGTGGTCCTTTAGTGTGGAAACTGCCAGGACTTGTGTGATCCTGACTGTTGACCTTTGGTATCTGAATTATCTCTGTTTGGCTTCTTGTGGAATTTTCTCCTTAGCTTGAAAGCTCTGGAATTACATTCCTGGGAGTTGTCTTTTGGGGATCTAGTGTAGAGGGTGTTCTATAATCTCTTTCAATGTCTATTTCGCCTCCTTGTTCAAGAACATCAGGGCAGTTTTATTGGATGATTTCTTGTATTCTGATGTCAAGATTTCTGGCTTTTCAGGTAGACCAATGATTCTCAAATTGTCTCTCCTTCCTCTGTTTTCCTGATCTGTCACCTTGTCAGTGAGATATTTTATGTTTTCTTCTATTTTGTCAGTCTTTTGACTTTGCTTTATTAATTCTTGCTGTTTTGAAAGATCATTGTCTTCCAGTTGCCTAATTCTGGTCTTTAAAGACTGGTTTTCCTTGTCAGTTTGGTCTATCCTGCTTTTTGTGGCTTCTAGCTGTTTCTCCAATTGGGAGTTCTTGTCCTTTAGACTATTGTTTTCTCTTTTAATTATTTCCCATTTTTCTTGCCAGAAGGCTTCCATCTTTTTGATAAGTTCCATTTGAATTCTTCCAGAGCTTGTGGATAATTTGCATTTTTTTGGGAAAGTTTTGATTTTGTTTGAATTTCTTCTTCTATTTCCTCTATAGCCTGTGTTTTCCCTCCGTAAAAATTTTCCAGGGTCAATGTCTTCTTCCTGTTTTTCTTGGAGGGTGTTTGTTGCTCCTGGGCACAATTAGCCATCCCTATGGTGGTTTTTCCTTCCCTTTTTAGTCAGAAATCTGATTGAGATGGGCAGGTTCACTGTTTATGGAGTTAAGAAGCAGAGTTTGTGCCTGAGGAAAGCTCTCAAATCTCCGCAGCCTCCACTGATCGCGAGAGCGCTCATGATCTGATCTCCCCAGCGTGCCGGGGTTTCCAGTGTAACTGCTTTCATGGATAGATCCCCAGTGGTCTTAGTCAGCTCCCAAGGACCTATAGCTGCCCCTTGCTCACTCTAGAGGTGCCCTTCACTCACTCGCTAATTCTGGTGTGTGCTGGCTCTGACTCTGGCTCCGTAGGTGGTGGGAGAGGGTAGATTGGCTCACGTTTGGGTGGGAGCTTTTTCACCCTCTTATAGTGTAGAAATGCCCAAACCCCATGTACCTTCAATGTCATGCCCTACTGTAGAGTTTCTCCATTCTTCTGAAATTGGTTTTTATGTTCTTTTGAGGTAGTCTACTTCAGTGGGTGCTGGGGAGAGGAAGCATTCCACGTCTAGACTGCCGCCATGCTTACCCAGAAGTCAAATATGTTTCTTGTAAACAACATATGGTAGGATTCTGGTTTTTAATCCATTCTCCTATCCACTTCCATTTTATATGTGAATTTATCCCAATAATATTCACAGTTATGATAATCAGCTGTGTGTTCCCCACCAACTTATTTTCCCCTTTTGATACTATACTGCCTTTTTTCCTTTCATTCTGTCCCTCCTCACTAGTGTTTTCTTTTTATCTCCCCATTTCCCCCTCCCTCCTATTACCACCCCCACTTTCCTTTTCTTATTCCCCTTCTACTTCTCTTTAAGGTAAGATAGGATTCTACACTCCAGTGAGGATGGTTGTTACTCTTTCTCTGAGCTAGTTATGATGAGAGTAAAATTTAAGCATTGCCTATTACCACCCTCATCCTCCCCCTCACTGCAATAGTTTTTCATGCCTCTTTAAGTTAGATAATTTACCCCATTCCATATCTCCCTTCCCCTTTCTCTCAGTGCCATTCTTTATTGCACCCCTTGATTTTTTCGCATATGATGTCTTCCGAATTAGTTTATTCCTATATCTTCTGCTAAGTGTACTCCTTCTAACTACTCTACTACTAAGAATTTTTAAGAATTAAAAATATCATCTTTCAATGTAGGAATACATACAGTTTGACCTTACTGAGTCTCTTATATTTTCTCTTTCTTCTTTATCATTTTAGCCTTCTCTTGGGTTTTTTTTTTGGGGGGGGGGGCTTCAAATTTCCTGTTTAGGTCTAGACTTTTCCTCAGGAATGCTTAGAAATCTGTTTTATTGAATAATCATTTCCCCCCCTGAAAAAGTATACTCAGTTTTGCTGGATAGATGACCCTGTGTTGTAAAGCTAGACTTTTTGCCTTCTAGAATATCATATTCCATGCCTTCTGATCCCTTAATATGGAGGCTGCTAAGTCCTGTGTGATCCTGATTTGTAGCTCCATGATATTTTAATTGTTTCCTTCTAGCTTCTTGCAGTATTTTCTCCTTGGCTTGGGGATTTAGCTATTATATTCCTGGGAGTTGCCATTTAAGGATTTCTTTCTGGAAGTGATTTGTGGATTCTTTCCATTTCTCTTTTACTCTCTTCTTCAAGAATAGCAAAGAGATAATACGGAAAATGACTTGCACAAAATTATTTATAGCCATGCTCTTTGTAGTGGCAAAAAAAAAATTGGAAAATGGAGTGTCCATCAGTTGGGGAATGGATGAACAAATTGTGCTATCTGTTTGTGATGGAATACTGTTGTGCTCAAAGGAATAATAAACTGGAGGAATTCCATGTGACCTGGAACAACCTCCAGGTAGTGATGCAGAGTGAAAGGAGCAGAACCAGGAGAACATTGTACATAGAATGATACACTGTGGTAAAATCAAATGTGATGGACTTCTTTAGTAATAGCAATGCAATGATCTAGAGCAATCCCGAGGGACCTAGGAGAAAGAACACTATCCACATCCAGAGAAAGAACTGTGGGAGTAGAAACACAGAAGAAAAACATGGTTGCACATGATCCGATGGGTATATGATTGAGGATTTTGACTTTAAATGATAAATGATCACTATGTTACAAATATTAATAATATGGAAATGGGTTTTGAACAATGATACATGTATAACCCAGTGGAATTGCTTGTCAGCTCTGGGAGAGGGAGGGAAAAGAGGAGGGAAAGAACATGAATCATGTAAACATGGAAAAAATATAACCAGACATTTTTTGTTTAACATGACTTCCAGGTTGTCCAATAATTATTAAATTTTCTCTCCTGGATCAATTTTTCAGATCGGTTTTTCTTTCAATGAGATATTTCACATTTTCTTCTGATTTCATTCTTTTTATTTTGTTTTATTGTTTATTGATGTCTCATGAAGTCATTAACTTATATTGCCTGCAGGGGTTCAGCCCTTGCAAGAGGATCCAGGGGACCCTTGCAGGACCAAGGCATCAGTGGGGTGAGAGAGGAGATAAGAGACAGTTAAAACTTTACCTGCAGTCAGGCATTGTAGGAACTGCTCTGCTCTGGCTCACGCTGATTTATTTTTATACACTCAATAATTACACATACATTGGGCACACAGTTTCATTTTCAACATACATCCTTCCTTGCAGATAATGGAATAGGTCATACATTAACTTTTACAAAATCTTTTGATTGTCTTTCTATAATTATCCTATATTCATTGATTCCATAAATTTTAACAGAAGACATAAAGCTTTGCAGAAAACATTTTTGTCCTTGTCATGGGGTAGCTCAGCTAGAGATCACTTCTTATTGACCTGTGAGGTACTGGACATGTGGTTAAGCTAAGAATAATTATTTGTTACACTAGCCAATTACATAATCAATCAGACTTCAAAGGATACAATCAACATACCCTAATCCAAGTGTTATTCTGATATTAATCTTTCATTTTCCAGTGTTTTACTAAGGTATCCTTGACATGTTGCCTAGCCTATGGGGTTAACAAAAAATCCAGTGAAGTGGAACATACCAGCCATTCCATGAAAGGCAATTCTCTATATTTTTTCATTGTCCTTCTATGTTGACATACTGGATCAGGGAAGCTTGTCATCCCTGGCCTTCTATTATTTAAGGTCCTGTACATAGGAATGGAAAATATAAGTACAGTTTTGTTGGGGGTTTATACCTAAAGGGGGTCACATCTATGATCCCTTATCCAAATAGATACATAGGAGTCCTTAGGTTTGATTTCATAAAGAGACTCTCTTGGCGATATTCTAGAGGGAATTTCTGTATCATTACATGTAAGGGTGGGATTTTCCTGGGAATATTAAGGTGCTAACAACATCCTCCAGCTGTTCTTCTATGTTTCCCTGGGACTGAGTAAGGATAGTAATCATAACAATTCCAATAAGAAGGAGTGTTAGTAAGAGAGGAGTCACACGGGGGAGTCTGAGTGGGTATCTGCATCCTTCCTGAGGGCCGATGTGCAGTCTCCAGATTCCATCTGTGACCGTGTCAGGCAGCATGGATTTGATGGCTCCCAGCAGTTGCCCAATTTTAATTTTTAAGGAATGTTTTTATTCTGTCAGCGTTTGATACTCCCTTTATATTTGGCCCATTTCTTTTTGCATTGCTCTTATTTTTCATCCCCACTTTTCATCTGCCTTTCTTAATTGATTTTTGAAATTCTTTTTGGGTTCCTTCAGAATCTGAATCCAATTTATATTTTCCTTTTTGACTTTGCTGTGTTTGCTTTTCTTTCACTGTCCTGTTCTATATCTATGCCTTACTCTTTGTCTCCATAAAAATTCCTTATGGTCAGGTGTTTATTTTTGATGTTTGATCATTTTCCTAGTAGGGCACCCTCTTAAACTTCAGTCCTTCCTTAATGCTATCCTTCGCCTTATTTCTGGGTTTCTGCCAGTTTCAGGTCTTCCATGGTGGCATGGTGGCCTGTGGGAGATCTAAGAACCACCTCCTTCTGCTGATTCAATTATACCTTGTGACTGCTAATAGGTGAAATTCTAGCCTCAGGCCCGGGAGTAGGCTTTTGGTCTCATTTTGGGCTCTCTCAGGTCAGGCACCCAGCACATAGCAGCAATCTCTGAGTTAGCAACCTGGGGACTGCCTTGCCAGGGATTGGGAGACCCACTTCAAGTCTATCAACTTCCCCAAACTGGGATCTATGTCCTCACCAAAAGCCTAGGCTGAGACTTCTGGCCTTGCTCTGGGCCACAAGATTAGGCTGTATAGTACAGACTGCCTTGGACTAGAATTCCACATCTCACTGCAGGTTTGCTTTGAACTTTAATGGGTGTGTATTGGATTAGACTGCTTTTGGCCCAGGCAGGGTCTCAGGATCTGGATGTTGGTTTGGACCCAGATTCAAAACCTGGCACAGTAGATTTGGGAGGGGGATGGAGGCTTGCTATTGGCTTGCCCCTTACTCCTTGCTGTAGCATCCTGCTGACTGTGCTCCCCTCTCACTCCAGATGTTCTCTACCTGTCTATCAGATTGTTCTTTTCTTGAAAGTTGCTTCACTCTATCTCCTTGTTGGTTCTTTTATTCCTGTATTCATTTTGTGGCATTATTTTAAGATTGGTTGGAGAGGACTTTCATGGTGGTTTCAAGATTCCCTGCTTCTTTTCCAACATCTTGGCTCTGGAACCCCTGGACCCCTTCCAATCTTGAACCATTTGATAATGCTAAGAATTTTGGCAAGGAGAGCTTTCTTTTCATCTTTAATATCTGTGGCTGCTGAGGAGGCAAGGACTGCTACAATTACAGAAGTGGCTTCCAGGTCACATCTCCACAGGATGGTATATATAATATCTCTTGTCTCCCTGCTAGAATGTAAGCTTTTTGAGGGCAGAGATAGATTCTTATGAATTTGTATCCTTAGCACCCAGCTTAATGCCTGACCTATTGTATACACTTAATAAATGCTTGTTGGTTGGTTAATAGAAATATGAGGCACTAATATTATTATTTTCCTGATTCTCATAACAGAAGGTTGGCCACCAGATGCTGTTTGGGTGGCAGCAATGCACAAAATCACCTCCTTAAGCCGGAGAGTTTATGGCCAGTCTCAGTCAAAGAAACACCCACAGAGATAAAATCATTCATCTTTTGGAGAAGAAAGTCTTTAATTATATATATAGAATTACAAAAAGGCTTTGAAGTTAATGTTTAGGTAGTTGTGTGGCTCTGATTTTATTTTATATTTTATTAATTTCTTTAGTCAATTTAGAACATTATTCCTTGGTTACAAGAATCATATTATTTCCCTCCCTTTTCTCCCACCCACCCTTACCATAGCCAATGTGCAATTTCATTGGTATTACATGTGTCCTTGATCAGAACCTATATCTATGTTGTTGGTGTTTACATTAGGATGTTCATTTAGAGTTTACATCCCTAACCATATCCCCTCGACCCATGGATTAAAGCAGTTGTTTTTCTTCTGTTTCTACTCCCACAGTGTTTCCCTCTGACTGTGTATAGTGTTTTTTCTCATAGAGCCCTCCTGATTGTTCAGGATCACTGCATTGCCACTAATAGAGAAGTCCATTACATTCGATTGTACCAAAGTGTATCAGTCTCTGTGTACAAAGTTTTCCTGGTTCTGCTCCTCTAACTCTGCATCGATTCCTGGAGATCATTCCAGTTCACATAGAATTCCTCCATAGAATAAAATAGTATTCCATCACCAACATATAATATAATTTGTTTAGCCATTCTACAAGTGAAGGCCATCCCCTCATTTTCCAATTTTTTGCCACCACAAAAGAGTGCAGCTATGAATATTCTTGTACAAGTCTTTTTCCTTATTATCTCTTTGGGGTATAAACCCAGCAATGCTATGGCTGGATCAAAGGGCAGACAGTCTTTTATAGCCCTTTGGGCATATTTCCAAATTGCCCTCCAGAATGGTTAGATCAATTCACAACTCTACCAGCAGTGCATTGATTTTCCCACTTTGCCACATCCCCTCCAGCATTCATTATTTTCCATTGCTGTCATGTTAGCCAATCTGCTAGGTGTGAGGTGATATCTCAGAGTTGTTTTGATTTGCATTTCTCTGATTATAAGAGATTTAGAACACTTTTTCATGTGCTTATTAATAGTTTTGATTTAACTGAAAATTGCCTATTCATGTCCCTTGCCCATTTATCAATTGGAGAATGGCTTGATTTTTTTTGTACAATTGGTTTAGCTCTTTATAAATTTGAGTAATTAGACTATTGTCGGAGTTTTTTATTATGAAGATTGTTTCCCAGTTTGTTATTTCCCTTCTGATTTTGGTTACACTGGTTTTGCTTGTACAGAAACTTTTTAAATTTGATGTAGTTAAAATTATTTATTTTACATTTTGTGACTCTAAGTCTTGCTTAGTTTTAAAATCATTCCTTTCCCAAAGGTCTGACATATATACTATTCTGTGTTCACTTAATTTACTTATAGTTTCCTTCTTTATGTTCAGGTCATTCACCCATTCTGAGTTTACCTTGGTGTAGGGTGAGATGTTGATCCAAACCTAATCTCTCTCATATTGTCTTCCAATTTTCCCAGCAGTTTTTTTTTTTATCAAGTAGTGGGTTTTGTTCCCAAAACCTCAATCTTTGGGCATATCATAGACTGTCTTGCTGAGGTCATTTACCCCAAGTCTATTCCACTGATCCTCCTTTCTATCTCTTAGTCAATACCAAATTGTTTTGATGACCACTGCATTATAATATAGTTTGAGATCTGGGACTGCAAGGCCTCCTTCCTTCACATTTTTTTTCATTATTTCCCTGGATATCCTTGATCTTTTGTTCTTCTAAATGAACTTTGTTGTGGTTTTTTTTTAATTCAGTAAAAATGTTTTTTGGAAGTTTGATGGGTATGGCACTAAATAAATAGATAAATTTGGGTAGAATGGTCATTTTTATTATGTTAGCTCATCCTACCCATGAGCAGTTGATGTTTTTCCAATTGCTCAGATCTAGTTTTAGTTGTGTGGAGAGTGTTTTGTAGTTGTGTTCATATAGTTCCTTTGTTTGTCTCAGCAGATAGATTCCTAAGTATTTTATATTCTCTAAGGTGACTTTAAATGGAATTTCTCTTTCTAATTCTTGCTGCTGAGATATGTTGGAGATATATAGAAATGCTGATGATTTATGTGGATTTATTTTGTATCCTGCAACTTTGATAAAGTTATTGATTATTTTGACCAGCTTTTTTGTTGATTCTCTAGGATTCTTTAAGAAGACCATCATATCATCTGCAAAGAGTGACAGCTTGGTCTCCTCATTGCCAATTTTAATACCTTCAATTTCTTTTTCTTCTCTAATTGCTACTTCTAATGTTTCTAGTACAATGTTAAATAATAGAGGTGATAATGGACATCCTTGTGTTCACTCCTGATCTTAATGGAAAGGCTTCTATTTTATCCCCATTGCAGATGATGCTTGCTGACAGTTTTAGATAGATAGTGTTTATTATTTTTAGGAAAGGCCCTTCTATTCCTATACTGGTGGTGAGGGAAGTAGTACAAGGGAGGGAGAGGGTGGGGGGGAAATTTTTTTAAAAAGACTACAGGAGAACATAAGGGAGGGAATAAGAAGGGAGGGGGGTAGAAAGGGAAGTAAAATAAGGGGAGGAACTAGGGGGACTGACTATAAACAAAAATTGGTGTAGAAGGAAATAGTGAAAGAAGAAAAGGCAGGAACAGGAGCAGAAATTAAAATGCTGGGAAATACACAGCTAGTAATCATAACTCTGAATGTGAATGGAATGAACTCACCCATAAATAATGCAAGCAAATAACAGAGTGGATTAGAATCCAAAATCCTACCATATGCTGTCTGCAAGAAACACACATGAGGAAGGTAGATACACATAGGGTGAAAGTAAGAGGATGGAGCCAAATCTATTGGGCATCAAATGATGAAAAGAAGGCAAGATGTGCAATCATGATATCTGACAAAGCCAAAGTAAAAATAAATCTAGTTAAAAGAGATAGGGAAGGTAATTACATCCTGATAAAAGGCAGTATAGACAAAGAGGAAATATCTGTACTCAATATGTATGCACCAAATGGCAGAGCATCCAAATTTTTAAAGGAGAAACTAGAGGAGCTCAAGGATAAAATAGAAAAACTATACTAGTGGGAGATCTGAACCTTCCCCTATCCAAACTAGATAAATCAAATAAAAAAATAAATAAGAAAGAGGTGAGAGAAGCAAATGAAATCTTAGAAAAATTAGAGTTAGTAGATATATGGAGAAAAATAAATAGGGACAAAAAGGAATACACCTTCTTTTCAGCAGCACATGGTACATTCACAAAAATTGACCATTTACTAGGGCACAAAATCATTGCAAACAAGTGCAAAAGGACAGAAATAATAAATGCAAACTTCTCAGACCTCAATGCAATAAAAATAATAATTAATAAGGGTACATGGATAGATAAATCAAAAATTAGTTGGAAATTAAACAATATGACTCTCCAAAGTAAATTAGAGATCCTAAAAATCAAAGGAGAAATTAATAAAATTGAAAGTCAAAGAACTATTGATTTAGTAAATAAGACTAGAAGCTGGTACTTTGAAAAAAAACAAATAAAATTGACAAAGTAACAGTCAGTCTAATTAAAAAAAGGAAAGAAAAAACCAAATTGACAGTATCCAAGATGAAAAGGGAGATGTCACCTCTAATGAAGAGGAAATCAAGGCAATCATTAAAAACTACTATGCCCAATTATATGGCAACAAATATGGCAATCTAAGTGATATGGATGAATACTTACAAAAATATAAATTGCCTAGACTAAAAGAAGAAATAAATTACCTAAACAACCCCATATCAGAAAAAGAAATTGAACAAGCCATCAAAGAACTTACGACACAAACATGGTACTGATCCCAAAGCCAGGCAGGTTAAAAACAGAAAGAAAACTATAGGCCAATCTCCCTAATGAATATAGATGCAAAAATCTTAAATAGGATACTAGCAAAAAGACTCCAGCAAGTCATCACAAGGGTTATCCACAATGATGAGGTAGAATTCATACCAGGAATGCAAGGATGGTTCAATATTAGGAAAACCATCCACATAATTGACCATATAAACAAGCAAACTGACAAAAATCACATGATTATCTCAATAGATGCAGAAAAAGCCTTTGACAAAATACAAAACCCATTCCTATTGAAAACACTAGAAAGTATAGGAAGAGAAGGGCCTTTCCTAAAAATAATAAACAGTATATACCTAAAACCATCAGCAAACATCATCTGCAATGGGGAAAAACTCAAAGCCTTCCCAATAAGATAAGGAGTCAAACAAGGATGCCCATTCTCACCTCTATTATTTAATATTGTACTAGAAACACTAGCAGTAGCAATTAGAGAAGAAAAAGAAATTGAAAGTATTAAAATTGGCAATGAGGAGACCAAGCTGTCACTCTTTGTGGATGATAATGATGATTTACTTAAAGAATCCTAGGGAATCAACCAAAAAGCTAATCAAAATAACCAACAACTTTAGCAAAGTTGCAGAATACAAAATAAACCTACATAAGTCATCAGCATTTCTATATTTTTCCAACACAGCCCAGCAGCAAGAACTAGAAAGAGAAATCCCATTCAAAATCACCTTAGACCAAATGAAATACTTAGGAATCTACCTCCCGAGGCAAACACAGGAACTATATGAACACAACTATAAAACACTCTCCACACAACTAAAACTAGACTTGAACAATTAGAAAAACATTAACTGCTCATGGGTAGGACGAGCCAATATAATAAAAATGACCATCCTACCCAAACTCATTTATCTATTTAGTACCATACCCATTGAACTTCCAAAATTTTTTTTTACTGATTTAGAAAAAAACAGAACAAAGTTCATTTGGAAGAACAAAGGAACAAGGATATCCAGGGAAACAATGAAAAAAAAATACAAAGGAAGGTGGCCTTGCAGACCCAGATCTCAGACTATATTATAAAGCAGCGGTCATCAAAACAATTTGGTACTGGCTAAGAGACAGAAAGGAGGATCAATGGAATAGACTTAGGGTAAGTGACCTCAGCAAGTCAGTCTATGACAAACCCAGAGAACCCAGCTTTTGGGACAAAAATCCACTATTCAATAAAAACTGCTGGGAAAATTGGAGGACAGTGTGGGAAAGATTAAGGTTAGATCAACACCTCACACCCTACACCAAGGTAAATTCAAAATGGGTGAATGACTTGAACATAAAGAAGGAAACTATAAGAAAATTAGGTGAATACAGAATAGTATACATGTCAGACCTTTGGGAAGGGAAAGATTTTAAAACCAAGCAAGACTTAGAGTCACAAAATGCGAAATAAATAATTTGGACTACATCAAATTAAAAAGCTTTTGTACAAACAAAACCAATGTAACCAAAATCAGAAGGAAAGCAACAAATTGGGAAACAATCCTCATAAAAACTTCAGACAAAGGTTTAATTACTCAAATTTACAAAGAGCTAAATCAATTGTACAAAAAATTAAGCCATTCTCCAATTGATAAATGGGCAAGGGACATGAATAGGCAGTTTTCAGTTAAAGAAATCAAAACTATTAATAAGCACATGAGAAAGTGTTCTAGATCTCGTCTAATCAGAGAGATGCAAGTTAAAACAACTCTGAGATATCACTTCATACCTAGCAGATTGGCTAACATGACAGCAAAGGAAAGTAATGAATGCTGGAGGTGATGTGGCAAAGTAGGGACACTAATTCACTGCTGGTGGGTTTGTGAATTGATCCAACCACTCTGGAGGGTAATTTTGAACTATGCCCAAAGGGAGATAAAAGACTGTCTGTCCTATGATCCAGCCATAACACTGCTGGGCTTGTACCCCAAAGAGATAATAAGGAAAAAGTCTTGTACAAGAATATTCATAGCAGCGCTCTTTGTGGTGGCCAAAAATTGGAAAATGAAGGGATGTGCTTCATTTGGGGAATGGCTGAACAAATTGTGCTATATGTTGGTGATGGAATACTATTGTGCTCAAAGGAATAATAAAGTGGAGGAATTCCATGGAGACTGGAACAACCTCCAGGAAGTGATGCAAAGCAAAAGGAGCAGAACCAGGAGAACATTGTACACAGAGACTGACACACTGTGGTACAATCGAACGTAATGGACTTCTCCACTAGTGTCAATGCAGTGTCCCTGAACAATCTGCATGGATCTAGGAGAAAAAACACTATCCACAAGCAGAGGACAAACTGTGGGAGTAAAAACACCGAGGAAAACCAACTGCTAGACTACAGGGGTTGAGGGGATATGACTGAGGAGAGACTCTAAATGAAAACTCTGGTGCAAACACCAACAACGTAGAAATGGGTTTGAATCAAGAACACTTGTGATACTCAGTGGAATCACGCGTTGGCTATGGGATAGGTGGGGGTTTGGGGAGAAGAAAATGATCTTTGTCTCCAATGAATAATGCTCGGAAATGACCAAATAAAATAATTAAAAAATAAAAAAGATTTTTGTATCTATGCTCATTAAGGAGATTGGTCTGTAGTTTTCTTTCTCCGTTTTTGACCTGCCTGGCTTTGGGATCAATATCATATTTGTGTCATAAAAGGAATTTGGTAGTACTCCTTCTTTGCTTCTTCTGTCAAATAGTGTGTATAATATTAGGATTTGTTTTTCTTTGAATGTTTGATAGAATTCTTTTTTTAATCCATCTGGACCTGGTGATTTTTTTCTTAGGGAGTTCTTTAATGGCTTGTTCAATTTCTTTTTCTGATATGGGGTTGTTTAGGTAGTGTATTTCTTCCTCTGTTAGCCTAGGCAATTTATATGTTTGTAAATATTCATCCATATCACCTAGATTGCCATATTTATTGCCATATAATTGGGCATAATAGTTTTTAATGATTGCATTAATTTTCTTTTCATTAGAGGTGACATCTCCCTTTTCATCTTGGATACTGTCAATTTGGTTTTCTTCTTTCCTTTTTGTAATTAGATTGACCAGTACTTTGTCTATTTTATTTGTTTTTTCAAAGTACCAGCCTCTAGTCTTATTTACTAAATCAATAGTTCTTTGACTTTCAATTTTATTAATTTCTCCTTTGATTTTTAGGATCTCTAATTTAGTTTTCATCTGAAGATTTTTAATTTGTTCACTTTCTAGTTTTTTAATTTGTATGCCCAATTCATTTACCTCTGCCCTCTCTAATTTGTTAATAGATGAATTCAAGGATATGAATTTCCCCCTGAATACTACTTTGGCTGCATCCCATAGATTTTGAAATGATGTCTCACCATTGTCATTTTCTTCATTGAAGTTAATTGTTTCTATGATTTGTTCTTTAACAAACTGATTTTGGAGAATCACGTTGTTTAATTTCCAATTAATTATTGATTTGCCTCTCCATGTAACCCTTGCTAATTATTAGTTTCATTGCATTTGCCTCTCCATGTAACCCTTGCTAATTATTAGTTTCATTGCATTGTTATGTGAGAATGTTGCATTTATTATTTCTGCTCTTTTGCACTTGTTTGCAATGTTTTTCTGCCCTAATACATGGTCAATTTTTGTGAATGTACCATGTGCTACTGAAAAGAAGGTGTATTCCTTTTTGTCCCTATTTATTTTTCTCTTTGTATCTACTTACTCTAATTTTCTAAGATTTCATTCACTTCTCTTACCTCTTTCTTATTTATTTTTTGTTTGATTTATCTAGTTCAGAAAGAGGAAAGTTCAGGTCTCCCACTAGTATAGTTTTTCTATCAATTTCATCCTTGAGCTCCACTAATTTCTCCTTTAGAAATTTTGATGCTATGTCATTTGGTGCATACATATTGAGTACAGATATTTCCTCATTGTCTATACTGCCTTTTATCAGGATGTAATTACCTTCCTTATCTCTTTTAATTAGATCTATTTTTACATTGGCTTTGTCAGATATCATGATTGCACATCTTGACTTTTTTTTAATCAGTTGATGCCCAACAGATTTGGCTCTATCCTCTTACTTTTACCCTATGTGTGCCTACCTTCCTCATGTGTGTTTCTTGTAGACAGCATATGGTAGGGTTTTGGTTTCTAATACACTCTGCTATTCACTTGCATTTTATAGGTGAATTCATTCCATTCACATTCAGAGTTATGATTACCAGCTATGTATTTCCCAGCATTTTGATTTCCACTCCTAGTCCTGCCTTTTCTTCTTTCACTATTTCCTTCTATACAAATGTTTTGTTTTTAAACAGTCTCCCTAATTCCCACCCTTATTTTGCTTCACTTTCTATGCCCCTCCCTTCTTATTCCTGTCTTATTTTCTTTACAGTTTTTTATACTACCCCACCCTCTCCCTCCCTTGTACTGCTTCCCTTCTTACCAGTTCATTTGTTACCCTTCTACTTCCCTATAAGGTGCAAAGCAATTCTCTGCTCCAATGGATTTGATTGTTCTTCCCTCTTTGAGTCAATTTCAATGCATGTAAGAGTTGAGTATTTCCTATCTCCAACCTCTTTACCCTTCCATTGTATTGATGTTCTCCCCTCTCCCACCATGAGCTTCTTTGTGACATATAAATTTACCCCCTTTTTTCTTTTCCCATTTCTTTTAGTATTAAACTCTTTTTTAGCTCTAGTTATATATATGTACATATACATATATATGTATTTATGCATACATATATCTACATACATATTTATGTCTTAGCATTTTATCCTATACAGTTTGTCACTGTTCCCTCTAATTGTAATCCTTCTAGCTGCCCAGTTGATAATAACAATTTTTAAGTGTTACCAGTGACCTCTTTTCTCATAAGGATACATATCATTTTAACTAATTGGGTCTCTAAAAAAAAGTATTGTTTTTTTGTTTGTTTGGTTTTTCTTTTTTTTCCCTCTTTCTTAATTACCTTTTGATGATTCTCTTGAGTTCTATGCTTGGGCATCAAATTTTCTGTTCAGGTCTGGTCTTTTCTTTACAAATGCTTGGAATTCTTCTATTTTGTTAGATGACCATACTTTTCCCTGCAAAAATATAGTCAGTTTTACTGGTTAATTGGTTCTTGGTTGTAGACCTAGTTCCCTTACTTTCCAGAATATCATATTCCATGCCTTTCAGTCCTTCAGTATAGATTCAGCCAGATCCTGTGTTATCCTCAATGTGATTCCATGGTATCTGAATGACTTCTGCTTAGCAGCTTGTAATATTTTTTCCTTGGTCTGATAGTTCTTGAATTTGGCTATAACATTTCTGGGTGTTGTCAGTTGGGGATTAAGTACAGGAGGTGATCTGTGGATTCTTTCAATCTCTACTTTTCCCTCTTGTTCTAGAATATCGGAGCAGTTTTCTTGGATAATTTCCTGTAGTATTATGTCCAGGCTTTTTCTTTTATCATGATCTTCTGGTAGCCAGTGATTCTTTACTTGTCTCTCCTGGACCAATTTTCTAAATCTTCTGTTTTGTTAATGAAGTGCTTCATATTTTCCTCAATTTTTTCATTCTTTTGATTTTGTTTTATAGTGTCCTGTTGCCTCGTGAAGTTGTTTGTTTCTAGTTGTTGTATTCTGGTTCTTAAAGACTGGATTTCTTCCCTTGATTTTTGTTCATCCTTCTCCTACTCATCTGATTTTCTTTGGAGGTCATCTTTCATCTTCTTTACCTTATCTTTCATTTTTGTTGCCTCATCTTTCATTTTTGTTGCCTCATATTTCATCTCCTTTGCCTCATCTTTCATCTTCTTTGCTTCATCTTTCATCTCCTTTGCCTCATTTTCATGCCGGTTGATTTTGGCTTTAAAGACCCTATTTTCTTGTTTTATTTCAAGTGCCTCTGTTTCCAGATGACTTTTCTTAGTTTTTAAGTTCTTTTCCCAGTTGTCTTCAGACTCTCTTAATTGTGTTTTGAATTGTATTTTGAGTTCTTCCAAAGCCTGTGACCAATTCTCTGGGGTTTCTGTTTTTTTGCTTGGTGTTTCCTCATCCTTTTCTGTTCCGTTTCCTCTTTGTTCATTGCCTGTATAAATGCTGTTGATTGTAATTTCTTTTTTCTTTTTCTGTTGTTTGCTCATATTTACCCCTTCTTTACTCCCTGCAGTTGTCTGAGCTCTTGCTCCTCTCATTTTTTTATGGTTTTGGGCTTTTTTTCCACCTTCAACTTGGAGCTTTGTCAGTAAATCTCTCAGTGCAACCTGTGTGGGAGGGGTATTGGAGCTTGAGCTTCCCTGTTCTCTGGAGGCTTTAATGAGATTAAGTCCAGCAGTATGTGGGGGAGTTGTTTTGGAGCTTCAGCTTCCCTGCCCTCTAAATCAGGCTTTGATGGGATTAAGTCCAGCTGGGTTGCTGAATGTGCCCTGAGGCCAAAACCTTGGGAAGTGGGGAGGCGGGGGGAGCAATATAGAGAGTCTCAGCTGCTGCAACTAGGCTGCCCACTCTGAGCTCTGGGTTCCTTCTCTAACTGCTTCCACACTGCCTGTGTTGGACCCTCTGAGCCTGGCACAGCTTTGCCCACAAGGTACTCCCTATGACCAGCACCTTTGCCCGCCCTGAGGTTCTAGCTACCACTGGAGACTTAGAGCTCTAGTGGGGGAGGGGTTCTTCCTTCCCCTTAAAACTGTATGTTCCCAAATTCTGACTTTTGGGGCTGTACCTTTTACATTGAGTCCAGCAGGAGGGTTCCTTGACTCTGTCTTGTCGTTAGGTTTGATTTTCAGTTCCCTAGGAGCATTTAGTTTGTAATCGGTAAGGAAGGGTTTTCAGAAGTCTGAACTTTCACTGCCTCTACACCACCATCTTGACTCTGCCTCCATCCAGCTCTGATTTTAAATGAGAGATTGACATCTATTTTGAAAGAATGATTTCAGACTCAAATAACCTTAAGTATACATCTGACTGACCCATTTGTCCAAAGTGTGTATATATTTTGGTAGAGGCCTGAAAATAACTATTCTCACTAGAAAAACGATGGAATGGTGATCTTATATAATTTAGAGCAATCAAATGACTTTCAGTAGAATCAGCAAAAAATATAATCAATTTGCCTTAAAAAAAAAGTAGAGCATATTTTTTCATAGAAAATTATCTTTATAGTTCCCAGTTTTTACTACCAGCCAAGATAGCTACTTGAACAGGAGGCAGATTAAACAATTCATATTTGCTTCACTAGGCAAAGCATAAAGATTTTATCAGACTAAATAATGACTATGAATTTTAATGCAAAATTACATTAGAAAACATCTCCTACCCAAAAGCTATATAGGTTAGTCAAAAGCTTATATAATAAGAAAGGGAGCCCACCATTGCCAGCACAGGGCAGCTTTCCAACATAACCAAGATTGCAAAAGATACATGTAGCCTGCAAGAATTTGTGGCCAAAAGAGGAAAGTTTCCCTAACAAATCTCCAGTGGGTCCAGAAAGCCCTAGGGCAGAGATCTTGGAAGTGCTGAGGAATAGCAACTACCAGAAGCAGTGACCAGAACATAACACAATCATTTAAGAAATAAGACCTTTATTAGAGAAATTTGTTATAAACTTTTTTTCCAGTTTGTTGTTTCCCTTCTAATCTTGGTTACATTAGTTTTTGTTACAAACCCTTTTAAATTTAATATAATAAAAATTATTCATTTTACATCTTATATTGCTTTTTATCTCTTATTTGGACATAAATTTTTCCTTTCTCTAAAGATCTGTCCAGTAAACAATTCTATTTTCCCCTAATTTAGTTATGGTATTCCTCTTTATATCTAAATCATAAACCCATTTTTGACCATATCTTTGTATAGAGTGTAAGATATTGGCCTATTCTTTTTTCCATTTTTCCCAACAGTTTTTGTTAAACAATGAGATCTTATTCCAAAAGCTTTGGGTTTATCAAGCACTAGGTTGCCAAGGTCATTTACCCAGGTATATTGTGTACCTCATCTATTCCATTGATCTACCATTCTGTTTCTTAGCCAGTACCAGACTATTTTGATAATTACTGCTTTGTTAGAGATATTGTGCCACTAGACCATCTTCCTTCACATTTTTTCATTAATTTCCTTGATGTTCTTGACCTTTTGTTCTATTTGATGAATTTCGTTATTATATTTTCTACTAAAATAATTATTTGGTAGTTTGATTGGCATGGCATTGAATAAGTAAATTAATTTAGTTAGAATTATCATTTTTTATTATATTAGCTCAGCCTTCCCATGAGCAATTAATATTTTTCCAATTGTTTAGGTCTGACTTTATATGAAAAGTGTTTTGTAATTGGGTTTGTCTTGGCAAGTGAGTTCTCAGGTGTTTTATATTGTCTAGAGTTATTTTAATTGGAATTTTTCTATCTCTTACTGCTGAAGTTTGTTGGTAATATATAGAAATTGTGATGATTTCTATGTTTTTATTTTGTATTCTGCAATTTTACTATCATTATTAATTATTACAACTAGTTTTTTCAATTGATTCTTTAGATATACCATCATATCAACTGTAAAGAAGAGATTTCATTCTTTTTTTTTAAACACTATTTTATTTGGTCATTTTCATACATTATTCAATGGAAACAAAGATCATTTTCTTTTCCTTCCCCCCCCCCCCACCTTTCCCTCTCCCATAGCCGACGCATGATTCCACTGGTTATCACATGTGTTCTTGACTCGAACCCATTTTCCTGTTGTTGGAATTTGCATTATAGTGTTCATTTAGAGTCTCTCCTCAGTCTTATCTCCTCCAACCCTGTAGTCAAGCAGTTGCTTTTCATCGGTGTTTTTACTCCCACAGTTTATTCTCTGCTTGTGGGTAGTATTTTTTTTTAGATCCCTGCAGATTGTTCAGGGAAATTGCATTGATACTAATGGAGAAGTCCATCACCTTCGATTGTACCACAGTGTATCAGTCTCTGTGTACAATGTTCCCCTGGTTCTGCTCCTTTCGCTCTGCATCACTTCCTGGAGGTTGTTCCAGTCTCCATGGAATTCCTCCACTTTATTATTCCTTTTAGCACAATAGTATTCCATCACCAACATATAGAGATTTCATTCTTAAAAGAGACAAGGGTTGTAACCTCCTGCAGTTACATATTAATATTTTTGTGGGTGGACACCTGAGAAGGAGATTGGAAACTGAGGGAAAATGGATAGAGGAGAGAAAGAAAGAATGAGAGAGAGAGAGAGACAAAGGAATAAAGACTCAGAGACAAGGAGTTAAATATCTGGGCTCCATCGTGCTTGCCCCTCTGATGGAATTGAGAAAGGACTCTACACATGTCCCCAAACTTTTATTGGAGAATTTAGGAATGTGGAGTGGGAGGTAGCTAATGACCATATGACATGGCATAGGTTTTAACACTGGCTCAATTGACAGTCACATAATCAAAGAGGAGGAGGTTAATCAAACATGTGACTTGGTAAGGAATGTGGTCTAACAAGGTGGGAGCTAGGACCCTGTGGCAAATATTGTCCTGCTCAGGAATTCTTTTGTTCTTTGGATTGAAGATTTGGAAATATAATAATCAAGAAGTAACATGACCATGAGTCTGGTATATGAACTCATAAGATACAATATCAATACACCAATAATACTTTCAAGAATAATATACCTGGTATGCTACAAGGGTGAAGGCAGAAACTTGAATGGAAGGGATAGTAGAGGAATAGATCTGAACACTATGGACTAAGTCTTATAAAACTTCCTACAGATGAATCTTTTTTTTTTTTTAATGAAACAACTATAGAATGGAAGGGCACATAAAATGGAAGTGGGGAGGAAGATGAAGAAAAATATGTGATCTACCCTAATTAAGTCAGTGGAAAACAATGAAGGAAAAATAATTCCTTTAATTTCTCAAGAAGAGGGGATATAAAAGAATCAATAATGTGACAAAGCAGTGGATTGAAATGGGGAAAAAAATAGAGAAATCTCAATCAATGATAGGAGGGGCTCTCATTGAAGAACATTCTCATTGTGGGAGAAAGAGATTCTGTACTGGAAGACAGTGACCATATAATGAGTATAATTTTTAGGAGTATAAAATTTACACCATTACCTCTGAAAGAATTTTGTGCTTCCATGGACACCATCCTCACTCAGGAAAAGGGAAATCAGAACTCCTAAGGATAACTGACTCCAGAAGGGGAAGAAAGACATAGATTTAGGAAAAAAAAGATTTAATGCCAATAGGAAAAAATGATCATGAAGAGAGTGGAGAGTAGTAAAGAACTGCATAATCAAGGGCACAGGAAAATTTCTACCTTGGGACAATATTTACTGGAGGGGATTGATAAAGTGAGGTCCCAATTAATGTAAATAATGAATGCCTTAAGGTCATATTATTATTCAAATTCACACTACATATTTCCACTGGGAGAGAACCATTATATCACATTGTACATATTTTATAACTTTAAATAGTACAAATTCAAATATATGTTACCATTTCAGGATTTGTTGTTTCTATTATTCAAGACATAATTATCTTTCTAAGAGTGAAAGAAAAAAGGGAAAGGTCTATGAGGAAATAACAGAAATCGTTTAGAAGAGATGATGACTTAAGCTTTATTTAATTCTAGGAAGAAAAAAGATTAAAGAAGGAATAAATAGAAATAAGGATCATACATCAAAGAATAAAAGTCTAGAATAGAAAGGAAAGAAAGTTGATGAAGGGGAAAAAAGAAAGTAGTGAATTTTAAAAATATGTTTTTCCCAATTATATGTAGATACAAATTTTAATAATTGTTTCTGACATTTTGTTATCCATGTTCTTTCTCCTTTCCCTTTCCCCCTAAATGGCAGACAATATTAGTTATAGATGTGCCATGATGCAATGCATTTCTCCATGTTAGTCATGTTGTGAAAGAGACACATATTGCTTAAACAAGAAAAAAACTCATGAAGGAAATAAAGCAAGGGTATGCTTCAATTTGCATTTAGACTCCATCAGTTCCTTTTATAGTGGTAGATAACCTATTTCTTCATGATGCCCTTGGAATTGTCTTGGATCCTTGCATTGCTGAAAATAGTTATCACCCACAATTGTTCATTGTACATTATAGCTCTTGCTACATAAAATGTTCTCCTGGATCTGCTCATGGTCATTTTGTTTCACTTTACATTCTTTCCAGGTATTTTGTGCTCATCTTGTTTGTAATTTCTTATGGCACAGAAGAATTCCATTACAATCATACACCACAACTTGATCAGGTAATGGACACACCTTTAATTTACAATTATTTGTTACCACAAAAAGAGCTGCCATAAATTTTTTTGTACATATAAATCCTTTTCTCCTATCTTTGATATCTTTGGGTTAAAGACACAGTAGTGCAATTGCTGGGTCTAAGGGTATACACAGTTTTATGACTCTCTGGGCAAAGTTCCAAATTTTTCTCTTTGATGGTTATATCAATTTATAGCTCTACCAGTAGTGTATGCATCCACTCCAACATGTGTCATTTTTCTTTTTCATCATGTCTAGCAAGTCTAATAGGTGTGAAGTGACACCTCAGAGTTATTTTATTTGCATTTCTCTAATTAATAATGATTGGGAACATTTTTTCATATAACTAAAGAAAGTCTTAATTTCCTCATCTGAGAACTGTGTGTTCATATCCTTTGACCATTTGTCAGTTGAGGAATGTTTTGTGTTCTTATAAATTTGGCTCAGTTATCTATATATTTGAGAAATTAAGCCCTTGCCCAAGAAACTATAATAGAGACCTGCAAAATCTCTCTCTCTCTCATGTCTCTATCACAAAACCTGCCATAAAATTTTCTCCCTAGTTTTTGTTTCCCTTCTAATCTTGGCTGCATTGGTTTTGTTTGTGCAAAACCTTTTTAATTTAACATAGTCAAAGTTATCTATTTTACATTTCATTATGTTTTCTGTGTCTTGTTTGTATAAGTTCTTCTCTTATCCGTCAGTCTGACAGATAAACTAATTTGTGCTCATCTAACTTTTTTTAAACCCATACCTTTTAAAATCCCTACCTTCTGTCTTACAATAGATATGGGTAAGCTATTTTGTGCTCCTTTAATTTTTTTAAACCTTTATCTTTTGTCTTGGAGTCAATACCTATTAGTTCCGAGGCAAAAGAACAAGAAGGATCATGCAATTGGGGTTAAATGATTTGGCCAGGGTCACATATTGGAAATATCTGAAGCCAGTTTTTAATCTAGAGCCTCCTATCTCTGGGTTTGTCTTTCTATCTCCTGAGCTACCTAGTTACCCCAAGAAATAACATTTCATAATATTTCTACAACTACAAAGGGGGGGTTAAAAATATGCTTCTACAATTCCCTGCTTTTGCATAAATGAGTCTAACACTTCTAAATCCATTCAATCAAATTTTATTCATTGAAGCATGAAAATAATACTTTCTAAGAACCAATCAGCAGTCTGCCATCTTATCGGTCCTAATAAACTTGTTTCATATCATTCTGGGCAAGATTCCCTCTCTGTCTAACCGGCCCAAATGGCAAAAGGTTGTTTTTGGGATATGAATTTCTCCCCTGAATCTCAGGCAAGATAAGTAAAAGGATCAGTGCACTCATGAATGGCAGAAACTGTTTGAAATAGGAAAGGTAATGCTCTTTCATAGAGTATGCCATGCTTGTAATCAGCTTCCTGTTTGGAAGAGTAAAAACTTCTCCCTGTCCCCTCCCCCCCCCCCAAAAAAAATGCTAGTTTCCCCAGAGGGAGTTAGGAGGCTAATCTTTGCCTAAGAAAAAAGACTCCCCAGTTTGTTTGTTTGTTTGTTTGTTTGTTTTTGTTTTTGTTTTTTTTTACCTTATGGCCTGAGTTGCAGCTCCAAGGACTCCTAGCTTCTTGTTGGCAGCAGCAGGATCAGCAACAGGGGAGGTTGATTTAGGAGTGGAGCCAGAGATGAGGAGGATTGCTGGAGGCCAGGGGCTGGGGCTGGAGCCAGGGCCAATTTTGCCATCTGGGGGGTGGGGGGGATGGCTAGAGAAAGTAGTATCAGCAATGCCAGCAGCAGCAGCAAGAAATAAGGAACAGGAACATAGGATCAAGCAGATAGGTGAGAGAAGCAGCTTATCTCTTCTTCACCAAGAGTCCCCCCACTAAAAAGTCCCTCCCAGCCAGTAGGGAGAGCAACCAGGCCAAAGAAGGGAAAGAAAAAGGCAGCAGCTCTGGTAGAGAGTTTTGAGTTCTCTCAGAGTCTGCAAGGGTGGGTGGGTGGGCGAAAAGCCTTGGCAGGGAAATGTGGCTTAAAAAAATTTTATCTAGGCTATCTTTAAAAATATTGAGAGTATTTCTCATCCCTCTCATCACCAACTGTAAAATTTTAAATTAAATCTTAATAATAAAAATATTATATTTTAGGAGGTTTATTAAATGATCATTAGAAATCAAGAAATAAAGAAGATACAAAATAAAGACCATGTGCCCATGACTGATTAGCCATTTCAAAATCCCCGCACTTAGCTTATCACTTCCACAATGTTCACTACATCATGCAAAAAAAGGCTGAGCAGGACTGCCCACTGAATATTCCCTGTCTACAGGAAGTATGTAATGACAAGAAGTTCATGGGCTTCTGGGAAATGTAGTTCTTTTTTAGGTTAACATATTTTCAGTTATAGACCTCACATATTCTCCTGACTATTACTAATATTGAAATAGTCACAAGATAATTCCAGGAAAACAGTTTATGCCATGACTGCTTACTTTACTCCCATACTGACCCCAAAGTCCCTCAATATGTCACAAATATCCATACTTTCATTTTTAGGAAGTGTCTTTAATAGCATTTAGTAGCTGATATCTCTAGAAATTAGAATACATTGAACAGCCCACATTCACTACCCAATACTACACATTCCAAGAAAAATGGAAAACGTTATCCTTTTTTTAACATCATGTGTCAAAGAATACAAAATAGTGAATAAAAATGTCAATCATAGGTCCAAATTATGTTTCAGTGTATTTTGTTTGAAAAAGGTAATTCATAGAAGGCCTGGAAATGATAGTCATTTTCACAAAAGAGATAATTTTAAAGATAATTTTTATTGTTATACTAAAGTTTAAATAATTTTAAAATATTATTTGCTAAATTGGCAGTTGAAATAAAACAGAGAACAGGTTGTTGATACTGCCTTTATATATCATAGTTACCAGTTTTTTGAAAATATATATAAAAAACATTATCTCAAAATCAAAATAACTACCTTGTATCACATATATAAACTACATCAAAATTATTATTTAAGAAAATGAACTCAAGTGAAATTTATTTTTCAATTGCAGTAGAAACTTATAATAATATTTTCATATCAAAACTGCACTAAACTGTTGTTGATGGAATACTATTGTGCTCTAAGAAATGATAAGAAAGATGGTTGTAGAAATAGCTGGAAAGATCTGCAGGAACTGATGCAGAGTGAAATAAGACAAATGGGTAGAACATTATGCACAGTAACAGAAATATTGTATGATGATTAATTTTGATAACTGTAACAGTTAAAAGAGTGGTTGGCATAAACTGTGACCACGGAAATATGGTTTCAAGATATTGTCTTGAGTTAGATGAAATATAAAGTGATCACCAGGGGAAAATTCCCAAATATGAAATATACCCGTCATCTGGGTTTTTATGGAAATTTTAATTAATACAAATTAAGGAATTAATGAAAGAGAGAGAGAGTAAGAGGAAACAATGAAAAAAGGGCTAGGCCAACCTAGGCTCAAGCCCTAAGAGAGAGATCAGTCAGTCTTTAATCCACTCACCACAAGATTTGTCCCAAGCAAGATTCTAGTGTTCAGAGAGACCCAGCTACTCCAACTAGTCCGAGCTCCAATTCAGCTTTGGCAAACTGACTTTCCAGAGGCCTTTTCTGACCTCCTTTTAAAGAGAATTTTCTCCTATGTCACCTCCCCTAAGTTCTCACATCTACCAATCGCAGTAGACATTTTCCAAAGGACAGACCATTCTTAATTCACACCTGAATAGACTAAACTTTTGAGTAATTCACACCTGAGTAGACTAAAACCTCACACCTCTTTTGTTAAGGCTTGTCCCTTACAAGTTTGCAAGTTGCCTGACCTTCATAGGTACTTATCACCTTCCTAAAAATAGACTTAACTTAAGGCTTTTGCTTCACTACAAGTATGAGTTAAGTACTTTTTCATTGTTCAGTAAAGGGTTTACAACTTTATCTTCCCCTAAAGTATGCTTAAGTATGGGTGGAGTAGAGTTCTCACATTCCTGACTAAGTCCCTTCATTGTTTAAAATGGGGAATGATCTTAACCAAGTGTTCTGAAGTAGGGTCTGAGAATTTTTAAGATTCCCATAACTTAGGTACTCTCAACAATACAATGACCTGGGACAATTCTGAAAGACTAGCTAACCTCCTCCAGAGAAGGAACCTTTGAAGTTGGTTAGATACAGATCAAAGCATACTATCTTTCATATCAGTGTATTTACAGTTTTATTTGGGGGTTTTGGTTATGTATGAGTGTGTTCTTATAACAATAACCAAAATGGAAGTGTGTTTTGCATAATAATAAAAATAAATTTTTTTAAAATAGCACTAAACTTTAGGATTTTGGAAGTGTTTTTGCCCTGTTGTGTTACAGACCAAAGAGTGGTTGTCATAAACTGTCACAGACAAAAGAGTGGTTGCCATAAACTGTGACCGCAAAAATATGGGTTCAAGATTTTGAATTGCCAAAAGCATAAAGATAATTTTTAGTGTCTTGATTTAAATAAAAAATAAGTGGTCACCATGGGAAAAATTCCCAAATATGAAATACCCAAGTCAGCTGAGTTTTATGGAGATTTTAATTAATACAAATGAAGGAATTAAAGAAAGAGAGAGAGAGAGAGAGAGAGAGAGAGAGAGAGAGAGAGAGAGAGAGAGAGGGAGGCAGAGGAAATAGTAGGAAGGGGCCTAGGCCATTGGCCTAGGCCTGAGCTTTAAGAGAGACTAGTCAGTCCTTAATCACTCACCACAAGATTTTGTCCCAGGCAAAACTCTAGTGTTCAGAGAGACCCTCCAGTTCAGCTCCTGAGCACAACTAAGTTCAGCCACTGAGAGACCCAGCTCTCAGTTCCTGACCTCCTTTTAAAGAGAATTTTCTCCTATGTCACCTCCCCTAAATTTTCACATCTACCAATCACAGTAGACGTTTTCCAAAGGACTGACCTTCTTAATTCACATCTTGTTATCACCTCTGGGTAGACTAAAATTTCTGAGTAATTCATATCTTTTTGCTAAGCTTTCCCTTTTAGTGATTAATTTAACCTTCATAGGCACAGCACCCTTTTGTATTAGATCTAAAAATAGACCTAGCTTAAGGGCTTTTGCCTTACTATAAGTATGGGTTAAGTACTTTTTCATTGTTCAGTAAGGAGTTTTACAACTTTATCTTCCCCTAAGGTATGCCTAAGTATGGGTGGAGCAATTTTAAAGTTCCCAATACATTCCTGATCAAGTACCTCCATTGTTTAAATGGGGGATAACCTTAACCTTGACCTTAAGATAATGTTCCAAGGTAGAGTTGAGAATTTTTAAGATTCACAGTTGTTTATGACAGTTAAAAAACACATCCATGGGTGGAGGGGGATATGATTGGGAATATAGACTCTAAATGAACATCCTATTGCAAACATCAACAACATGGAAATAGGTTCTGATCAAGGACACATAAAATAACCAGTGGAATTGTGAGTCAGCTACGAGAAGGTTTGGGGGAGGGATGGAGGAAAAGAATATGATTCTTGTAACCAAGGAATAATGTTCTAAATTGACTGAATAAAATTTTTTAAGAAAAGAAAAAGAAATCATCCAGGTAGCCAGCAGCTACAGCATTAATGTTGTTCTTATGTCCTCTTCCTGGCTCTCCAAAGAGTGGGCAGTCCCCTATGCTTGGACAGGGAAGTTATTGTCCATAGCCACTGAATAAACAGTATTTTGGACCTATTATTTCACATAATGATTGTCATCTAACTCAATAAAACTAAATGCTTTATTTGTGAAAAAAAAAAACCAACACATCCATGAAATATAGAAAATTAAAATATTCTAGTCTATACACAAACCATCTATAAAGATTAAGATTAATATTTAATACTCCAAGTATTATTTTAATACTATTTATGAAAATCCACTTAGAGCAGAGAGAAATTAAAAACAACCAGAGAAATTAAAAAAAAAAAACAAAGAAAAGCGAAAAAGTCACTCCCTTCTTCACACTGATACCAGCCCAAGAGACCACGTGGGTGAAAACAGAAACTCAAAACTCAGTCCATGTAAGGAGGTGCACAAACAGGAAAAAGAAAAGAGGATTGTGGGAAATATAGTCTATAGGGGTCAAGATTCTAAATCAATACAATTCACCCTGTGATCCTTTGGGAGACCAGTCTCCCCAATGGATCATGAAAACATAACTAACTTATAACTTGAACTAGAGGAATATACAAATATTATAGTTTTTAAAAGGGAAATTACAATAATTTGGGGATAAGAGGAAAATAAAAGGGAAAAGGAACAAAACCAAAAATAGGTGTATTAACAAAAAGCCAATTGGGGGAAGTCCCCTTTGGCATGAGTGTACATTCAAAACAAAAGCATTTCAACCCTCGCCCCCAAAAAAGTTCAAATTCACCATATTTCAAAGTTCACTCTGGATCTTCTGGTACAGCTTGTGGTCTCTGCAGGCATCTTCACAGTGCCTTCTAGATTCTGGGAGGCAATCTCTTGTTCTAAATTTGACTCAAATTCAAGTCAAAATTCACAACAATAACATAGTCCCCCCCTGAGGAAAATAACAATGCATTCCATCCTAGAGGAGGATACAAGGATACATGTAGGAATTACACAGGGATACATGGTCGAGTCATGAGGCATATGAATCAAGTATCAAAAAACATCAAGGAATCAAAGAAATTAAAATTTAAAATTAACTCCTGAGTCAGATAAAAAAATATATAAAAAGAAAACTTGAAGAAAAAAATTCTGGAAAGAAGGGAAAAAAATGAAAATATATCATAACTCACAAGAGGTTCTTGTAGTAATCCATGTCCGATAAGTGTACAACAACAATTAGCCACTAACTCATTTTAGCAGTTGTCACATCATGAGAGAAAAGAGAAAAAGAGACTAGATCTAGAGATAAATGGGAAATAGAATTCCCCAGTTCAACCCTTTTCTTTATTTTGGGGGGATAATGGAGCCAGAGCAATAGATGTTATATGCTTGACATAGAGTATGGTACAAGGAAGTCCTGCATTTAACACAGGTTAAACAGCTGCAACCTTGAGTCTCACACGTGATGAAGTCATTGTGCTTTTTGTGTAGAATGTCATCAATCCCTGTAGGATTGGCTTAGTTTCTTTTCACTTTTTTGTGCTTGTTTGGCACTTTGCAAGTCAAGTTCTGTGCTCCTTTGTGGTCCATTTGTCCTTGGATTAGACATAGTCATCAAGAAAAGGTCTCATAATAGTTAAATAACTAGTGGCAGGTTGTGATAGTCCAAAGCTTTTTGGATGTGTTTTTTTATATGTTAGGTAAGCAGACATCTTAGGTTATGCCATTGCAAAAAATAAAAATAGTTTAAAAAAACATTTTCAATACTAGTGACATGTTTCAAAGGCAAAAAATGAGAAAAGAAGGGGAAAAATCAAATACTGTATGACACATGTAGGAAGAAAATGAAATGTTAAAATTGTGTATACTTTACAATTACAGAGGTAAAGTATAGGGGCTAGTTTTCAAAAAATAAGATTTATTTCTTCTTTGACTTACTATGATCCTCAGTGTGAGTGCACATAAGGCAGATAAAACAATGTGAGTGCAAATAAGGTAGACAAATCAATAATACATTCAAGAAAATACAAAAAAAATGAGTAAAGGCACAAAATGTTACAAAAGGCACATCAGGTCAATAAAGATCACTAATACAGATTTTCTTCTATGACATAGTACATGTGTTGCCGTATAAGGCAATTCGTGCAAATACAAGGATCAATCAAATAAAGTGCAACAAAATAATACAAATCCAGCAATAAAGAAGTCCAATCACAATCAGTAGTAAAATACAGTCAGTGTGTGAAGATTGGATTTGGCTTTCCCCTGATTATAACTATGAAGGCATTTAGCTCTTCCTTGATTGTTAAGATTAAATTATAATCCCCTATTTATTTTTAGATTTTAATACCCAAAGTGTAAAGCACAGTACTTAAAATTGAGTATGGAGATCTACCCATTTTGGATTTTAACCACAAAAAGGTGTGAACACCCATTTCATACATTGAGTGGGAGGTCTGTGACCCACATGTGAAAGAGTGGTCAGTCCTGTAGTGGAGCATCAGCTGTGATTGGTAAACATAAAAATTTAGGGGAAGTGACATGAGAGAAAAAGGTCTTTAAAAGTGGAAAACAAAAACACACAGAGACACTTGAAGGGAGTCACTTGGCATGAAGACACTTGGAGTGAAGAGAGACTTGGAGTGAAGAGGGACACTTGGAGTTTGAGAGAGACACACTTGGAGTGAAGGCTGCTGGAGTTGAGATTGATAAAAGAATCTGCTGATGGAACTGACAAAGTGCTGAGTGTAAAGGCTGACTTCCTTCCTTGCCCTTTCTGGAGATGTGAGCCTCCAGGAAAGGCCCATCATCTTGTGACTCCTTCCCCCTGGTTGGGACTTAAAATTTCTACCTGGCTCAGAGGAAGCCAGAGCTCACTCTCTCTCTCTCCCTCCCTTTTTCTCTCTTCCTTAATATCTTCCCTCTATTGTAAAAATAAACTGCCATAAATTCCATTTTAGTTTAGTAATTCATTTAAGATTTAGAAATTAAATCCCTGGTGACCAATTAAATATTCAGTCCAGCCATAACTTTAACAATCGCAAGCAATTATTCACCATCAACAGAAGGTACTTGGTTTACATAGCAACAATGAGTCCATGAGTCCCTCTCTCCAATTTTTATGGCTGATGGTGTAGTTAATAAGACCTGGAATGGTATGTCATAAGTAGGTTTGGCTAAGCTGTGCACAGGAATGACCAATCAGGCTAATTGGGCTGTTCTCCAGGCTGTGGGCGGGGAGCTGCTTCTCTACCAAGTCCCCTAAATTAAGGTAACTGGGCCATTAGGAGAGCAGCAGGCAGGTCAGAGTAGAAAGTACTCACAGCTGCTGGAGGCTCAGAAGGCAGAAGGAGAGCTAGAGGAATGAGCTGCAGCTGGGTGGCTGGAGCAGGGGTTTGAAAACTCCCAGCAGAAAAGCACTTTTTAGTTGCAAACCAGTAGCAGTTTTAAACTGTGGGGTTTTTCAGCAGCAGCCGGGCTGCTGGATATACAAAAACCAACAGCTCTGAATTCTAAATTCCCTTTGAGTCACCAAAAATATAAAGATTAAAATTAATATTCAATACTCCAAGTATTATTTTAATACTATTTATTAAAATCCACTTAGAGCAGAGTGAAATTAAAAACAACCAGAGAAATTTTTAAAAAATCAAGAGAAAATCCAAAAAGTCACTCCCTCCTTTGTGCTGATACCAGCTCAAGAGACTGGGAGGGTGGAAACTGAAAGTCAAAACTCAGTCCAGGAAGGAGACACACAAACAGAAAAAGGAAAAGGGGATTGTGGGACCTGTAGTCTCTAGGGTTCAAGATTCTAAATCAATACACATCCCCCTTAAACATAATTTAATATAATAGAAGACACTGTCCTGTGAGTTTTAAAATTTTTGACTGGGAGAACTGCATCCCCCAGCATGCCCCAGGGGTCCCTCCCCCCTACTTCCTGGAGTGGGAATCGTCTTGAATAAAACCAATCCCATGCTAGGGGGGGGGCATGCCCAGATGTAGGATTAGTCTATATAAGGACCAATCCCACTCCAAGGAGGGACCTTTGAATCTGACAAAGTTTAGTGGGGATTAGTCAATTTCAGGTTAGGGAAACTCCGTTTTTTTCTTTAATAAAGTTTTTGAAAGATCAGAATCAGATAGTTTTCTTTCAGCTCTTCAATTGGCAACCTGATGGGACCCCAGAATCTTTAAGATAAGCAGAAACACTGCCTTCCCCCCATTCCCCAAGTCTCCTGGGCTCTCTGCCATTGCCTGCCCACACAAAAGGCAGGAAACCAGTATTCGGGCTTCCACTCCATCTCCACTTTTCCCTTGTCCCCCTCATCTGTCCTTCCCATTCTTCCTTCTTCTCTCTCCTCCTCTTCCCCCACCTCCTCCTTCCCTCCAGACCTCCTGGAGTTGTTTTTCTTTTCTTTTCTCTCCCAGCTCTTCTGGGGACCCCTGCTGAGAGTCACCACAGGGATCTTTTGCCATCTGGCTGATCTTTTTTTTCCCTCCTTTCCCCTCTCTGTTCTTCCTTTCCCCTCCTCTGGCCTAGCCTCTCCAGCTGATCTCTCTCTTTCTCCCTCCTTTCTCCTTCAAGCCTAGCTCCTGACCCCTGCTGAGACCACCTCAGCATTCTTTTCCTGCCATCTTCTCTTCCCTCTCACCCTTCCCCCCCTTCCAGCCCAGCTTCTCCAGCTGCCCTCTTCCCTCCCTCCAGCTCTTTTTTCCACCCGTGGACCCCCTGCTGAGCCAGGCTTTTTTTTTTCTCCCCCCAAACCTCCAGTTGACCCCCTCTTTCTTGCTTTCCTGCCATCCTCCTTCCCCTCTTCCTTCTCCACTTTTCCTCCTCCTTGCTACCACTGTCTCCCCTGAGCACCCCAGATCTGGTACTATCCATCTTTCTTTTTTTTTCTTTCCATCTACCTGCTGCTTTTTGCTACTGTTTCTCTCTCTCTCTTTCTCTGTCTCTGTCTCCCTGTCTCTTCTCTCTCTGTCTCTTTTTCTGTCCCCTTTCTCTCTCTCTCTCTCTGACTCTGTCTCTGTCTGTCTCTGTCTCTGTCTCTGTCTCTCTGTCTGTCTGTCTGTCTCTGTCTCTGTCTGTGTGTGTGTGTGTCTCTCTCTCTCTCTCTCTTTTCCTGCCTTGCTTCCCATCTGAGGTTGGCCATACCTTCCCCTCCAATTTCATCCCACCCCCCCCAGGCAATCCCCAGGCTCCTTCTCCTGCTCTTGCCTGATCCCTTCCCTGTCTACAGCCTCTGCTTGCCTGCCATCAGACCCCCTTCTGAGTATTCTTCAGAAACAGGTACAGTATACATCCTTTCCCCCACCCCTGGCACAGAGAACCCTGTTTCTTCCCCCACCCACATGGATTTTTCAAACTCTCCCCTACCCCTGTGCAACCTCCAATTTCCTGCCCAACTCCATCCCTGGGCTCCTGCCTGGAGACAATTTGCACCTGCACCTACTGTTTCCTTTTTGTTGTTGTTCAGTTTTAGTTGGAAGTAAAACACAATGTTGCACACTATGTTAGCAACCTTGATGGACAACCTTTTGTTCCCAGTGGTTTTTGAAAACCTTAGGGGTTCAGACTGGCTTTTTCTCTTTATAAACCTGTTATTAATCTTGGGAGCTTTTCTTTTTCTAAACCTTAACAAAAAACACCAGATAGCCATCCTATAGACCCAAATGCAAGCCCAAATGGAGGTTTTTAAAGAGATCCTTGTCTGATCTCAAGATAAAACAGGAAGATCCCTCTCCAACTCTAACTTAGGTAGAAAATCCCTCTCCACCTATATCTCAGAAGGAAGATCCTTCCCCACCTCAAGTGAAATTTCTCCTTTCTCAGATTGTACAACTCCTGGGCACCCTGTCTTCCTTTTCCCCTTCTCCCAGTGCCCTGCTATCTCCTGCCCCTTGTACTGGCCTTCAGCCCTGCCCATCCCGAGACCCAGCTCCTCCCTCTCTCCCCACCCCTCCCCTTACTTTCTTGGTATGAACACAAACATCCACAAAAAAGATTAGGACCTCAAATGAATAATATGGATACTTTTTCCCCTTAAGGGAAGTGTCCACATTACAGACAAATGGGAAAATGGTGAGTTTAAGGCACCACAAGACTTTTACTCCCCAGAATATAAAAAAAAAAATTCAAACAAAACATTCCCTCATTCGAGGATGAACCAATTTTTGCCATCAAGACCCTGGACCACATAATCTGTACATATGATCCTGCTTATCATGATGTTCAAAACTTTCTCCAGGACTTTTTGACTAAAGGGGAAAAGGCAAAATTATTTCTACTGTTAATAGAGTTAGAGGAAGGAATGCCATTCATTAGCTAGAACACGACCCAAAATGGAATATAAATGATGAAGACAAATATTTGCAGCTATGCCATGCTAGGGAGGCATTGCTAAAGGCAATGTGAGAATGCTCCAACAGACCAGGCTTATGGAAAAAATTTGAAAGCCTTAAACAAAATTGGAGGATGAGTCACCCTCCCAATTTATGGACAGACTTATTGAGATGGGAGGAAGGCATATAGGATCTCACTAAAGAAAGGGATGTATGGCAAATAATGAGGCAATTTGTGAACAAATGCTCCAAAGTGGTCCAAAATTATTTTAAAACTAACTGCCCAAATTAGTCTATTATGGACCTTGAGCAATTATGCAGGGTTGCAGTTTATGTATCTAAAAGCCATGAACAAAAAAATGTGGAAACAAATTATTTGGTAGTAGAATTAAGGAAAGAACTAAAAACTTTAATGGTAAGACTTGATAAAAAAGAGAAAGGAGGTCAAGCAGTGGCCATTGCCCCTTTACACAAATCCACACATCAATAGTTAATATGCCACTTCTGTACAAAAAGGGGTCACATAATGATGAATTGTAGGAATTAGAAACAGGCAATTTGGAATAATAACTTCAGAAATAATAACTTTAGAAATAATAATTTCATGAATAATAACACCTTTAGAAATCCTAACAATTATGGCATTAATACTCCTCATCCAACTCCAAATCAGGCAAACAATAACTCAGACCAATAAGAATATTTCCAAAGTGGAGTTTGTCCATGCTATACTCAGGGTGAGAATGCCCCTCAGCCTAGGGGAGCCCAAGGAAATTCCCAAAACACACTAAATACCCAAAGATCTTTATGAAGGTATGAAGGGGGCCTAGAGCCCTGGGATCAGAATATACAGCCTTTCATTTCCCAAATGCTGATATTTTTTTAACATTATTTTATTTGGTCATTTTCATACATTGTTCATTGGAAACAGATCATTTTCTTTTCCTCCCCCCCCATAACCCCCTAGCCTACGCGCGATTCATATAGGTATCACATGTGTCCTTGCTCTGAACTCATTTCCTTGTTGTTGGTATTTGCATTAGGGCGCTCATTTAGCTTCTCTCCTCGATCATGTCCCCTCAACCTCTGTAGTCAAGCAGTTGGTTTTCCTCGGTGTTTTTACTCCCTCAGTTTGTCCTCTGCTTGAGGATAGTTTGTTTTTCTTTTTTCTCGTAGATTGCTGTAGGTTGTTCAGGGACATTGTAAAGCCATTACTGGAGAAGTCCATTGTGTTCTCTTGTACCACAATGTGTCAGTCTCTGTGTACAATGTTCTCCTGGTTCTGCTCCTCTCGCTCTGCATCACTTCCTGGAGGTTGTTCCAGTCTCCATGGAATTCCTCCACTTTATTATTCCTTTTAGCATAATAGTATTCCATCACCAACATATACCACAATTTGTTCAGCCATTCTCCAATTGAAGGGCATCCCCTCATTTTCCAGTTTTTGGCCACCACAAAGAGCGTAGCTATGAATATTCTTGTACAAGTCTTTTTCCTTATTATCTCTTTGGGGTACAAACCCAGCAGTGATATGGCTGGATCAAAGGGCAGACAGTCTTTTATCGCCCTTTGGGCAGAATTCCAAATTGCCTTCCAGAATGGTTGGATCAATTCACAATTCCACCAGCAATGCATTAATGTCCCTACTTTGCCACATCCCCTCCAGCATTCATTACTTTCCTTTGCTGTCATGTTAGCCAATCTGCTAGGTGTGAGGTGATACCTCAGAGTTGTTTTGATTTGCATCTCTCTGCAAATCCTGATATCTTAATGCTAAAAATTTAAAAGAAATATTTTCCTTCTAAGAATATATTGCAAATATATTCAAGGGTTTATTAGTGCCTGTCATTGAGAAGATTCTCTTAGAAAGTCAAGTATTGGCAAATAAGCATAATGAAATATCCAAATCACTAGAAATATGGATCATTATTAAAGTTAACCCAAAAAGAACTTTAAAATGACTTACAGAATTTGGAGCCTTACAAGAAATAGAGTATCTGTATTTTTACAATAGACATTACATTGTGACTAACGTAAATCTTTTGAGGGAAAAATTTGTGGCTCTATATTTAAACTGTTTGTGTTGGTTAATTTATAATATTGCTCCTATGTAAAGAGAGCACCTTCTGTAGATGATAAGAAAATATATCCTATTGTATTGATAAATAATTGTTTGCTTTGAGATTTCATTTTGTTTTTTAAATACATACACACATAAATGTTGCTGATACTCTGCATTTTCAGCTATTGTAATTTTTGCTATTGGATATTGTGGCATTTAAAAGAGTGGATGCCATAAACTGTAAGAGTTAAAATGGTTGAGATTGTAAACTGTAGTGATTAAAATAGTGGAAGATATAAATTGTAGTAGATATAAGAGTGGGTGAGTAAATTGTGACCGCAGAAAATGTTTTCACTACAGTGTCTTGTTTTAAATCAAATATAAGGTGGTCGCCAGGGAAATATTCCCAATTATGAATATACCCAAGTCAACTGGGTTTTATAGAGAATTTAATTAATAATACAATGAGGAATCAAAGAAAGAGAGAAAAGAAATAATGACAAAAGGATAGACCGGCCCAGGGTATCCCTGGCCAACCCAGGCCTAAGTCCTAAAAGAAAAGATCAGTCAGTCAGTTATCACTCACCATAAGATCTGTTCAAGCAAGGATTCAAGGGGACAGAGTTTCCCCAGAGGGAATTCCAGCCAGAGTCAGTCCCAAGGGACTTCTTCTCAAGAGATCATCTTCAAGAGATTGACCTCAAGAGCTTTCTCCAAGAGATTGTCCTCAAAAGAGATTCTTTCTCAAGAGACCCTCCTTAGAACCTGTCCCTCAAGAGCTTTCCTTCTCCAGAGATTTTTCAACAGTCTGTCCTTTTTCTTATATAGTGGGTTTTCTCCTATGTTACCTCCCCTAAGTTCTTCCATCTACCAATCACAGTAGACGTTTTCCAAAGGACAGCCCATTCTGAATTCACACCCGAGTCGATTAATCCTTTTAGTAATCCACACCTGAGTAGGTTAGAATTTCTGTGTAAGTTTTTTCCTCTTTGCTCCTTTTAAGTTCACAAGTTGCCTGACCTTTATAGGTACTTAGCACCCCTTTGTAATTAATTCTAAAAATAGGCATGGCTTAAGTATGGGTGTAAGTATTTTTCATTGTTTAGCAAGGAGTTTTCTCCCCTAAAGCAGTCTTAAGTACAGGTAGAGTAGAGGTCTTCCCATTTCTGATCTAAGTAGAGTTCTCACATTTTAGATCTAAGTAGCTTCACTGTTTAAAATGGGGAGTGGTCCCAGTAGGGAATTGTTCCAATGGAGAATTCCCCAGTGGGGAAATTTTTAACATTCACAAGTCTGAGAAATTTCAAGATTCACAATATGTATTCTGTTTTACTCTTTTTATTTCTACTATACTATATTTAACCTTGAGCAAATACTTTTGTAAAAGTCCATGAACTAGTTAGACAGAAAACTTGTATTGATAATTTGGGAAACTTGTATTGTAAATTTTGAAAATTTTATACTTTCTTTGAACATGTCTTACCCATTGCCTATTGTTTTATAAACCTACTACTTTACTTTGAGAAAAATCATTTGCAGTCTCACTGTGGATCATGGCTAAGTTAAGAAGGAATGGATCTAAATTTGGGGGTAAGAAACCTTTATATTCTACCTCTCCTTGAGTGACACTGATTGTAAGATATATATTTTTAATTATCACTGATTGTAAGATATATAATTTTGATTTTAGAACATCTTTATAATTGTGTGTACAATTAGTTTTCTGAAGCATTATTGTCATCAATATTTAGAAAATTTTTTTGATTTTACACTAGAGTAGGTTTAGAATGTCCATTAGTCCTGACTGTAACTGGCTGCCCAACAGCTTTAGATTGTTGAAACTGCCACTAACTCTTTAAATATTATGGGACTTTGCTTCATGAATATGTCTGATTCAAGGAATCAGGATCAAAACAGAGCACAGACTTCACCTATACAATTCCAAGAAAACACACACTTAACTTGCATAGTGCCAAAACAACATACAGGTCTAAAAGAAACCAATCCAGGTAAAATTGATGAAATTCTGTGCCAATACAAAAGGACTTGAACTTTGTGTGAGACTTGAGGTTGCAGCACTTGATATATGTTAAGATGCAGGATTTCTTGTACCACACTCCATGTGAAATACCTTCTATCAAGTACCTAACAATTGACTGTTCTAGCTCTCCGATCCCTGAAAAATGATGAAAGATCAGACCAGGGAATGATATTTCCCATTTGCTACTAAAAATCTAGTCCCTTTTCCATTTTTCATGCTGTGGTGGTTGACTGTAGGTAAGTGCATGAAGTTGAGCCATGATTCATGGACCTGTTGTAATTTTATTTTTCCTTATTTGGGATTTTTTTCCATATAACATTTGGAATTTTTGTGATCTGTTGATATTTTTATTTGACTATGATTCATATGCATCATACCTCAGCCATGTATCCCTGTGTGATTTTAATATTTCTTTATATCTTTCTCAGGGGGGGGGGGGATGTCTTATTATCTTTTAATGAAAAAAGTTTAAGTTATTTTAAAAGTAATTTAAGGGTAAGACTTTTGCTGCCTCCCAGAATCCAGAGACTGAACTCCTTGCAGAAGATGCAATGGAGATGCCCACAGAGATCGCATGCTGCTCCAAGAGATCCTGAGCAAACCTTTTGATGTGAAAAAATTGAACTTTGGGGGCTTTAAATTCATTTGTTTTGTTAAAATACATTTGTTTTTATTAACTACATTTGTTTTGTTAAATGCTTTGATTTTGTATGTTGTGCAAAAGGGGACTTCCCCCTAGTTGATTTTATTCTTGTTTCTCTTTTTTTCCTTGTCCCTGGTTGTTGTATTTTCTCTTTGTAAAAAATTTATATCTTTAGTTTGTTATGTTTGAAATGATCCATTGGGTAGACTGGTCTCCCAAAGGATCACAGGGAGAAATGTGGGTTTTAAATATTGTGGTCAGGGGAACTGCATCCCCCAGTGTGCCCCAGGGGTCCTTCCCCCCTACTTCCTGGTGTGGGATTAGTTTTGAATTGGATCAATCCCATGCTAGGGAGGGACCAGGCCCTCCTACTTCCAGGAATGGGATTGGTCTACATAAGGACCAATCCCATGCCAAGGAGGGACCTTTGAATCTGATAAGATTCAAGGTTTAGTGGAGGTTAGTCAATTTCAAACTAGAGAAATTTTTTTCTTTAAAATAAAGTTTTTAGACTTCCGGTCAAGATGGTGGTGTAGAAGCAGCGAAAGTTCAGACCTCAGAAACCCTTCCTTACTGATCGCAAACAGAGTGCTCCTAGGCCACCGAAATTCAAGCTGAACAACAGGATAGACCTGGGGAAACCTCCTCCTGGACCTGGATCAAAAGGTACCACACCCCAAAAGCCAGAACCCTAGATCACTCGGATCTAAGGGGTAGACAGAAAGAAGGTCCCAGGACCCATCCCCCCCAACCCGGAGTGCTGAGCCCAAGGCAGCAGCAAGAACCTCAGGTCTCTGAGGACTCACCTTGAAAGCAACCCGAGCCAGTCTCTAGGGCGTCCAAAACAGACTGCAGGGAGACATAGAGAGAAGGGGGAAGCCTGTAGCCCCCTGGCTGTTTTCTTCCATCTGAGTCTCAAGGGAGGTCCCAGCTTTAGGGCACCAGCTGAACCTAATCCCATCAGGAGCCCTCAGAGATACTGAAAGGACAGAAAACTCAGGCCTGGCAAAGGGGTTGCTCCAAAGAGCTTACCTTGAAAGTAACCCGGGCCAGTTTCTGGGCAATCAACACAGATTGTGAAAGAGGAGGTTGCTGCTTTTCTTTTTCTTCTTTTTTTTTGGCTCCGGGATAGTTCGGCCCACACCACCTGAACCTAATCCCATCAGGAGCCATCAGAGTCCAGGCAAGCCACAACCCCTCCCCCCTTAGAGAGCTGGGTCTTCTGAAAAAAACAGAAACCTAGAGGCGAAGTCAAGATGGCAGCCTAGAAGGAGCATAGACCTGGCAGCCTGGCCAGAGCTTTAGAGATCCTCCATATCTGCTCCAGCCATCCAGGAAGTTTAAAACTCAGAGTAAACCCAGCCCAACTAAGCTGAACTCAATCCCATCAAAAGTCTCCAGAACACAGGGAAGCCCAGGCTCCCCATCCATCCTCATTGACTGCTGGACTTTAAGCCAATCAAAAGCCTCCAGAGGACAGGAAAGCTCAAACCCCCAACAATTCTCCCTCAGAGATTACACCATGAGATCCTCTGTTAAAGCTCTAAGAGGGGAGACTTATAGAAGTCCCTAAAAAACAAAAAAATGAGAGGAACAAGAGCACAGACAAATACGGGGAGTAAAGAAGGGGTGAATTTGAACAAACAACAGAAACAGAAGAAAGAAACTACAATAGACAGCTACTACTCAGCAAATGGAACAGAGGGGGAGAGATCAGCAAACGATAAACCAGAAATCCCAGCGAATTGGATCCAGGCTGTGGAAGAACTCAAAACACAACTAAGAGAGGCTGAAGACAATTGGGAAAAGAACTTAAAAATTAAGATAAGTCATCTGGAAACAGAGGCACTTGAACTAAAACAAGAAAAAAGTGTCCTGAAAGCCAAAATCATCCACCTGGAAAATGAGGCAAAGGAGATGAAAGATGAGGCAAAGGAGATGAAAGACGAGATAAAGAGGAGGAAAGACGATCCTCAAAGAAACTCAGACCAGAAGGAAAAAGACGACCAAAAAGCCAAAGATGAAATCCAATCTTTAAGAACCAGAGTAAAACAACTAGAATCAAGTGACCTCACAAGGCAGCAGGACACTATAAAACAAAACAAAAAGAATGAAAAAATTGAGGAAAATGTGAAGCATCTCATTCACAAAACAGATGATTTAGAAAATTGTTCAAGAAGAGACAATTTAAGAATAATTGGACTACCAGAAGACCATGACAAAAGAAAAAGCCTGGACATAATACTAGAGGAAATTATCCAGGAAAACTGTCCCGAAATCCTAGAACAAGAGGGGAAAGTGGAGATTGAAAGAATCCACAGATCACCCCCTGTATTTAATCCCCAACTGACAACATGAAGAAATGTTATAGCCAAATTCAAAAACAATCAGATAAAAGAACAGGTATTACAAGCTGCCAAGAAGAAACCATTCAGATACCATGGAAACATGGTGAGGATAACACAGGATCTGTCTGCTCCACACTGAAGGACCGAAAGGCATGGAATATGATATTCCGGAAAGCAAGGGATCTAGGCCTACAGCCAAGAATAAAATACCCATCAAAACTGACTATATTCTTACAGGGGAAAGTATGGTCATTTAACACAACAGAAGAGTTCCAAGCATTCATAAATAAAAGACCAGACCTGAACAGAAAATTCGAAGTCCAACCACAGAACTCAAGAGAATCATCAAAAGGTAATTAAAAAAGAGGGGAAAACAACAACAACAAAAAAGGTTTTTTTAAAGAGACTCAATAAGTTAAAATGATATGTATCCCTATAAGAAAAGAGGTCATTGGCAACTCTTAAAAACTGTTGCTATCACCTAAGCAGCTAGAAGAACTACACTCAGAGGGAACAGTGACAAACTGTATAGGATGAAAGGACAAGACATAAATAGGTATATAGATATATGCATGCATAAATACATATACATGTGTATGTATATATATATATATATATACATGACTAAAGCTAAAAAAGAAAAGAGGTTATGACTAAAAGAAATGGGAAAAGAAACAAATGGGGGTAAATTTATAGGTCACAAAGAAGCTCATGGCGGGAGGGGGGAGAACAGCAATACACTAGAAGGGTATAGAGGTTGGAGATAGGAAATACTCAACTCTTACGTACTTTGAAACTGACCCAAAGAGGGAAGAATAATCCAATCCATTGGGGAAGAGAATAGATTTGAGCCCTATAGGGGAGTAGAAGGGTAAAAAACAGACTGGTGGGGAGGGAAGCAGTACAAGGGAGGGAGAGGGTGGGGGGGGAATTTTTAAAAAGACTACAGGGGAAAATAAGGGAGGGAATAAGAAGGGAGGGGGGTAGAAAGGGAAATACAAGGGGGACTGATTTAAAGTAAATCACTGGACTAAAAGGTAGAGCTGAAGAAGAAAGTTTAGAATTAGGGAAGGATATCAAAATGCCAGGGAGTCCACAAGTGACAGTCATAACATTGAACGTGAATGGGATGAACTCACCCATAAAATGTACACGAATAGAAGAATGGATTAGAATCCAAAACCTTACCATATGTTGTCTCCAAGAAACACACATGAGGCGGGCAGACACCCACAAGGCCAGAATTAAAGGATGGAGTAAGACCTTCTGGGCCTCAACTGACAGAAAGAAGGCAGGAGTGGCAATCATGATATCTGATAAAGCCAAAGCAAAAATAGACCTGATCAAAAGGGATAGGGAAGGTAATTATATTTTGTTAAAAGGGACTTTAGATAATGAGGAAATATCACCAATCAACATATATGCACCAAATAATATAGCACCCAAATTTCTAATGGAGAAACTAGGAGAATTGAAGGAAGAAATAGACAGTAAAACCATATTAGTGGGAGACTTAAACCAACCATTATCAAATTTAGATAAATCAAATCAAAAAATAAATAAGAAAGAGGTAAAAGAAGTAAACGAAATCTTAGAAAAATTAGAATTAATAGACATATGGAGAAAAATAAATAGGGATAAAAAGGAATACACCTTCTTCTCAGCACCACATGGCACATTCACAAAGGTTGACCATACATTAGGTCACAGAAACATGGCACACAAATGCAGAAAAGCAGAAATAATAAATGCAGCCTTTTCAGACCACAAGGCAATAAAAATAACGATCAGTAAGGGTACATGGAAAACCAAATCAAAAACTAATTGGAAACTAAACAATATGATACTCCAAAATCGTTTAGTTAGAGAAGAAATCATAGAAACAATTAATAATTTCATAGAGGAAAATGATAATGGCGAGATATCCTTTCAAACCTTTTGGGATGCAGCCAAAGCACTAATCAGAGGTAAATTCATATCCCTGAGTGCATATATTAACAAACTAGGGAGAGCAGAGATCAATCAATTGGAAATGCAAATAAAAAAAACTCGAAAGTGACCAAATTAAAAACCCCCAGAAGAAAACCAAACTAGAAATCCTAAAAATTAAGGGAGAAATTAATAAAATCGAAAGTGATAGAACTATTGATTTAATAAATAAGATAAGAAGCTGGTACTTTCAAAAAACAAACAAAATAGACAAAGTACTGGTCAATCTAATTAAAAAAAGGAAGGAAGAAAAGCAAATTAACAGCATCAAAGATGAAAAGGGGGACATCACCTCTGAGGAAGAGGAAATTAAGGCAATCATTAAAAATTACTTTGCCCAATTATATGGCAATAAATATACCAATTTAAGTGATATGGATGAATATATACAAAAATACAAACTGCCTAGACTAACAGAAGAAGAAATAGAATTCTTAAATAATCCCATATCAGAAAATGAAATCCAACAGGCCATCAAAGAACTTCCTAAGAAAAAATCCCCAGGGCCTGATGGATTCACCAGTGAATTCTATCAAACATTCAGAGAACAGTTAATCCCAATACTATACAAACTATTTGACATAATAAGCAAAGAGGGAGTTCTGCCAAACTCCTTTTATGACACAAACATGGTACTGATTCCAAAACCAGGCAGGTCAAAAACAGAGAAAGAAAACTATAGACCAATCTCCCTAATGAATATAGATGCAAAAATCTTAAATAGGATACTAGCAAAAAGACTCCAGCAAGTGATCAGAAGGGTCATCCACCATGATCAAGTAGGATTTATCCCAGGGATGCAGGGCTGGTTCAATATTAGGAAAACCATCCACATAATTGACCACATCAACAAGCAAACCAGGAAGAACCACATGATTATCTCAATAGACGCAGAAAAAGCCTTTGATAAAATATAATACCCATTCCTATTAAAAACACTAGAAAGCATAGGAATAGAAGGGTCATTCCTAAAAATAATAAACAGTATATATCTAAAACCATCAGCTAATATCATCTGCAATGGGGATAAACTAGATGCATTCCCAATAAGATCGGGAGTGAAACAAGGATGCCCATTATCACCTTTACTATTTGACATTGTACTAGAAACACTAGCAGTAGCAATTAGAGAAGAAAAAGAAATTGAAGGCATCAAAATAGGCAAGGAGGAGACCAAGTTATCACTCTTTGCGGATGACATGATGGTCTACTTAAAGAATCCTAGAGATTCAACCAAAAAGCTAATTGAAATAATCAACAACTTTAGCAAAGTTGCAGGATACAAAATAAACCCACATAAGTCATCAGCTTTTCTATATATCTCCAACACAGCTCAGCAGCAAAAACTAGACAGAGAAATCCCATTCAAAATCACCTTAGACAAAATAAAATACCTAGGAATCTACCTCCCGAGACAAACACAGGAACTATATGAACACAACTACAAAACACTCTCCACACAACTAAAACTAGACTTGAGCAATTGGAAAAACATTAACTGCTCATGGTAGGACGAGCCAATATAATAAAAATGACCATCCTACCCAAACTTATTTATCTATTTAGTGCCATACCCATGGAACTCCCAAAAAATTTCTTTACTGATTTGGAAAAAACCATAACAAAGTTCATTTGGAAGAACAAAAGATCAAGGATATCCAGGGAAATAATGAAAAAAAAAACACAAATGAGGGGGGCCTAGTAGTCCCAGACCTCAAACTATATTACAAAGCAGCAGTCATCAAAACAATTTGGTACTGGCTAAGAGACAGAAAGGAGGATCAGTGGAATAGACTGGGGGCAAGTGACCTCAGCCAGACAGTATACGATAAACCCAAAGATCCCAGGTCTTGGGACAAAAATCCACTATTCGATAAGAACTGCTGGGAAAATTGGAAGACAGTGTGGGAGAGATTAGGAATTGATCAACACCTGACATCCTACACCAAGATAAATTCAAAATGGGTGAAAGACTTAAACATAAAGAAGGAAACCATAAGTAAATTGGGTAAACACAGAATAGTATACATGTCAGACCTTTGGGAGGGGAAAGACTTTAAAACCAAGCAAGACATAGAAAGAATCACAAAATGTAAAATAAATAATTTTGACTACATCAAATTAAAAGGCTTTTTTAAAAAACAAAACCAATGTAACTAAAATCAGAAGGAAAACAACAAATTGGGAAAAAATCTTCATAAAAACCTCTGACAAAGGTTTAATTACTCAAATTTATAAAGAGCTAAATCAATTGTACAAAAAATCAAGCCATTCCCCAATTGATAAATGGGCAAGGGATATGGATAGGCAGTTTTCAGATAAAGAAATCAAAACTATTAATAAGCACATGAAGAAGTGCTCTACATCTCTTATAATCAGAGAGATGCAAATCAAAACAACTCTGAGGTATCACCTCACACCTAGCAGATTGGCTAACATGACAGCAAAGGAAAGTAATGAATGCTGGAGGGGATGTGGCAAAGGTGGGACATTAATTCATTGCTGGTGGAGTTGTGAACTGATCCAACCATTTTGGAGGGCAATTTGGAACTATGCACAAAGGGCGATAAAAGAATGTCTACCCTTTGATCCAGCCATAGCACTGCTGGGTCTGTACCCCAAAGAGATAATGGACAAAAAGACTTGTACAAAAATATTCATAGCTGCGCTCTTTGTGGTGGCCAAAAATTGGAAAACGAGGGGATGCCCATCAATTGGGGAATGGCTGAGCAAATTGTGGTATATGTTGGTGATGGAATACTATTGTGCTAAAAGGAATAATAAAGTGGAGGAGTTCCATGGAGACTGGAACAACCTCCAGGAAGTGATGCAGAGCGAGAGGAGCAGAACCAGGAGAACATTGTACACAGAGACAACCACACTGTGGTATAATCATACGTAATGGACTTCTCCATTAATGGCGGTGTAATGTCCCTGAACAATCTGCAGGGATCAAGGAGAAAAAACACTATCCATAAGCAGAGGACAAACTGAGGGAGTAGAAACACCGAGGAAAAGCAACTGCCTGACTACAATGGCTGAGGGGACATGACAGAGGAGAGACTCTAAACGAACACTCTAATGCAAATACTAACAACATGGCAATGGGTTCGAATCAAGAACACATGTGATACCCAGTGGAATCACGCGTCGGCTACGGGGGGTGGGAGGGAGGAAAAGAAAATGATCTTTGTCTTTACTGAATAATGCATGGAAATGATCAAATAAAATACTATAAAATTAAAAAAATAATAATAAAATAAAATAAAATAAAGTTTTTGAAAGATCAGAGTCAGTATTCTTTCAGCTCTTCACTACACAATATGATGATTGATAGAGCATAATATCACTAACATCTTACAAATAATATGATGAGTTAGTGATCATGTACTATTAATTTGATGGCAATTGTTAATCTAACCCTTCTTTGGATGAGATAGTTCTTAATTTAACTTATATTTATAATGATACATTAATTATTTAAATCTATTTCAAAAGAGGGACATAGTTTATGAACTGCTAACAATTTAGGTAAAGCATTCAGAATTTTAAACCTGATAATGCAAAACATATTAAAAATACTAAGAATCAAAAGTCAATTGCTCAGAACATAGAAAGGATTCTACTAATAATGATATTTAAAGATTAATATTCTCAAACTGCAGTGTAATATATATTATATCCTGACTCTTTTCTCTGGATTGTTCAACAGGTTCAGGGGCTCTATGGCTGAAATTCTCTCTCTGCTTACTTCTTCCTCTTTACCTTTTACATTGTATCCTTCATGCAAGTTCCCTCTCCTTCAACAAGTCTCCTGATTTTCTTAGGAGTTAGCCACACTACAAAAAATCTGGGTGTATTTATTTTATATATGCATTTACTCATCTGTGAACATATTGCCTCCCCCTGGTAAAATCTAAGTTGCTTTATGACAGAGATGACCACTTTTGTATTTGTATCTCAAGCACCTAGCACAGTATCTGTGACAACTATAGAGCTAGCTCCTGATACCTTCTTATTGATTGTGCACTAATAATACAAATATAATGTAAGGGGGGAAAGAGGTTATTTTTTTTAACAGGTTGGCCTAGAATATTTAAGAGTGGTCACCAGGAATTTAATTAATTCTAAAGAGATTTGTTTACAAAATATAGACAGAATGAAGAAGAAAATCAGAGAGAGGATAGGGTAAGATATCTGGCCAAGGCACTAAGTAATTTACTCCTGGCCCCTCCAGGCAGGGAGAATTAGTTTTAGCAAGCCTTGTCAAAGCTGAGGACCCAGGAAGTATCTCTCAAGAGGATAGGTCTTTCCTGAGGCCAGTCTCTTCAAAAAAAATATCCAGGAAGAGTCAGCTTTTTTCACTCACCATGTGCTAGTCCAATCAGCATATCATTCTGCCCCTCTTCACCAGCCTCAACTCAAAAGCATGAATAATTGCCTCCAGCAGAAGTAGAATCCAAGTTGAACTCTGTTCCAAGAATCCCCAAACTCTGTGTAGCACTCTCTCTTTTAAAGTCATTTTCTCTTGCATCACTTTCCCTAATTCCACGTCTACCAATCAGAGCTGACACTATGCTCTAGGACTGCCTAGAAGGCAGTTAGTCAATTCTGACTCATTACCCACTATAGCACACATGGGTCACAGACCTCACACTTCATGATTAAGTGGGATATTTGCACTTTTTGTGATTAGATCTAAATGGGCAGATCTTCATACTTAACTTTTAAGTAGGGTATTTACACTTACGGGGATTAAAATCTAAAAATAGACATGAGTTACAATTTAAATCTTCACAATCAGGGAATAGCTAAGTAACTTCATTGTTACAATCAGGGGAAAGCCAAATCCAGTCTTCACAATAAAGATATAATCCTTGCCCTCATAAGGCTTAAATTTTATGATGTATACAAATAACTGTAATGCAAAGTTGGGTATGTTATGCTAGACTGAGATACAAAGAGCTTAAAAAAATTTAGGGGGGAAGAAAAATTATAGAAGGAGGCTCATAGAAGATGTAGCAGTGAATGCAGGGAAAAGAAGGTTTTTGTCAGGCTTAAATTGAAAAGGGAGTGCATCCCAGGCTTGGGGAGGAGACCGACTACACATGTGAATGCACAGAGGCAAGAGATAGAAGATGGACTTTGGAGAAAAACTCTCCTATCTGGCTGGAACAGAATTGTATAAATCTAGTTATGCAAACAAAATGTAGTAGTAGCAATATATACTTTGAATAAAGTATAGATTGAAATAACTCCACCAAAGAAACCAAATCAAAAGCAGTAAAAATTATGTGAGGCAGTGTGGCATATTGGAAAAGTGACTTGAGAGTCTGGAAAGTTTTGGTTTCAAGTCCTGCCTTTTGACACAAACAGCCTACGTGACCCTGGGCAAGTCAAAACCTTTTAGTGCTCCTCTAGATAATCTTAGGTCTATAAATTGCTGAGGTGATGCAGGCCTGTATCAATAAAAAAGATTTCTTCACCTTGGAGTTCCCAATACAAATGAACTCATTAATGGAGTCAGTCCTTATCTTAAAAGTGATTACTCTGATTAACTTAAAAATGTTTACTGTTTTATGACCTATTGTTGATGTCTTATGTATCTTTCAAATAAGCAGCCAAAAAAAATCATGTGCCTCACTAGCTATATAAATCATATCAAATGAATAAACAAATTCTAAGATAATTATTATTTATATGTCTTCCTTGTCTGCCAAGACATACACAGGGTTGGTTGATTTATTATTATATTATTAATATAAATATTTAATAGTAATATTATTTATTATTTTTAAATAATGAAGCAAACAATCACATTCATGTAAAACATTTTAGTGATAGCATAAAGGCTCTGTATATTAATAAAATAATGTATTTTTAAGTCATTTCATCTTTTTCTTCTTTGTAAAACCTCTTACTTATGGGATTCATTATCAAAATAATATGGAGGACACTGAGAGTTTCAGTGACTTGGCCATGGTCACAAAGTGAGCATGGGTCAGGGGCCTGTCTACCCTAAGCCAAGCTGCCTCTCAAAAGCTCCTTATGTTGACCAGCAATCTGCCACTGTGCAGCTTATAGTCTATTTCTAGCCCTACCTTTTGAAGCAACAGAGAATGAAACAGTATGTTTCCAAATTCAAATTTACTATTTTTAAGTTTCAAAGATAGTAGGGTTATATAACTGGCCTGAGAGTCCCAAAGCAACTGGGGTTCACATTTTAATAATTTTTTGGTGCCTATGATGATTGGGATCTTCTAAAAGCTGGTGCACTCTAAGGTTTTGGGGTCCCTACCCTACCTGACCAAATCTAAGGATGGTATTAATTTTCCTTAATAGCTGTGAGAATTAAAATTAATATATAATAACTTCAAGTATTATATTTATAAGATTTATTAAAATAAAAACTAGAGTTAAAAGGAACTAACTTAACTCAAGCCACGACCTTGATGAGGAAGAGGGAGAGGGAGGAGCCACAGAGAATTATAAACAATAGTGTAACAACAATCATGAGGATGCAGGGAAAGGGATGCTGGGAGGTGAAAAGGAATTCTAGGGAATGTAGTTCAAAGGTAGAAATTTTCCACTTATACATTGCTCATTTATGGCTGCTATGATGACATAATATTTGCAAGGGTATGTTGGCTTTTTAGGATGCTTATAAAATGAAAGTACCATTCTTTCCTTTGTGAAAGTAGATAAATTTTTATTGTGAATATGGATGTATACATTGGGGTTTTTTTCCGATTTCACACATTTTATTGATTTTTTTTTTTAGAGCACTTTTAGGAACGTTAGGACATGGGTTGGTGATTTGCAATCACAGCAATATATTGAACATTGATGAACTAATTTCAAATTTAAATTTATTTGGTTATTAGGTTCCTAATGCCAATGTCAGGTATTCAAGAGACTATCATTTATACAGATTTCATCTTTGCTTCCTTTTTTCTCTTTTCTGCTGCTCACATTTCGATTGTTTGATTGGGTGCTAAAAAGGATGACAGTTGGAGCAGAAAGAAAAAATTTAAACTCAATTATGCAACTTTGTAGTAGTTTGGAGTTATATGCTCAGAATATGAGTAAGACCTTAAGCCTAGCACTTTCATTTTATAGAGGAGGAAATTCAGAACCTAAGAGATGGTTTGTCCAAAGCTATAATTAGATGTGTTTATTCCTAGTCCAGGATTCTCTGTACTTCATTTTGATTATAGTAGTTTCTGTTTGAGATTTGAGCAGACAAGTTTTGTTTTTTTTAATTTTAATTCTCTATTATCTTATAATCCAGAACTAGTATAATGCAGACCCATTATATATACTTTTTGGCAACCATTTGTATTTGCTTATGGATACATCACATAGATGTGAAATGCTACATGAATTATTGAATAAAAATCTCTGCTCAGTACTTTTATGGAATGCTTTAGGCTGTGAAAATTGGCAGAGGAAAAGAAAAATCAGAAATTCAGGCCATAAATAAACAAGGTTACCTTTGTTCTTTGATTTTTTTCCCTGAGACCCATTATGCTCCAGTTGTGTTGGGGATGAGTTCTTGGAAATTTAACATAAATGTTTCACTAAGTTGAGCCAAGGACATCAGGATAGGCCCAATAAATTTACAAAAGCAGATATCTAGTGATAGCTTCTCTCTTTCCACCAGCTTTTCTCCTTCATTCATCTCTTGCAATGGAAAAAAAAAATCCCAGGATCTAGGAGAAGAGATAAGAGATTCCTTATTTCTTATTGACCCAGAACCACTAGGAATAGAGAAAAACTAATTGAAAATAACTTTCATATGTTAGGTGGAACAGTTTCTGTAAAAAATTAGGAAGACATAGTTGATGCTGCTACCAATTCTTGCTCCTCACCCTCCATGAATTAATTTGATTCAGACTTTATAGCAAATATTGCCCATGTGAAATATTATATATAATGCATATATGTGTGTGTATTGTATAAGTGGAAATTTTGTATCCTTCGGACTTCATCTCCTGGAATTCTTCCCTCATCGCAAGAATCCTTTTCCCTTTCTGTTTATGTGAGTTCTTTACGTTATGGTTTTCAAGCTGTGGGTAATTCCTCCCTTGTTCTCTTTTTCACATGTGAGGCTGGTGAGTTTTCTCTGTTTCTCTAGCCTTTTATTTTCCTTTGCTTCAAGTTTTATTATTAATAAATCTTATAAATATAATGCTTAGAGTATTGGATATTAATTTTTTTAATTTACATTATACTATGTGCATACTGTGAGTCTTCTGCTGTATATCAGATGAGTAGCATGTTTCATCATTAGTCCTCTAGAATCATGGCTGCTCGTTATGCTAATCATAGTTCCTAATTCTTTAAAAATTGTCTTTAGCATAGAAATTGGTCTAGTAGTTTTGCTTGCTTTTCTCTGTGTAAGTTCATAAAAGTCTTCCCAGGTTTCTCTGAAAGTATGCCCCTTATCATTTCATATATTTCTATCACTTTTGTAATTTGTTCAACCAAATCCCAATTTATGGGTACTTCCCATTCTTTGACAACTCAAACAGTGCTATTAAAAATATTCATATATCCTTAGTGTTTGTTGTGTTGAGAACTAAGTTCTCTCTCAATCTACTTTCTCTTTCCTTTCGTCCCTCATTTCCTGTTGAGTGAAATGTATTTCTCTTCCTAACTCTGTGTGTGTGTGTGTGTATATATATATATGTATATATATATATAGAGAGAGAGAGAGAGAGAGAGAGAGAGAGAGAGAGAGAGAGAGAGATCTTCCCTCCTTTGACCAATTAAAATGAGAATGATGTTCAAGTGTTAGTCATTCTTTTCCACTCCCCTCAATCTTATTGATATATATACTTGTAAACCCTGGAAATGTGAGGTGATTTCCCCTAAATCTTCTTTTCCCTTTCCTGATTGGGTATTCCTTTTTCTTTCCTTTTTTATCCTTCTTTTAAGACCATCAGGACACAACAGAACATTCCCAGGCCTTCTGCCTAATTAGATTTCTTCTATGCCCTTTAGTGTTAACAAGGTTCAAAGAGGGATACAAGCAATTTAGTCTCTTGCTCATTATGCTTCTCTTTGTGTTTGCATTTCAAAGTTTCTTACAGATCTGGGCTTTTATAAGGAGTGTTTGAAAGTTTTCTTTAATGAGATACATTTTTTTTTCTTCTCTGCACTATACTCAATTTGTCAGAGTTAAGTAATTCTTGGTTGTAAGTGTATACACTATGCCTTCTGGAATATGGCATCTTATGCTCTCCTTTATGATAGTGGCTGCTAAATCACATGTGATCCTGAATGTGGTACCTTGGCTCTTAAGTTCCCTCTTTCGGGATGCCTGCAAAAATTTTTTTTTTAACATGGAAACTTCAGATTTGGGCTATAACATTTCTAGGAGTTTTCATTTTGAGGTTTCTTTCAGGAGGTGACTAGTAGATTCCTTCTTTTCTCCTTTACCCTCTAGTTCTAAAAGTTCTGGACCTTTTTCTTTTTCTATTTCTTGAAATATGATGTCTAGTATCTTGTTTTGACATGATACTCAGAGAGTCCAATGGTTTTTTAATTTTTTTTCTCCTTGATCTGTTTACTAGGTCTTCCCCCCCCTCCCCCTCGGTTTTTACTATGAGACACCTTACATTTTTCTCATTTTTTCAGGTTTTTTTTTACTTTGTTTTAACATTTCTTTTTATCTCATGGAATCATTGATTCCTATTTTGTCCATTATAATTATCAGGGAGTTTTGTTGTTCAGACAAGCACCAAATTATTAATTTGCTTTTTGTTATCTTTCTTCCACGGTTCTCATTTCATTTCCATTTTTTAATTCTTGCACTCTCATTTCATAGACAAACAATATTTTAACTTTTTTCCAACTCTTGCTTCATCTCTTCTAGGAATTCTAGTTGAATTTGAACCCAAGCTGTGTTTTTTGTTGAGATTATGTTTGTAAATGTTTTGGAGTCATTCTCTTCTATATTTCTGTTTTGAATGTCACTGTTAACAAAATAACATTAATGGTGGGATTCTTTTTCCTTATTTGCTCATTTTCCTAGTCTTGCTTTCTCTATGTTAGATCTGACATCAGGGATAGGCTTTGCATACTTCTGGAGGGAAAGTCTGGATTGGTTTATTGTTGCTTTCTTGGGTTATTGAATGTTATATTGTTCCAAGACCTCAGAAACAACTTAGGTTCTGGACCTACAACTCTTCAGTACTCCCAAAGTGTTCTTCTGATGGAGGGAAAAGTTTGATTGCTGTCCCCCTGGTATGAGTTACCTAAGCTTCTGATCTACATTTGGATCTGAGCACCAGCAGACCACTGCTGGACTCAGTCACTGAGCTAGCTGGGAAGCTTTGCTGGTACATAGTTACAGAACTGTGGATTCCTCTTTAGTTTGGTATTACTGACATTTATTTCTCTACAGGTTTCAGAAGGGGCTGGAGGCTGAAAATGAGATTGTGCTTGACTTCTGCAATCTTTACCATACTCCTACTGTTTGTTTCTAAACTTGTTCTTTTTTTTTTTCTAAATTTTATTTTATTTTTATTTTTTTTAAACAATATTTTATTTGGTCATTTCAAAACATTATTCATTGGAGACAAAGATCATTTTCTTCCCCCTCCCCTCATAGCCGACGCGTGATTCCACTGGGTTTCACATGTGTTCTTGATTCAAACCCATTTCCATGTTGTTGGTATTTGCATTAGAGTGTTCATTTAGAGTCTCTCCTCAGTCATATCCCCTCAACCCCTGTAGTCAAGCAGTTGCCTTTCTTTGGTGTTTTTGTTCCCACAGTTTGTCCTCTGCTTGTGGATATGTTTTTTTCTCCTAGATCACTGCAGATTGTTCAGAGACATTGCATTGTCCCTAATGGAGAAGTCCATTACATTCGATTGTACCACAGTGTGTCAGTCTCTCTGTACCATGTTCTCCTGGTTCTGCTCCTTTCGCTCTGCATCACTTCCTGGAGGTTGTTCCAGTCCCCATGGAATTCCTCCACTTTATTATTCCTTTGAGTGCAATAGTATTCCACCACCAACATATACCACAATTTGTTCAGCCATTCCCCAACTGAAGGGCATCCCCTCATTTTCCAATTTTTGGCCACCACAAAGAGCGCAGCTATGAATACTCTTCGATAATTCAGCTGGTAGAGTGGAGGACTGTAGTGGGAAGTACTTGTTATTCTTTTAATACACAGGAACATCACCTAGAGTTGAGACTGCTAGAGAATTGGGTGGCAGAAGGCAGGTCTGAGATGGATCTGTATCCTGGAGCAGGGTAGTAGGCAAAAAAGTGGCTACCTTAAATATGTCCCCATCATAGTGTCTCAATATGAGTCTGAAAATGGCCTAGTAAGGGTTTGAGCCTGCCTTCTGCCCTATACAATGCACCAGACACTTTCTCCCTGTGTCTGCAGTACACCTCTCTATCTTCCTATGCTAACGAGGGTGGGACAAATGACTCACTGTGACTTTCTCTTGGATTTCACTATCAGGATTTAGTTTGGTACATTTTCTAGATCTATTTGGAGGAGATTTGGGGTAATGCAGATTCTCTGTGTATTGCTTCCTGATACTCAGCCATATTTGACTCTATCTCTCAAGTTTCAATTTGATTCACATTTGAAATTTTACATTATACAACTGCTTATTTTGCTGTAAAGACCATCCTTCAATAAATCTCATTTGAATATAATTCTGTATGCCAGTCTATTTTTCCTTTCTTAGTGTGAATTCTAATTTAACATGTCATTTGCTTAAAGGGACATTTACAGAGGATAGGAAATCATATGTATCAGAGTTATTGATTGCCTCCCCTTTCTATTTAAAAAACTATCATAGGGATCTAGAAGACAGCACTAATTTAATCATTTCAAACAATGACACTAACTACCTTTGCCAGGATGAGATTCATAAAATTTTAAATAGGAAAGTTTTTATTGAAAGATTTTTTAAAAAACCAATAGTCTAAAATACAACCCTTAGAAATCAGAGAAGTATCCTTCAATGAAAAAAACTTTCATGAAACTCTATATAGATTCTTAGTTACTTAATTACAGTCCTAAATAAATGAGCAAGTTCTTTCCATGCTGCTCCCAGAAGGTGTTACCAAGGCATAGCTCCCAGTGGGCACCACTAAGCATTGTTGTTGTGAAGGTTAAAACACTCTACTAGGAAAGTTTCTTTGTTGGGCACACCAGAGAGGGGCAGCTCTCTGGATATTGTTTTTTTTTTCTTTTTGAGAGGAGATAATCTCACTCAGTTAATGTGGTGAACTGGGGACTTCTTATTTGAGGATTTCCTCTTTTGCCAGTATTCTAACCTCGCAAAAACTTGTCCAGAAAATAGTTGCTACCCAAGGGACTGTCTTAGAGGAGGCAGCAAAATGATAGTGAGAAGAACCAGGATTCTAGAGTCAGAGGACTTGGGTTCATATCCCACCTCTGAAATTAACTATATGATTATAAGCAAATCATTTAACCTTCAGTTTCTTCATCTATAAGGTGAGAAGTTTGGGCTACATGGTCTCTGAGGTCCTTTCTAGTTCTAAATCTGATCTCTAGGAGAGGATTCTCCTTCATTGACAATCTTCTAACAAAGGCTAGATGACCCTTTAATGGGTATGTCATAATGGATATTTTATGAATATGGATTGGATCAGATGACTTCTGAGGGTGTTTCTAATGCTAAAACTCTATTATTTTGCAAATAAGCATATGAAACAAGGATAGTCCCAATTAACTGTTTTCTGATATAGGGAGCATAGATCCAACAACTCTGTACCTCAGTTTCTTTGGTTGTAAAATATAGCTATTAATTCCAAGGTTGGTATGATGCTTAAATTAGTAGGTAAAATGTTTTTTTAAACCTTAATGTGTTAAATAAATGTTACCTATTACTAAAGAGCTTTGTTAGTACTTATAGTAAAATTATTTTAAAAGTTGTCTTTCCCTGTTTAGCAATATATGATCTTTGAAAATTTATTCTACCATATTTTAAAGAGATTTATTTATTTATATATATAATTTAGAACATATTTATAAAAGATATTATATTATTATAACCTTTATGTTATAAAAATACAACAAAATAATAGTAGGGTAGATGGAGTACTCAGAAGTCAGAAAGACCTGGATTTAAATGCTGATTGTGAGCTTTACGAACAGTGTGACTCTAAGTAAGTCATTTTCTATGTATCTCCAGTAACTCCTAGGATTAATCTCATAGCAATATACAGGCAGAGGGAATTCTACAGTGGAATTCCTTTATGCTAAAGAATTCGCAGATCCTTTTTGCATTAGTGAATATATATTATTTAAGTTAAATCTGCATTTAGACTTTTGGGACACCCTATAAATATATATAGCTGTGTGAACACCAACAAATAAAATATAATATTTATATTATATAAGATGATAGGATTACAAATTTTGAGCAGAAAGAGCCCATTAGAGGTCAATGTAATGCTCTTATTTTACCAATAAGGAACCAGAGGTCCAAAGGTATGAAATAACTTGTCCAAAGGCACAAAGGAATAAGTGGCAGAGGCAGGGTTCAATCTCAGGCTTTCTGACTTCCAAATAGAACCAAAAAAGGTCTGGCATAGTCTATTTCATCTGCCTGGTTGCCTTATAGTAGAAAACTGAACTATAGTAGTGGTAGTGAAGTAAAGCACTTTCTCCCACTAGGTGGCACAGTGGATAGAGCACCAGGAATCAGGAAGATCTAGGGTCAAATCTGGCCTCAGACACTATTAGTTGTGTGACCCTGGGCAAATTACTTAATTTTCTGTTTTCCTCAGTTTCCTTATCTGTAAAATAGGATGATATTAACACCTACCTCCTAAAATGGTTATAAGAATCAAATGAGATAATATTTGGAAAGTACCTATGTATTTATAAAGCTTACTATATAAATGTTGGCTATTATTATTGTTACTATTAAGATGATGGAAGAATTTATAATTTATTCTTTAGTACAAAGTATGGCAACTTGCTTTTCATCCCTATAGATTATTGCAAAAACCTAAAAAAGAATCACCAGCCAAGTCCTATGCTTATCCATCTATTACTTTAGTTTTGGCATGGTCATATTTGAGAACTTCCTCCTAAAAAAAAGTACCCCTTGACAAAAAATTGGAAAATAAGGGGGTGCCCCTTGATTGGGGAATGGCTGAACAAATTGTGGTATATGATGGTGATGGAATACTATCGTGCTATAAGAAATGATGAACTATTTGATTTCTATATGAACTAGAAAAACCTCCATGAATTGATGCAGAGTGAAATGAGCAGAACCAGAACATTGTACACTGAGACTGAAACATTGTGGGATGATCAAATGTAATAGACTCTGCTACTAATAGCAATACAATGATCAAGAACAGACCCTTAGAACTTATGAAAAAGAATGCTATCCACATCTAGAGCAATAACTATGGGAGGAGAAATACAGAAAAAAAAACTATATGATTTATCACTTGTTTATATGGGTATATGATTTGGGGTTGTGGTTTTTAAGATTATTATAAATATGAATATTATGGAAATAGGTTTTGAGTAATAAGACATATGTAAACCAGTGGAATTGCTTGTCAGGTCCAGAAGGAGGGAAAAAAGAGGGGAGGGAAATAACATGAATCATGTCACCATGGAAAAATATTCTAAAAAATTTAAAAATAAAAAAGTACCCCATTATTTGAACCATTATTGAGGTTTCAGAAGATAGTTACATATATAAAAAATTATCACTACCCAGGGCAGTCTCATCCTTTTATAATTATACAATGGCACTCATCATAGTTTCAAGATCATAACTTGAATAGCATCTCAACAGGATTTTAAATATAATAACAACAATAATAATGGTGGTGATGATGATGATGATAGCTAACATTCATATAGCACTTACTATGTGCCAGGCACTTTACAAATATAAACTTGATGACACCTAGCACAAAACCTACAATGAATTCCATGTAGAATTATAGGAATATAGATTTGGAATTTAAAGTAATCTTTATGGCTATTTAATTTAATCCTCATTTGAGAGATGTGGACAAGTAAAGTAAATGTCTGAGGAAAAGAGTGACTGGTTCATGGTCATACAATAATAAGTAGGAGAGCTGAGATTAGAACTCCCAATTCATTACTTTTTCTAGTACATATCTGTTAAATCAATAGTGCAAGCACTTCTCAATTTACGAATAGATTTTGTTTTAAGTTTGTCAATTGATAGTTTGAAATTCAGAATGAATTTCCTCACTGAAATAATGTTCTAAAGTGTAATTAGGTGTCTAGACCACCCCCACAAAATTTATTTAACTCACATTATACCTGAAAAACTTATAGAATCTGTCATTTTGCATAACAATGTTTCTTGGGGTAAAACTTCAGAATTCCAAAACGGAATACCAAAAACGTATTTCCCTTCACTAACAACCTGTTAGTTGGAATGGGTTTATCTTGCCTATTAGCCTCGCACTAGTCCTTTCTATACCACCCAGTTATAAGCCACTAGTGGAGGCTGGATTGGCTGGGGTTTTAGGGAGCCTTATCAAGTTAGGAGGGATAGGAAATAAAGGATAAACAAAGGATGGGGACATGAGCCTGGAAAGAGTTGGAGGAGAGGGTATCAGGCCTCTTGTGGAATAAGGGGTCAAGAAAATGGAGAAGCATAAGTAGGATAGTGAAAGGGAGGTTTTAAGGGAGGTAAGAAGCAGGAACAAGAATTCTGACAAGATGAGAAGGTAAAAAGGGATTGGGTTCTGGAGTTAGGATTTAAATTGGGAGTTCCACCCAAAAGGGCGCTAAAAGACTGTCTGCCTTTTGACCCAGCCATAGCAGTGCTGGGCTTGTACCCCAAAGAGATAATAAGGAAAAATACATGTACAAGAATATTCATAGCTGTGCTCTTTGTGGTGGCCAAAAATTGGAAAATGAGGGGATGCCCTTCAATTGGAGAATGGCTGAACAAATTGTGGTATATGTTGGTGATGAGATACTATTGTGCTAAAAGGAATAATAAAGTGGAGGAATTTCATGGAGACTGGAACAACCTCCAGGAAGTGATGCAGAGTAAAAGGAGTAGAACCAGGAAAACATTGTACACATAGACTGATACACTGTGGTACAATCGAATGTAATGGACTTCTCCATTAGTGGCAATGCAGTGATCCTGAACAACTTGTAGGGATCTACAAGAAAGAACACTATCCACATTCAGAGGAAAAACTGTGGGAGTAGAAACACCAAAGAAAAACAACTCCTTAATGACATGGGTCGAAGGGGATATGATTGGGTATGTAGACTCTAAATGAACATCCTAGTGCAATGCAAATGGGTTCTAATTAAGGACACATGCAATACCCAGTGAAATTGGGCTATGGGAGGGGTGGAGGGAGGGAAGGGAGGAATAGAAAATTATTTCTGTAACCAAGGAATAATGTTTGAAATTGACCAAATAAAAAAATAATGTAAAAAAAATTTAAATAAATAAATTAATTTTTAAAAAATTGGGAGCTCCAAGGTTAAGAAGAAAGATGAAGGACTGTGGTGAGGGTGAGAACTAGGTTTAATAGATGGAGGGAAGGGGATCAGGGATAGCTTTTTTGAGCATGGGAATTAGTTTGGGAGCTAGTTCCTAGAAAGTGGTCTTGGAAGATTGGCTTTGTCACGGGATTGAGTTGGTGACTTTGGCAGTGCAACAAAGTTGGTCGTCGTATACTCTTAGCAAAATAGAATAGTCAAGGAAATACAGGCAGCAAATCCCCAGTGGGAGCAGCAGCACCAGAGAGAGAAAGGGAATTAATTGAGCAATTGGGCTTATGTGACTTGCTCAGGGTCACACAACTAGGAAGTGCCTGAGGAAGGATTTGAACCCATGTCTTCTTGACTCTAAGCCTCCTTCCAGTTCTAAATCTATAATTCTTAAAAATCTGGAACTAATGACCCATTACCTCGTATCTGTATGGATTTTTATAATTTTTAAAATGCTTTAATTGACATTACACCATTTAATTTTTATATCAACTCTGCAAAGTCACAGGATAACTAATTTAGAGCTAAAGGTGATTTGAGATATAATTTAGTCCAACAAATGAGGAAACTGAGTTCCAGAGGGGTTAAATGATTTGCTCAAGGTCACACAGGTAGAACTTGGGCCCTCTGACTTCAAAGTTGGCCAAGGACATGCTGGTAAATGTTTAACAAGGGCTTTCTGGGGAAGAAAATTACAGAACACACTTTTAAGTTTAATCTGTATTATTAACATTTTTTATCATTTCTTAAATCCAGAGAATTAACAAAATAACAAATCAAGCCTTGACTTGTAGCTTTTGCTTATTTTTAAGGTGTAACTGCTTGCACTGAAAATCTAACAATGAGCTCTTGGGAACTATTTTGAACTGATTGGAGCACATCCCTAAATCTAACACTCTTTGAAATATAATTGTTACACTCATTCCTAGGTCAGACATTGATTATTGTAACCAATTTATGGCTGGCATCCTCTTGCAGCACTTCTCAAACTGTTCCGTGGAAGCCTGGGGTCCTATATTTCTTTTTAAGATATTTTATTTTCCCAATTACATATAACAAGAATCATACATTTTCTGAAATTATAAAACCCAAATTATATCTCTTTCTGTCTTCCTTTCCCCCACCTGGAGATGGTAAGCAATTTGATCTGCTTTATACATGTGTGATCATGCAAAACATGCTTCCATGTTGGTCATTGTTATAAAAAAATGCTCATATAAAAACACACCCTTCAAATAAAAAACATAAATAAACTAAGGTAAAAAAAGTTCTTTCTCTGGAGGTAGATAGCATTCTTTTTCATAAGTCCTTCAGAATTATCCTTGTGTTGCTGAGAGTGGCTAAGTCTTTCCCAGTTAATCATTAATACATTAATAATTGTTACTGTGTACAATATTCTACAGATTCTGCTTATTTTAATCTGCATCAGTTCATGTAGGTCTTTCTAATTTTTTTCTGAAATCATCTTACTTATCATTTCTTGTAGTGCTATAGTATTTCATCACGATCATATACTACAATTTGCTCAGCCATTCTCCAATGGACATCACTTTAATTTCCAATTCTTTGCCACCACAAAATGAGCAGCTATAAATAATTTTGGACAAGTAGGTCCTTTCTCCTTTTTTTAATAATCTTTTTGAGATACAGACCTTGTAGAAGTATTATAGGATCAAAGGGTATGCACAGTTTTATAGTTCCAAATTGCATTTCAGAATGGTTGGATCAGTTAAAAACTTCACAAACAATGCATTAGTGTCCCAATTTTGCCATATCCATTCCAACATTTATCACTTTCCTTTCTTGTCATATCAGCCAATCTGATAGGCATGAGGTGATATCTGACAGTTATTTTAATTTGCATTTCTCTAATCAAGAGTGATCTAGAACATTTTTATATAATAATTAATCATTTTGATTTCTTCATCTTAAAACTCCTTGTTCATGTCTTTTTATCATTTGTTAATTGGAGAATTACTTGTATTCTTATAAATTTGACTTAGTTCTCAACAAACTTGAGAAATTAGACCTTTATTAGAGAAATTTGCTATAAAAACTTTTCCCCAATTTGTTGTTTCCCTTTTAATCTTGGTTATTTTGGTTTTGTATGTACAAAAACCTTTTTAATATAATCAAAATTATTCATTTCACATCTTGTAAAGTTCTATTCTATGTTCCCCTAATATATTTATGGTATTACCCTTTGTATTTCAATCATATATCCATTTTGATCTTATCTTAGCATAGGGTGTGAGATATTATTAGTCTATACCCAATTTCTGACATACCATTTTCCAGTTTTCCCAGTAGTGAGTCCCCCCCCCCCACACTATTTTGTCAAATAGTGAGTTCTTATCCCCAAAGCTGGGGTCTTTCTGTTTATCAAACACTAGTTTCATAAGGTCATTTACCTCTGTATATTGTATATCTAATCTATTCCATTGATCCATCATTCTATTTTTTAGGCAATACCAGATTGTTTTGATGATTACTGCTTTATATTACGGTTTGAGATCTGGTACTGCTAGACCACCTTCATGCCCTTTTTTTCCCCCTTGATATTCTTGACTTTTTGTTCTTCCATTCTAGTTCTATAAAATAATTTTTTGGTAGTTTGATTGCTATGGCACTGAATAAGTAAATTAGTTTAGGTGGAATTATTATTTTAGCTTGGCTTACCCATGAGCAATTAATATTTTTCCGGTTATTTAGATCTGACTTTGTGTGAAAAATATTTGATAATTGTGTTCATATAATTCCTGGGTTTGTCTTAGCAAGTAGATTTCCAAGTACTTTATATTGTCTAGTTATTTTAAATGGAATTTCTCTATCTCTTGCTGCTGAACTTTGTTGATCATATATAGAAATGCTAATGATTTATGTGGGTTTCTTTTGTATACTGTGACTTTGCTAAAGTTATTATTTCAACTAATTTTTTAGTTGATTTTCTAAGATTTAAGTATGCCATCATATCATCTGCAAAGAGTGCTAATTTAGTTTCCCCGTTGCCTCCTTCAATTCCATTTCTTTTTTTCTTTTTTCTTTTATCTTATTGCTAAACCTAGCATTTCTAATACAATATTAAAAGTGGTGATAATAGGCATCCTTGCTTTAATCCTGATCTTATTGGGAAGGCTTCTAACATTCTCATTGTAGAAGATCCTTGCTGATGGTTTTAGGTAAATAACTAATTTTAAGGATTGGCTCATTTGTGTTGAGCGAAAAGAATTAATTTGTTCTTCTCAGTGTGGGATTCCATTAGAGAAGGAAAATCTGCTGAGGGTTAAAAAACAACAACTTCTCAAGGGCATTGTTATTGCTATAGGCCCAGTGAATGGAGAGATCTCTTATCTTGAAGCGAGAAAACCATTAGGCTTCCTACTTCCTTCTCTCCTCTGACCTTTAGAAGTCAGAAGAGCCACTCCTAAGGACATAGCTACCTCTTCATAACCTCCCCCTACCCACCAGCCTAATGAAACTTGTGATGAAGTCCATGCCGTGATGGGGCTCCTGCTGTGTGACATGCTATTTTCTAATTAGCTAGACTTTCATGCCTAGATTATAAATTCAGTCCCCAGATCATGGGGTATCAAACAGAGAGGGGAGAGGGCCTTGCATCAGGAATTTATAAAATGCTTGTATCTGCATTCATGGGGGAGGGGGAGAAGCAATTGTCATTAGGGCATGTCCTCTTCTCATGAGAAAGATTAAAACCAGCCTCTGCTTACCTTTAATTGTCTCATACACCACAAATTCCTTTGCCTTCTAGTGTTTTTTAATAGGAATTAGGGTTGTATTTTGTCAAAGGCCTTTTCTGCCTCTATTGAGATAATCATGTGATTTCTGTTAGCTTTCTTATTGATTTGGTCAGTTATGCAGATAGATTTACTAATATTAAACCAGCTTTGCATTCCTGGTATAAATCCCACCTAGTCATAGTGAATGATTTTTGGTATATAGTGCTGGAGTCTCCTTGTTAGTATTTTATTTAAGATTTTTGTCTTTATATTCATTAATGAAACTGGCTTATAATTACATTTCCTATTTTTGCTCTTCCTGGCTTGGGTATTAGCACCATATTTGTGCCATCAAAAGAATTTTGTAGGACTCCTTTGCCTAGTTTTCCAAATAGTTTATATAATGTTAGGATGAACTATTCTTTAAATGTTTGATAGAATTCCCTATATTTCAAGAGTTTCAAGAGGTGGTAATGGTGTGCAAGAATACAGAGGAAATCCATTCAGATTGTCATGTGTCAGTTATATACTAGTATGGTTAATTGATGAGAACTACCACAGGGAGGCTGATAGGGATCAAATGTTTGAATGTTGTTTTTTAATTTGTCTTTAATCCATTAACAGTAGTCTCCTCTAATAGAAGTTATGCTAGATTGGGAGGATTATCAGAGACCTCTCTCAGGTAGCCCAACCCATGGCTGGAATCATCCTTTTATATCCATTGTAGAGCATTAGCCTCTCCCTGATAACACCTAGCCCTGGATTCTTCATTCCCTTGTGTCCATTGTAAAGCAAATCAATCAATACTTCCCGGTCCTTTATTTCCCCAAAAGGGAATAAGACCCCCAAGTTCTATTAATATTTGGAAAATCATCTTTGGTGGTATGTTTTCCCAGAGACACTGTTCCCAGAGTCCTAGAGTTTTGGATCTGTGTGGTATGAAGCGCTTGACTCTGAGTCAAATCTTGAGTCTAGTCTCGTCCTGATTAACGATTTTTTCATTCAGACTAGTTTTTCAAGGTTGACCCTTTGTACCTCCCTTATACTGTTATGCAGTTTGATTATTTATATCTTGGTAGATTGATAATTGATGCCCACTGATTCAATTTTTATTTTTACTATAAATATTCATTGTACAGATGTGAACAGAGTACTGAACTTGGATGTAAAAAGACTTGTATTTAAATCTACTCCTGACACAAGCTGTGTGACCATTGTAAAAATAATAGCGAGAATTGTAAAGCTAATAAAAGGCAGACTGTAAAAATAATAAAGCAATGAATTGATTATGGATTATAAACTGATTCTGATAATCTGCTAGCTGGGTTTACAAAGTATCTTCAGTTTATATCAGTGAAGTGTTCTTATCAGGGCTAGGTCACTAGGATGCTAAAGTGACTCCAACTACTTTTCAGATGAGGAAACTAGGCAAACAGGGCTAAGTGAATTGCCTAGGGTCACAGAACTATTAAGTGTCTGAGGCTGGATTTGAATTTAGGAAGATTAGTCTTCCTGACTCCAGGTCCAGCCCACTAACCAGCTGACCACTTAGCTACCCTTTCAACTGCAATACTAAGATGTTAGCCACACAGTCATATAGCCAGTATGTACTGGGGCTGACTTGAATCCAATCTTCCTGATTATGCTCCCAGTTCTATCCACTACACCATCTCTATATATGGCAAGAATAATCTACAATTGGGGTTTGTTCCTGACTCCCAGTGGGTTGTATTAATGTGTCCAAAATTTTCAAAAAGTATTTCATGGTTCTGGCAAAATTAAAAAGACTTTAAAAAACATACTTTAGATTTTAGAAAATAATGTGACCTGATCTAATCCCTCCAAACAGGATATTTAAGGGTAGTACCCTTTCTGGGGCCACCTTTCCAACTCATACTCTTACAGATAGGTTGGGTCCTCATGTGTGGAGTGGGAAATTAGTGTGTTATTCTCAAGTTATTAAGAGTTACTAATATCTAAAAGCTGGTTCCCCACCCACATTCTTTTCCCGGTTCATTTGTCTAGGAACTTGACTGGGGCAGGTGTCCTAGATTGATCTGATCAAATCCTAAGTACCCCCTTCATCTTAGAAGTCTCTCTTCTTGCTTCCAAGGCTTCTTCCAGGAGGTCAAGCCCAGTGACGGGAGTGATCTTCACATCAGCCCCTCCCAGATAATCCAGTCCGGAACTCCTCTCTTTGTATAATATTCTTTTTTTTTTTTTTGGGGGGGGGGTGTTGTTCAACTCCTTTTAATTTATTTTTAAAAATTCAATTCATTAAGAATATTTTTCCATGGTTACATGATTCATATTCTTTCCTTCTCTCCCTCCCCCTTCCAGAACCCATGAGCAATTCCACTGGGTTTTACATATATTGTTCAAAACTTATTTCCATATTAATTGCCCTTTGGGTCCTTCCCTAATCCCTCACTTACCCAAAAGATGCTCAGAAGACCAAGGTTTAGGAGGCAAAATCTCTGGCTTCAAACTCTTCAACCCCTTTTGCTTTTCCCTAAGAAATTTTTTAAATTTAGTTTCCTATTTCTTCCAGGATTTGTAGGCCTGGTAATAGGTATCTCATTCAATTCAACAAGCATTGGTTAAGCTTCTAAGTACAGGATACCACTAGATACTTGGGAATATGAATACAAAGGTGAATAATAATAAATTTGCTTTTATATCTCATTTTGTTCTCACAACAACCAGGGAAATAGAAGCTATAATTTACCCATTTTACAGATGAGTGTAGATACTTGTAAGAAGGAAGGACAGATGAAATTATTAAAAGTTTTCTAATGATCCCTTATTGTACTAATTTATAGATTACTAAATACAAAGTAATACAAAACAATGTCGGGAGGGAGAATACTGGAGGTGAAGAGGATGAGGAGGGGAGGGAGCAGTGGAATCAAGGAAGGCCTGGTACTTGAGCTATGTATTTTGAGGAGGTTTGGGAACACAGTCTCAAGGCAATTTAAAGTGGCTCGATTTTATTTTCTAATCCACAGCCCTCCTCTAACCTTACCCCAATTAAGTTTGTAGAAATAGGGAAAACCAAGATGGCTATTAGAATGATAATCACAGTCACAAAACTAGAACTGGAAAGGAATTTCCACCTAGCTCCCTCATTTTAGAGAGGAGAACCCTGAAACCCAGTGAGGTTAAGTAACTTTTTCAAGGTTGGGCAGGTGGTTGTTCAGACTGAATTCTAATATAGGTCCCCTGCCTCTAAATCCAGGGCTATTTCCACTATATCCTGTTGCCAAATCACAAGATTTTTTTTCAACACTTACTTCTGTCTTAGAATCAATACTAAGTATTGGTTCCAAGTCAGAAGAGAAGAAAGGGCTAGGCAATGGGGGTTAAAGAACTTGGCCCCTCCAGCCTCCAGGTCTGGCTCTCAATCTCTCTTTCTCTAACTAGTTGGGGAGGAGTTACTTTTGGGGAGGAGTAAGGACCGCATGCTTTAGTGGAACTGGTAGGAGATCCGATCTCTTAGAAGAAACCTGCGTTCAAAACCTGTGTTTGACTCTTATTCTTCCTCTCTGGGTTGCTGTTACCTCATTTGCAAAAGGCTACAAGATCCTCCAGTACTAAATATGATTCTACAATTTAAATGACCCTAGTAATGGATCACCGGGTGAATAACCTATGAAACTTGCTTGGAGGTTGGAGCTAGGGCCAGATGTGGGCCAGATCCAGGATGGAGAGGAGTACATGGAATCAGGAAGTCCTCCGTTAAAATCCTACTTCAAACACTAGCTGTGTGTTCCTGGACAAGTCATGTAACTTTTCATCCCCAATTTCCTTATTTGTAAAAAGGGGGCATTACTTCTATCTTAGGTGGTTGAGAAGATAAAATGAGGTATTATTTGTAAACCACTTGGCAAACCTTAAAGTGTTATATAAAAAAGCTAGCTTCAATTGTCATTATTTTTAGTCCAGCACCTTTTATTGAGTCTAAAATGTTAAATACTTGTTAGAGTAGCTGAATTAATTTTTTTCTTTAAATTATCTCGGTTAGGGGAAGAAAGGGAAGAGGTCGAAGAGAGGTAGCCATTTTATAAAGGGAAAAAGAAGGAAGAAGACTTAGAGAAAAAGCCCAGTGCTGAAAAAAAAAAATTTTTTTTTGAGGTGGGGGCAGTGGCGTTACTGGCGTTGGTGGTAGTGGTGGTGGTATCAGCTCCTTAGCGCGCAGGCGCAGCCGCCCAGGCCGCTTGCCCACGGAACGGTAAACAGTGGGGTCACGTGAGGCGGCCCTACTCCCAGCCCTCGCGCCGCTTCTCGCAGATGGCTGCGGGGTCTCGCGCAGCGGCGGAGACAGCACGAGGCAAGCGACCCCTGGGCCCCGGGCCGGCGGACGGAGACGAAGACGACGACGACTAGGAGGACGTGGTCGAGGACTACCACGACCGCGGTGGGGTTGGTAGCAGCCGCATCAGCAGTTCAAGCTTCTAGAGGAAAGGAGGCAGCGCCTGCGGTAGCAGCGACGACGACGTCCTGCGCGTACCCCCTCTCGGCGGCACCCACCATTCCCTCCTCCTCCGCGGCGGCGGTGGCGGCAGCAGCGGCGGCGGCGGCGGCAGCGGCAGCAGCAGCAACAGCAGCAATAGCAACAACAACAGCAACAGTAGCAGCAGCGGCAGCGGCAGTGGCCACCATCTTCCTCCTGCTGCCAGTGGTAGCGCTCGTCGGGCGGAGCTGGGTGAGTTGCGGCCCCGGCCGCGTCCTGGGAGACAGGCTCCCGTCCCCCTCCCCCACCCTTCTCCCAAACACACCTCCTCCCGCTCTTGTTTCTCCAACCCCGCACCCTGGGCCGTGGGAGCGGCGAACGCCTCACTCTTCACTCCCAGCGTTGGCGACAGCGCCGCCCCGGCCTCCTGCGCAACGTCCTCTCGCTTGGGCCCAGCGAGACCGTTTGTAAGGCAGCGGGCTCGGTGAGGGGGGGCCTCGGCCCCCCGGGATCCCCGCTCTCTCTGCTGCCCCCTTTCTTTTCCTTCTCGGGAGGCGCGTCTGGCCCTTACTTCTTCCCCAGCCCGCGGGCCTCTTATGTGCGTGGGGCCGGAGGGGAAGGTAGGCTGGCGGGGGCTTTCCTCCTTCCCCCGGCAGCCGGGCCGATAGGGACAGCTCAGGCCTAAGCATGGCTCAGGCACAGACCTGGCAGAAAGGGCGTGGGAGCGGTCGGGCGCCTGGGATTGGTGTCGGCCTACACGGCCGCGTACTGGCGCGCCTGCAGCCGGAGGAGTTAGCAGCGTTTCATCTTCCTGCCACCTCGCGTGTGCGTGTGTCTGCCTGACACTGGCCTCTCCTTCGGCTCAGGCTGAGGCGGAAAGCCTACACATCTTGTCTGCTGAGACACCAAGTAATTTAACGAGCCACTCGTGGTTGGTAACTGATCCGCTGACCCCAGAGGGAGAGGGCCTGGGGAAGAAAATGTTGGAATACATAACCTAGACCTTCACTGGCTTTAAAATTGTGTATTACCCCAGAGAAACTAGGTATTTTATTAATATATTTAGGAAGGGCACTCGGGATTATAGGTACGTACTCCCATTTTATAAAATATTGTAGTTAGTATTAATGGCATAACAATTATAGTTTAATAGAATCGTTAATAGATTATTTAATATGGAGGGAAAAGAATGCATTTGTTGGTGAAACACGTATAACCTCACATGAAACTTTCGGCAACAAATTAAATAAACAATTCTAGTTTATGAGGACATAACAGCAAAATACTTATACATTTAATTTTCAGTTGTGTTTTAATTTAGTAAGTATTAAGTCCGCCCTCCTCCAGTTACTGTGGTAGGTACTGGGGATAAGTTAACACACCTCATTTTCCAACCTGGTATCAAAATAAATTCTTGAAAAGGTGTGAAAAAATGATACTATTCTTTGCATAATTCACCATAATTGCTTTTTAGTAATATTTATGTAGTTTTTTGAGGTTTACAAAACGTTTTTACATGATATCACAATTTGATTCGTAAGTGACATCTGACATTGACAGAATGAGGTTTAGAGTGTCGAGTGGTAGTGGAAAGGATACAAATCAAGAAATGGAAAAGTCGAATACATAATCTTCAAGTTGACATTGTTTTTCTACTACACAAAAGCTATCATAAATAGCTTACCGACTTTTCATTCTAAAAGTGTTTAGTAATTACATTTATTTAGATTTTTTTCTTTCTATGTGAGACAATGTGATGCGGTGGGAAAAGTACTCAAGAGCTGGAGAAGGATGACCTGGTTTGGAACACTGGCTTTCTTATTCATTTGACTTTGTGACAAGTCCCTGGACCACTGTAAAACAAGGGGGTTGAGAAGACCTCTTTGGTCTATTCTAGTTTTGAAAGTGGGATGCAGTAATAGTCTTTCCTCTCTTGGATTTTTTCTCACTTCTCTAATAGTTTACCCATTTTCCTCCAGTTTTATTTTGCCTATCTTCCATTCTTATTCTGATTTTTGCCTTTTTTACAATCGATTAACCCCATGATTCTCTTTTCCCCTATCATAGGACAGAACATCTTGATCTTACAAAATTTCAAATTTTTATACAAATGAGCTTTTATTCTAAATCATAACTACCAGAATTAATTACTTAAACAGCTTTTAGAATTGAATCTAGCACCCAAACCTGGAACTTCCTAAGGATAAAGAGTTATATTTTCATTCTTGGAAGATATGGTCTAGGTGCTTAAAATTTTTTTTCTTAAATAGGGATATTTTACAGATGAATAACATCTGTATAGGCTGGTGAATTGTAACTTGCACACGGTCTTAACAGCAAAATAGTGATGGAAATAAGACTGCACTCAGATCTTAAGTTTTTCAGTGTATACTTTCTACTTTGTAGGTTTGATAGAATTTTTGGAACTGGAATTTTTTTTTTGTTGAGATTTGTATTTCCTTGGTTTAGGGACATCTTTTGAGAAAACCCATCCTACTAATGAATTTTGGCAGCTGTTTTGAAATTTAGAACCATCAAGAATTGCCAGGGCACTGTGAGGTTAAATGACTTGCTCAGTCAGAGGCTTTGGCAAGGCTTGAACTCTTGTCTTCTTGACTGATAATGAAGTTAGCACTCTATCCTTTATGCTAAACTTTGCTAGAATTACAATGTTACCTATTTTTAACGTTTGCCCCCTGGAGAGAGATTAGAAAACTTTCTCTATAGGCTGTTTTAGACTGAACCCTTCTGACTCCTCATTCTTATTGGCAGGGCACTTTGCTACAGCCTGGCAGTTTGGATACTGAATTAGTAATATTTTCCAAATTGTTAGGATAAATCTCAAGGACAACTTTTCCAGATGCGTACTGGTAGTGCTTATCATTAATTTCTAAAGAGAACTTAGAATTAGGTTGGGTTTGAATCCAACCTCAGATACTTATTATTTTAATAAGGATAAGCTACTTAACTTCTTAGTCTCAGTATCTTCATTCATAAAATGAAGGTTATAGTGGTTGTATGATTCACCTTCCAAATTGTTGTAAGGAAAAAACTTAAAAACCCTATGCAGATGAGTTACTGTTCAAATAATCTGTTGACCACGTTCAGCAAAGTAGAAATTTATTGAAAGAGTTACTGGATTATAAAATGCCACGTATAGATCAACAGTTTAAAAGAATGGTATTTGTGAAATAGGAATATGCCATATTCAAGATTTTAAAAAAATTTGTGGGAAATAAAGCACATTCACTTGGTGAGACAGTATATACAAAATTGGACCTAGAATTGTACACAAAAACTGGAAAATAGTGTAATCAGCTAATTTTTCTAGCAAAGATTGATATCTTTAGGAACATTTTGTTAAAATAAATAGAACATTAGTAAGCTTCTTTTGTCTTACTTTGGGGATTAAGTATTGGAGAAAATTTGGGGAAAAATAGACTAATCGATAGTATGAGATTATAAAGTTATAGGGAGATAATCAGAATGCACCAGTAAATAGTGAATCCAAATTATGTATAAATTAAAATATTCAAATTCGGTACTAAAACAGATCAGGATTATCCATCTTGACATAGTAATAGGATATACTCCTTTTTGATGGCATTGCCTTATATTTATGTTATTTTGCCCTAAGGATGGATATATTTAGACTTAAAAAATAGCTATAGACATCCCCATTTTATTTACAAATAAGGAAGTTTATGCTAATTGAAAACTAATAATTTATCCCCTTACAAGTGAACCTTCACTTTCAGCTATAGTTAATATGTTTAGACCTTTGATTATCAAAGTGTTCCACACAACCAGATTTCATAGAAACTTCAATCAACAAACTAATTGATTGGTAAACATTTATTAAGCATCTACTGTCTGCCTGGCACTGTACTCCCTGGGGATACAAAGAAAGGTACAAGACAGTCTCTAATTTCAAGGATCTCACAGTTTAATAGAGGAGACAACATGCAAACAAGGTAAAAACAAAGCTATTTATAGGATAAATGGGAAATAACAGAGGAAAGGTACTAGAATTAAGAGGGATTAGTAATGGATTCTTGGAAAAGGTGGGATTTTGTATAGAAGGAATTGTATAAAAGGAATATTGAAGGAAGCCTCGAGATGAGGGAGATCATTCTTTGCATGGAGAATTGTCACAGAAAATGCAGTCAAGACATGGAATGTCTTGTTCAGGGAACGGCAAGGAGGCCAGTGTTTCTGGATCAGAAAGTATATGGCTGGTTTAAGGTGTAAAAAGCCAGCCTGGAGGAGAGTGTAAAGGGATGTTATGAAAAGTGTTGAAATAGAGCATTTCATATTTTAACATAAAGGTGATAAGGAAGAGAGAGATATGACCTGATCAGAACTAACACTTCAGGAAAATCACTTTAAAAGCTGAGTGGAAGATCCACTGCAGTGGAGAGGGAGGGGTAGATTTATGGTAGGTAGAGAGGCTATTGCAGGAGTCCAGATGTGAGGTGTGATAGGAGCCTACACCAGGGGGATAGTGTCAGAGGAGATAAGAGATGTTACAAAGGTAATACTGACTACAGTCTTTGGTGACAGATGGATGTACAGAAAAGTGTGCTATTAAAACTTACAGTACTGTAACTAAAATCTATGATTTCAGTCATAATTTGCACCTGTGCAGATTGTGCTCCCTCTATCTTTTTTTGACTAGTGTCTTTTGGCAAGCTGCCAGGTGGTTCTACCCAACATACTATGGGTGGCCTTTAGGATCTTCCAGATCTGGAAAAGGACAGTAGAGATAATCCAGTCCAGTCTTCCTTTTTGTTTCTTTTTCTTGCTACTAGACTAGCCAAGTTTTTTCCCTCAGTCATAACCGAGGATATGTGTTTACATTAGACACATAACTATAACAACAAAGTAAAAGATTAGTAATACATGCCAATAGTTAAAAGAGTTAGTCCTAATTCTTAGATCTTACTTATCTACAGTGAGCTGAGAATTGGTTTCTACGCGTATAATTGAGTAGTACTTTTTGGATTTGGGATAGAAGCCCTGCCATTGATAAAACTTCCCTGAGCCTCTAAAAGAGGCAGGAACCTTGTTGCACCTGAAACTCTATTGCCACTGCCTCTGGGTACTTTTTACTGTCAGTTTCTTTTACAGTTATTTCCCTTCTCAATATACTCAACATCCCAAGTTACTTTTTCTAGCTTTTTTTTAACGAGAGAAATTTTTTTTTTTTACAAATTCAGATAATTAGAAGTATATAAAAGAAATCTGCCTGATTCCAAAGTTGTCCTATAATAAGTTCCCAATGATCTAACCTGACTATCTTTATTTATCCCCAGGCCTCTTAAGAATGACTGTCATCTTATCTGGGCAAACTGAAGTCTAATTTTACCCCACCTGGTCTTTGTACCCACATGGTCTAATACTTAAACAAGTTTTGTTTGTTGGCTCATCCTTCTAATATTCTGAGCAAGTCAGGAAGCCTCTACTATACCTAGTCATCTCTAGGTACTTTGTAAACAACCACGCCAAAATACAAACAAGGAATTATGAACCAGGTGAAAATAAACTTGTTCTTGTCACCTTAAATCAGAATTTTAAATCAGATGCCCAATTACTAAAACTCATAAAAGACACTCCTTTCTTTAAGGACATAAAGTATATTATTCAGGATTCAGAGTAGGAAAAATAATCTAATTGGGTGGTGGTAATTGGTTAACAGTTGAAGAAATGTCATTTGGGCTGAGTTTTGAAAGATGTGTAGGGTTTCAACAAGTAGAAATAAAACCAAGTTTAGCAAGTAGGTCTATTTTACCTATTGTATGTTCAAGTCTGAGGAATGAATGTAAGAAAATGGGATGGTCCATATTCTTGAGGTATTTTGGATGTTATTTGATGAGCTATGGAAAGTAGCAGAACTAGAAGGTGGGAAGCCAGTTAGGCTGTTTTAATAGTACACAAAGTAATAAGAGTCTATTAAGGTGGCAGCAGTGGGTAACATAAAGGAGTCTGATGGCAAGGAGCTTATGGAGGTAGAATTGGTGACTTGGCACCTGGAAATGAATGGTGAGGGAAACAAAAAGAGCTTAAGGTAACACTTAAGTGACTGGGCAACCAGAGCCTTGAATATTTTCTTCTCTCTTCCTTTGATTTAAAGCATTAATCAGCCATAGAACACTTTGCATTCTTGGTATTTGTTCTTACCTTTTGAGAAATTATGAAGAATAATGCTTGGTAAATGGAAATGTGTAATTGAATTTTTATTAGGTGCTTCTGAGGACAAAAAATAAAACATATATGCACTTTCACTTAAACTTGTTTTCATGATGTTTTTTTGCATCATCTATATTTCCTATTGTATTTCCCCTCCCAGATAGCCATTCGAAAAAAGTTTAGCAAAATTAACCAATATGTTGAAAAAAATATCTACTGTTATACAATTTCTTTACCTATGGTCTTTCACCTGCAAATAATGTAGATGTGTTTTCCCATCTCTTCTTTGGAACACAGCTAGGTAATTATAATTTCACAGTTTTGATTGTTTTGTTGTTTCTATTTACATTGTAGCAATTTACATTGTATACTTTATTTTCCTGGTTCTGTTTGCTTTTAAAAATGAATACTTCTTCCAATTATTTTCTCTTTCTGTACCCCCCTTTCCTCCAATTGGAGAGATAAAAGACACAAAACTTGTAACATATTTATAATTTAAAAAATTCTCATTTTAGTTATGTTCAAAAATATGGCCTATTTTGTACCCTAAATTTATTACCTTTCTTTCAGGAGGGTAGGTAGAATGCTTCCTCATCTTTGTTCATTCTTCTTCATCTATCATCAGTTCATATAAATCTTTATATTTCTTAATCATATAGTCCAGTCATATTTTATTAAATTAATGTACCATAATTTGTTTAGCTATTTCTACTTTGTTTCCAGTTCTTTGGTATCATAAAAAGTTCAGCTAAAAATATTTTGACATGTATAGGGCTTTTCTTTTTATCATTGACTTGCATTTTATTTTTTCTTAAAATCCTTACCTTCTGTCTTAGAATCAGTAAGTATTGATTCTAAAGCAGAAGAGTGGTAAAAGTTAGATAGTTGGGATAAAGTGACTTGCCAAGAGTCAAACAGCTAGGAAAAGCCTGAGGCCATATTTAAACCCAGTACCACCTATCTCTAGGGTTGGCTCTTTATACACTTAGCCACCTAGCTATACCCTATCCTTGTATTTTTATTAAAGTAGAAGAGAATTGAGAGCAAATCAAATTAAGAGCTATAAAGTAAATAAGATTTTAGACTAGTTGAGGGATGTAAAGAAGTAAGAGTGATCTTTGGTCTATTATTATTATACATGTTGTTGACAGGGCAAGATATTGGAAGTTTAATTGTAGAAGAGTGAAATAATTCAAGCCTGGAAATGCCAAATGAATTAATTGGGTTATAAACATGGATTCTCAGATTTTTTTAGCCTTAGGTCATCTTAATTTTCTTAAAAATTGAGAGCTCCTAAAAGCTTTTGTTAGTTTGAATGATATTTATTAATATTTACTGCATCAGAAATGAAAATGTCTTAATCATTTTAATCCTATTTTGAAAATAGTTTTGACTTTGAGAACCCTCTGAAAGGGACCCATACTATCTATATGTGTGTATATGTAGTGTATAGACAAAAGTGTTACATGAGTTGTCTACCTCCAAATTCTGAAGGTCATAAACATAAACATATATAGTATAGTAAAATTATGCTTTTACAAAACTGAAGTTGAATGGTTAAAAATAGTGCAATAAAAATTTAAAAGCAATAGAAAATTTGTCAGACTTCCCTTAAAACTACTTTAGATAAAGCTTTGGCTATGAGTACATTTTTCAGAGATTATTGTGCAAGATAGTATTAGTTTTAAAAACCCAATAAGGCTTTATTGATGTTTTTTACATCATTCTCATTTCTCAGTGACTTCCTCCACCAAGAAAACCTTCATGTAACAACTTAAGTTTTGTAGTAGAATTCAACACATTGGCTATGACAATATAGGCCTTATTACATATTTATAATCTATCTCATCTGCCGGGAGTAGAGAGACATGCTTCAGTATCAGTCCCTCAAATCAGTACTGGTCACTGCATTGACTTGTGTAAATTGTTTTCTTGATTCTGCTTATTTAGTTTTGCACCACTTCTTAAAACATTCTCTTATTTCTTTATACTTATCAGTTTGGATTACACAGTAATTCTATTGCATTCATATACATAGTTTAAATTATTTCTGAATCAACAGGTATCCACTTTTTTTTGCTACCACAAAAAGTGATACTACATAATTTTTGCACATGAGACTTTTCACTCTTTCACCTTCCTGAGATATATACCTTGTTCACTTTTTCCAATTTTAGTGACTTTTCTATCTTTAGTGATTTTTCTTTCACAATTCCATTGTTTTTCAGAATCTTTGGGAGCTATTCATAGCTCCACCAATTATGTATTTATGTTTTTCTGCTCACCTTTTTCTCTTTGTATTCAAGGAAAACTCAAGATTAATTTTAATTCATATCTTTAATCAGCAACTTAGAGCATTCTTTAGTTAGGTTAGGTGGTTGTCAATTCGTATATCTTGAAAACTGCTTATTCGTATTCTTTAACCACTTTTCTGTTGCAAAATGGCTCATGTTTATATAAGAACTTGGAGATTTTTATGATCAACAACTTATCTTTAGGCTGTATTGATTTTGTTTGTGCAGAAGTTTTAAACTTTTAGATAATCAAAATTTTTTAAATCTTTCATGATCATTTTTATCTCTTCGATAAGACCTCTCTCCACCTAGACATAGCTGTTCTAGCTCTCTCCTTTTCTTATTTGATTTAAAGAAAAAAATAATATGACCATTTATATTTAAGTCACCTATCTATTGATGCTTATTTTATATGGTGTAAGATTTTGGTCCAATACTGTTTTAATAGTTTCATCCAGTTATAATTTCTTTGTGCATCTTGTGAAAAGTAGAAACAGCAGTGGGAGATTTTGTACATGGTAACTTGTGTATGTGCATGCATTTTTTGCATATGTTTCACTTTCGGAGGAAGTAATTTTATTTTGCATATAACTGCTTAAATACCTTTTTTGGGAAGGGCTTAAGTGAAAACAGGTATTATCTTGAATATTAAAAGATGGATGGCATGTATCTGTAAAACAAATAAGTAAATTTTCTATTGCCCCTAGTATTTAATGTAACTTTGGTATTTTCCTTTTTGATAGGCAAGTATAATTGTTGAACTTTTTAGTCAGTACTTTCAGCTTTTAAATAGTGTGATCCATCTTACTGTTATTTTTCAACACACTTGCTTTTACTTCACTATTTTTTTTCTCATTTAATTCTGATGCAGAGGAATCAGATAATAAAAAAAGGACTCCGGGTTGGGAGAAGACCCAGATTCTAGACTCTAGCTTTGCCTCTTACTGTGTTACATTAGTCAATTCACTTAATATCTCTTGGTTTCAGTTTCTCTATCAGTAAAATGTGAAGATTAAATTATATTTCTAAAGGTCTTTTCTGTTTTAAAAATTGACAAATTTTGAAGGATATAGCGCACCCAGGACTCATCCTCATTGTATAATAAGAAGAGCTCACATTTTTAAATATCATTTGGTAAGCTTTATATACATTATCTCATTTGTTTCTTACAACATCCCTGAAGATAGATGCTATGATTACTTCCATTTTACAGATGAGGAAACTCAAACTGAGAGATTTAAGTGACTTGCTCAGGGGAGGGAATACAGTAAGTATCTGTGTTTGGATTTGAAAAGAGGTCTTTCTGATTTTCAAGCTAGAGTTCTGTCCAAAGTAACACAGTGTGTAGTAACTAATGATAACTAGCTAGTTCTTTGATACCTTGCCATGGATACTTTATCTTTTTTGTAAATAACAATCATCATTTCTCTGCCTCTGTTGGACTGAATGCTTTGTGTTGAATACCACTTTAGAGTCAAACTGTAATGTGAAGGTGTTACTGTTAAAAAGTAAATCAGAATATAACATCAAGATGTGTTTAAAGGCCCTTTTGTCTTCACTGATTAGGTAGGACACTTACTATATAAACTGCTTTGTAGACTGAAATCTTATATCCTACCTTAAGTGTTAAACTGCTAAAAGATTTACTATGCTACATATCTGAATAAATTTGCAAATGCTTTGATTACTGTTAGAGTAATGGGATTCAGATTTCAATTCTCTGCCTATTTAAAAATTTCCCTTATGCTATTCCCTTCGGTGTCTGTAATTTGGATACTGGTGGCCTTGGATAAATCTCTCCAGTATATAACTTGGATTAGTATATGTGTTCCAAGGTTTATAGTTCTTCTATTATAATTGGTTTGAGGTTTTTTGTAGAAAAAATTGAATGAAGTTAACCACAAATTTTGGTATGTAACATTAGGTTTTTGATCCTGTCTTGAAAAATAACTTTGTAAAATAGTTGTAGTATAGTTGGTTATAGATCTCAGTTCTTTTTTTGCCTCTGCAGAGGAGAGTAGATGAGAGAAAATTTTCTTGATTAACTTGATTAATTAATTAGATTGGAAGTAATTTCATTAAATCTCTTTTTGTACTTAAACTTGCAAAATAACTTCAACCATCTGATATCAAGGATATATTTCACTAAAGACAATGTACCTACCATTAATTAGTCTTTTCTTAATAGTCTTTTCCCCACTTTCAATTCTTTTTTGCTTCTCCATGCTGCAGAAACCTTCACATATTTGAGAGCATGACATAGAGCTATTCTGTGATTGATTCTTAGGTATGTTTAGTTGAAAGTTATTTAAAAGAATTATTTTACTATTTAAATATATTAGCAATATTTTCTAAAGCATTTCAAGAAATTACTGATACCACCTTCCTGTTTATCTATCTGATTCTATTCTTACTGATTTGGAAATTGCGTCAGTCTCCAAATATTATATAGACCACATAGTCTATTTAAATCAGCAGTAAAAGTTGTAGTTTGAAATGATTTTTATGCAGGTATAGAACCATCTTCTTAGTTTTTTTTTTAGTATTTGGGTTCATAAGAGATTTTTATCATGTAGTTTTTTTTAAACCCTTACCTTCCATCTTGGAGTCAATACTGTGTATTGCTTCCAAGGCAGAAGAGTGGTAAGGGCTAGGCAATGGGGGTCAAGTGACTTGCTCAGGGTCACACAACTGGTATGTGGTTTTTGCAATTTATGTTGAATACTTTTTTTGGAATTGAATGCTTTTAAATAGATGTTCTACAATTTATAGACAGAACTGTCTATTGAGGAATTGACATAAAAAATCATTGAAAAGGAATTGAGAATGAAGTACATATTATTTGTCTCATGACTCTTTAATTGTCTAATGCCAGAATGATGGAGTGTGAAGTTAAAAAGAATATTCAGTGTCCAGTCTTAAGTAAGTAGGATCACTATCACTTTTATGATGAACTGAGACTTTAACATTTTTAGAGAAGGCAAGAACATTATTCTGATTTTAAGTTTGATTTTTATCCGCTTGAATTTAGAAGTAGAATCTACTTGCGCTATGAATAAAGATTTAAATCTTAATGACAAAAATATTGCATTTTAAAAAATAGTGAAGGCCAATACTTTTGGGGGTTTTCAGAAAATACAGTGAAGATAATTTAAATAAATATTAGACATTTTAAATGTATGTAGTAACTTAGAAAAGTAGGAATTTGAGTTTTTCTTTTAGCATGTTTCATTTAAGGTCAGCTTAAATTTAAAGTATTAAGAAAAATGTTCTAATACAAAATAGTTTTACTTTTGAAATGTTTTAAATATATCAACATTGGGAAGCAATCTTTTAAAATTGTGTTTGATGGAATTTGGTTGTTACTTAAACTTAAAAGAGTGCCTCTTTGTATGTTCAAATAATAAATACAGTTGTATATGCCAACATTTATTAGTTATGTCATCATAAAGCCTCTATTAACTTATCATTTCTGTATAGTGGGAAGTGTGATCAATTTAAAGCTTTAAGTTTAGCATAGTTTAAATAGTAAGGACACTGATGTAGAAATTGGGAGACTTGAGTACTAGTTTTGAGCCCACTGACTAATTCTGTGCACTTTGGAGAGTTCCTTAACCTCTCTAATACATCAGCATGTCCTCTAAAAAGTGAGTTGTATGGACTGAATGATCCCTAAGTTTTCTTTTTGACCTTTTTTTGAATAGCTTAGAAGTTCCTCCTGAAAAAATGACTTGTACTCAGCTTAGTTTTGATATTATAAGTACATTTTACTCTGGTTTTTTAATAAGTCAGAGAACCATGATTATTAGAAAGTTATGTTAACCCAAATATTCCATTTTCATACACTCAGTTCCTTCTCCTTTGTTTCATAGTTATTTATATGTATCATTAAAAACATGGTGTTATTTCTTACTCTCCTTACTATTCCACTTTATTTTTTTGATTATGAAGAGAGTGCCTTCACAAAGCACATTCAGGATCTATATTGGGATAGATAGTATTAGAAGTGACTTTGAGAGAGTAGTGTGGAATATTGGAAAAGTAGCAGTTAGTGCCACATTTATCTCTTTCCTCAATGCTAATCAGCTGGTAGGCAATTTGAGAGCAAGACCTCTGTATTTGTCTTTGTTTTTATATTACCTAACCAAGCCCTTCAAACTCAATAAATATTTAAAATGCGATTGTTGAATTAGTTATATTGGATTAGTGGACCATGCCAGAAAACTTAGTAAAGATTATACATTTGGATATAAAAGATCTTTTAGCTCTAAAGTTGAAAAGTAATTTTAAGATTATATATATTTGTGTGTCACTGGTGTTCACTTAATTTGTGCATGTGATGAAACTTAATATCATTAATATTAGTATTCCTTCTACCATCCTCCTTAGTTGGTCTTCATAAGTTTCTGTGGTATTCCCTACTCCCTCCCCCAAATGTTACTTGTTGACTAACCTGATAGTAAACCTAAATTGCTCAGTTAGGTATTGAATGACATACAGTCATTGGATCAATGCTTAGACCTAGAGATTGTGAAAATCATCTCTGTATAAGAGTAAGACATTGAAGTAGGATTTTAGTGAAATAAGACAAGTATTGAAACCATTTTAAATGTACACAGGAAATATTTTTGAAAAGTAGATCATAGAATTGGAGCTGGAAGAAACCCTTGCTGTTCACTCAGTTCAACTACTTCATTTTACAGTTGAGGAAATTGAGGACCAGGGAGATTGTGACAAGTTAGTCATGCAGATAGGAAACATCTAGTGTGAATATACTTCTTTTCAGATTTAATAAACATTTGTTAAGCACCTACCAGATCCACACTGTTCAGAGGGGGATGAAAGTAGCTAGTGTCTGAGGTCAGATTTGAACTCAGGAAAATAGGTCTTCCTGATTTCAGGCCCAGTACTCTTATTTACTGCCCTAACATAGCTCTTCTTGGGTGAAGTCTTAGGAAGGACCTAAATAAAATTTGTACAGTAAGATTCAGGAGTTCCTTTTAGATTAGTAGACCCTGCATTTCCAAAAAATAGAAAAAAAAAACCCCAACTTTGTAGTAGTTTGAGGTAGTTGAGACCAGCATTGTGTTTTTTCCACTGAATTAAATCTGGTCATATTTGTCCAATATTCACAAACATTATGTTTTAGACTGCTTTCAGTTGAATGGATTTTTAAAAAATGGCTCATTCTCTTCAATGAAATAACTGGTCTACTGAAGTAGGATGTGGAGCTCCCTTCACTGGTACAGATTATATCCTTTTAATGGGTTTTTATAGTGTTAAGAGTTGTGATCGGGGGCAGCTGGGTAGCTCAGTGTATTGAGAACCAGGCCTAGAGATGGGAGGTCCTAGGTTCAAATTTGGCCTCAGACAATTCCCAGCTGTGTGACCCTGGGCAAGTCACTTGACCCCCATTGCCTATCCCTTACCATTCTTCTGCCTTGGAGACTCCAAGACAGAAGGTAAGGGTTTAAAAAAAAAAAAAGTTGTGATAAACTTTCTAATTGTTTCTCATTTTACAAATGAAGAAAGATTCAGAGGTTGAATTCTTTTAAAATTCAATTTTATCTTCAGTTCCATATTCTCTGCCCCTTTTTTGCCCTTTGAGAAGGCAAGAAAAACAAAACTCATTACAAATATGCATATAATTATGCAAAATGTCCTTATTAACTATGATGATAAAAGAAATAGAAGAAAATATGCTAATATATATAATCTAAGCCTATCAGGCTGGATAGCATGTTTTATAAAGATAGCATATTTCATTGTAGGTCCTTTGGAATTGTTAGTTGTTCATTGTATTGAAGAGTTTGTAAGCCTTTCAAAGTTGATTATTTTTACAATATTGCTGTTTCTGTAGAAGATGTTCCATTACTGCTCACTTCACTTTGCACATCAGTTCCTACAAATTTTCCAAGCATAATAGTATTATAGCACAATAATATTCCATTGCCTTCCTACATCCTTAACTTGTTCAGCCATTCCCCAATTGAGGCATGCCTCTGTGCATGCCCCTCAGGTTCCAATTCTTTGCCCATAAAAAGAATTGCTACAAATATTTTTGTGCATTTGAGTTCTTTTCCTATTACTTTCATCTCTTTAGGGTATGGGAACAGTATATCTGATATACCTAAGGCAGTGATATCATTGTGTCAAATGGTAGACCCAGTTTAATAGCTTTTTGGGTATAGTTCCAAATTGTTCTCCACAATGGTTTGACTGAATTCAGTGTCACTGGCAGTACATTAGTTTATGTATTTCTCCACATTTCTAGTATTTGTCATTTCCGTTTTTGTTGTCTTAACCAATCTGATGGATGTGAGGTGATAGCTCAGAGTTGTTTTAATATGTCTTTCTCTATTAGTGATTTAGGTCATTTTTCCATATGGGCATTGATAACTTTTCTTTTTCAGAGAAATTGAGTTATTAAAGATCACAAGGAGGGGGCAGCTGGGTAGCTCAGTGGATTGAGAACCAGTCCTAGAGACGGGAGGTCCTAGGTTCAAATCGGGCTTCAGCCACTTCCCAGCTGTGTGACCCTGGGCAAGTCACTTGACCTCCATTGCCTAGCCCTTACCACTCTTCTGCCTTGGAGCCAATACACAGTATTGACTCCAAGATGGAAGGTAAGGGTTTAAAAAAAAAAAAGATCACAAGGAGAGAGAGGTTTTGAATGCAAGTCTTCTGAATTTAGATCTAGTGCTTTTCCTAGTATTTCTCACTGTCTTCTCATGATGAACTTTTCTGTCCATGTCTTTCTTATAGCATCTTTCCAATACCCTGGAGGCCTTAAAAAAATATGAACTATTCCTCTTCTATTCATTATTCTTGCTACATGATTTATTCAATTTTTGTACTTGGGATTGTATTCAACTTCTAGTGTGTAAATATCAGTGATATTGTTAATTATACATCCCTCCCACCCCCAAGTTTATCTTCCTGTTTGTCACCTGGAGCAGATTCTTGTGAAGTGGTGATCTTTGAAGAATTATAGTCATTTAGTACCACTGAACTGCTTTGCATAATTGACAGTTGTGATCCTGCCTTGTCCAGAATTCATTCTCTCTCTCTCTGTTGTACGCCTAATTCAGAAAACTTCATATCCAACTATATCTCTTAATTTGGATAAATATGTATACTTTTTTCCCCCAGTAGGCCAAACTCTTGAATGATTATGGGTATTTTTGAAAAGCCCTTTGAGAACTTTTACATCAGCAAAGAGTTCTTATTTTCTATTTGGACTTTACCCAGGAAGACCTTCTTGGTGAATGAATTAGATCTCACTTTTTTTTTTACATTGCCCATGATGAGGGCATTGATGAGAGCTTTGAGAATCATCAAAATAAAAATTTTTTTATTGTCGTATCTGCAATTGAGCTTCTTTGTGAGATTTTAGTATTCTCTTGGGAAACTATTTAAGGTTCTGTTGTTATAGTGAATCAATTGCTTTTAAAAATAATTCACAGGGGCAGCTGGGTGGCTTAGTGGATTGAGAGCTAGGCCCAGAGAAGGGAGGTTCTGGGTTCAAATATGGACCCAGACACTTCCTAGCTGTGTGACCCTGGGCAAGTCAATTAACCCCAATTGCCTAGCTCTTACCACTCTTCTGCCTTGGAATCAATACATAGTATTGATTCTAAGATGGAAGGTAAGGATTTAAAAAAATACTAGATACAACTGGATCTTAAACTTCCTATACCTTTTTGTCATCTAGGTGCTTTGACCTTATCAACTATAGAAAATAGTCAATGAAAATCTGCTCATTTTTATTGTGGAATAGATGAACAATCACTGGAATTGAATGGGGGTTTTCCTTATATAAAATTAGGGATTTTGTCTTTTAAGATCTCTTCCACTTCTGAGTAACATACTGTATTTTTATTAAAAATGCCCTGCATGCATATAACTTCTCTAGAGATTTTGTAGATTTTATAGAAATGATAAAAGTAGCTGTTCTATCAGAATTGATAAAATTGCCTTGAATTGCTAATTTTGGATAAAAGTACTACTATACTATCTATGATCTTTTCTATTCTATTCTTTTGAGATCCTGAAAATATTACTGAGTGTCTTTAAAATTATATTGCTACCAGTATAAGATTGTTCAGGTTTAGGAAGTCTTCTCAACTTCCCTTTTCAAGCATTATTGCTTTTTTACTTATGAAGTCAAGCCTGTATCGTGAGTTGTTAAAATCAGAGAATTACAAAATATAATACTACAATGAGAGAGTCCAGAAAGGATGCTTTCCCTAAGTTAACTGATGCAGATATATTTTGTTTCCCATTTATTTTTTTCCCCAGTTTTATCTTCAAGTACATTTTCCAAATTTTTAGATATTTACAAAAAAATTATGTTGTAAATTCTCTCCTACCCTTTGTTCTCTGGTTCCTCTTTGAGAAAGCAAACATTTTATATTGGTTTGTGTGTATGTGTGTGTATGCATATATATGTAGGCATACAAAACATGTTTCCACATTATTTATATTGTGAAAAAAAAAACAGACAAAAAATCCTAGGAAAAATAAAGTTAAAAAAATTCTTAATCTGTATTCAGACACCCATCAGTTCTTTCTCTGGAGGGTGGATAGTTTTTTTCATCATTTTTCATCATGAGTCCTTCTGAATGATCTTAGGTCATTGTTTTGTTGAGAATGTATGTCATTCACAGTTGATTATGATGCAATAAATAATGTGATTACTGTGTTCTCATAGTTCTTGATCATGTCTCTTTTCTACAAGCATTTTTTTGATGATTTGGAGGTAGTGGACTCTTCCCTTACTGGAGGCTACATCAGTATTATTTGTCAGGAATTTTGTATAGGGAAAGATTCTTATTCAGAGGGTGATTGGGTGACCTTAGAAATTCCTTCTAAGTAGGATTTATAACTCTTTGTTTCTGGCCTAGCTAGTGCATAGATTTGTTTTCCTCTCTACAGCTTTTAAAAAAAAGTTTATTTTTTTAAATTAACAAGTTTTTATTTATTCTACTCATTGAAAAAATAAAAATCCAAGCTCTTGTAGCAAATATGTTCAGTGAAGCAAAACAAATACTACATGGACTATGTCCCAAAATTTATATATCATTCTGCATCTTGGGCCCATCACCTTTTAGAAACATGCTTTCTCCTCATACTTCAGGAATCATGGTTGGTTATTGCATTGCTCAGAGTTTTAAATTGTTTCAAAGTTGTTACTGTATAAGTTACTCATCTGGTTCTGTTCATTTCTGAGCATCGATTCATACCAAGTCTTCCTAGGATTTTTTGAAATCATTTCTTTCATCATTCTTAGGGCAAATAATATTCCATAATTTCAACTGCTTTTCTTATTTCACCTTCCTTGTTGTCACTGTGTTCTATTGTTTACATTTTTCTAAGGAATGGTGAGAATCTATATCTTAGTCTTTTTTTTTTCTCCTTTTTTTCCCCCAAGGGTTGGGGAATTCAGCTTATTTAAACAGGTAGGTTGGGAACTGCTATAAGTTCAGGCAGTGTTTTGTTTTATCATCTCTTGTAAATTTGGTATTGGCTTTATTAACTTTAAAGTTGTTCGTTCTAAATTTCCAATTAATGCTAAATTGATAAATCTAATGGCATTTTTAATACTCGTCTTCCTTGATCTCTGCAGCATTTGATGTTTTTGACCATTTTCTCCTCTTTGTTCTCTTCTTCCCTGTGTGGTAGAGATATGACAGAGAGAAGATCTCTTCTCTGTCATATCTCTACCACACCTGTATTCATATACCACTTAATTGTCCTTTGGATTATCATCCATGACTTCTCATTTAATCTTCCATGCCCCAGGCAGCTCTCTGCTGAGACCTCTTCTATACCCTTTCTCTTCAATTTTCAATGAACACTTATTCAGCCTGTCTAAATTATAGAAAGTTCTAAGATGGAAAGATTTTTTAAAAGCCCAATATTTTTTTAAAAAAAAAAGGCCTGGTTTTGTTGTCAGAATCAAAAAAAAAATTAGATATTTTATTTTCCCAATTACATGTAATAACAATTTTCAACATACATCTTCCAAAATTATAAGATCCAAATTGTCTTCTTCCTTCACTTCCCTCCACTCTCACAAGATGGTAAGCAATATGATCTAAGTTTTTGTTCTTCTTGGGGAGAATTTAAATACCAATAAATAGAATTTAAACACCAATAAATAGTTTTATAATAAGGAAATATATAAGTATAATCGAATGGAGAGCAAGAATGCTAAACATTGGGGAAATATGGAATGCCCTCAAATCATCAGGAGGAGGCACTCGACCAGAGTTCCACTGAGTCTTACAGGGAGTGTGAGATTTTAAGAGATGCAAAAGAGGAGGATGACTGGAACCTGTAGTCCAGTTTGCCTAGAAAATAGTATTTGTAAAGGGGACTTGTGAAATAATCAGGCTGTAAACTTTGTCTTGCACAGTATTGTAAAACAATTTAGTGACAAACAGATTTGTTTAGTTTGATTTTTATTTTCTTGAGGGTTTCATACACTCCCATAAATTCCCATAAGTAGATATATAGATCTGGGAGTAATCTGCACATCTACCCTTAATCTCTTTCCTAGATCTCCAACTGGATGTTCTGTTGGTGTCTCAAAAAACATCTTGAAACTTCATTGTCTCTTTTTCCATTCATATTCTCAATCTCATATTCATCCTTGATTCTTCTTTCTCATTCCTTATCTAATAAGTGGCCAAATTTTGTTAATTTTACTTCTATAGTATCTCTTGCATTTTGTTTTTTTTATTTCCACAAAGCCATCTACTCTAGACCTTCATCACTTGTTGCTTAGATTATTGAGATAGTCTCTTAATTTGTGTTCATGACTTTTATTTTTACTTCCTGTAGTAATATAGTTACCAAAATAATCTTCTTAAAGTAGAAGTCTAAATGAAGTCTGAACTCTTCTGTTCAAGAACCTCTGGGATTAAATAGATGTAGATGTAGATATAGATGTAGATATAGATGTAGATATAGATGTAGATATAGATGTAGATATAGATGTAGATATAGATGTAGATATAGATGTAGATATAGATATAGATATAGATATAGATATAGATATAGATATAGATATATCTCAGCTTGGCTTTTAAAGTCTTTCCAGTCTGACTCTAACCTACAGTGTACTTTCTGTTCTTGACCTGTATTCCTTTATCTAGCCTTTGCAGAGACTGCCTAGAATATACCCCCTCTTTCACCTGTGGGTCTCAGAATCCCTGGCTTTCTGCAAAAATTTGTGTTACCTCTGCTGGGAAGCTTTTCTGGACCTTACTTGTCCACTCCTTTATCTCTAAATAATCAAGGATATATATGATCAAGGATATACATTGTTTGTGGTACTGTAGCCCTCCTACTAGAAAGCAAACTCCTTGAGGACAAAGATTGTTTTTCATGTTATCTTTTTACCTCATATATTTCTTTATTGCCTACTATATTTCAAGAAAAGTGCCATGGGCTGTCAAAAGTGAGATGATTCTTTTACTTATAGATTCCCACAGTATATTTTTCTAATGTTTTTATTTTCTTGATAAACCTCATCTCCACATTGAAGTCACTAAATATTAATATCTTGACTTAATTTGGGAGGATTTTGTTAAATTTTTCATAGAATTTCTCTGGTTCTTAATTTTCCCCAATGGTTTTTAAGATGCAAATCCCAACTACTTGGCATAGTGATGTTTTCTTTAAGTCTATTGTAAAGTAAGCTAGCCAAATGCCACATGAAATATATTTATTACTTTTAGGTACATTACATCCCCAAACACCATCCCTGAGCCACTCTTCCATTTAGCTTCCATTTCTTTTGTCTTTTGGTTATATTTTTGTTTGCTTTGCATGGGAAAAAATGTTCTGTTTTAAACCACCTATTTTTTGCAAGTCTTATCACAAAGAGACCAGACTCATATCAGTAAAACTCAAAAGGAAGAGAAATGAAGATTGAATTTCTGCTTTGTTAACTTACTGGGATATTTACTAAATTATAGTTTTACTTGAGAAAGGAAACCTATTTTATAGAATAATTATTGATTATTTCAGGTATTTCTCCTTTTTGAGTTATTTCTACTGTTTGATCTAGATATTTCATTCTTATGGAAAAAGTAATTTATATTTTTCCTTCCAGGAATTGCTGATGTAGGGACAGCAAAATTAATTAAAAAAAAAAACCAACCCTTACCTTCTGCCTTAGAATTGATGTTTTGATTGTGTTTCAAGACAGAAGAATAGTAAGGGCTAGTTAATTGGGGTTAAGTGACTTGTCCAGGGTCACACAGGTAGGAAGGTGTCTGAGGTCAGATTTGAATCTAGGATATCCCATCTCCAGCATTATTTTTTTTTCAATACTTGTCACTAGTATTATAGATGATTTGGAATATAATGGCTAATAATTATAGCCAATCTGTTTATGGCTTAGCATTTACATTAGAAACTTCTTTGAAATGCCTGGAGATTAGGTCTTCTGATTAATGAAATATTTTTGTTCAAGTGAACATTAATCAGAAATTACCTTCTTTTTGCATTGTTGAAAAATTTTCGAAAGTGTATTAATCTGATATGTGATACATTTAACTTGTTTTGAAGTAACTATTAACCTAAATTAAAAGGGCATTAATCAGAAATTTCCTTTTGTTCTGTTGAAAAATGTTCTAAATGGTATTAGTTCACTTTTATGCCCTTAGTAAGCTTGCTGAAATCAATGAATATTTGATGATTGATCTGTAAGTACTTGAGGGTCTTCATTCTGAACTTCATTTATGATTGGTATAGATGTAGAGAGTAGGAGATTGAGAGGAACTTATACCAATTTTTGGATATGTGTTTGTGTATGTGTATGTGTGTTTATAAACATACGTGTATATACATATTTATGAGGTAATTAAAAATAACATTGTTGCTTCAGTTGCTTCTTTTTCTTGAAATTAAATGCAGAGGAAATTGAATTTTTATTCTATGTGCTAAAAATCTTAGTGCAGTTTTAAGCTTTTACTTTCTTGAACACCTTGCATATGTTTTTAAAGTTCAGAGTGCATTACAGATAAAATGAGACTGTTGTATAATTTTCACAGTAATGTCATAAAATGCTTTTAAGAGTATAATTAACTTTTAAAATTTACTCTGCATATTTTAGGTTTTATTGTAGAAGATAGTATAAAACTTAATTTCTCAAACAGATTTTAAAATGGGTTACTGTATTTAGTTATGCAATTCTTTGAGATTTGACCATTTTTTCTTTCAAATATATTTAATAGCCTGTAAACAAGTAATATGCCATTCTACATGCATGATGAATCAATATTATTTAATACAAATCGGTTTTCAATTTCCAAATGCAAAGTTTATGGCAGTGAGAATTTTTGAGAAAAAAAAAAGAGAGAAACATTTCAGAAATACCTTAAGGTGTTCTTTTAGACTCAAAACAGGAAAAAGAAAATAATTTGGTTTTAGGTGATTTTACATTTGATAGCTTTATTTCTTATGATATTTTTTTTGTCTTTCTATAGGGCTGAAAGACACACAGAAGTCTTCATGGATATAGTTGATACATTTAATCATTTAATTCCTACTGAACACTTAGATGATGCCCTATTTCTAGGATCCAACCTGGAGAATGAAGTCTGTGAGGATTTTAGTACAAGTCAGAATGTCTTAGAGGACTCGCTGAAGAACATGCTCAGCGATAAGGATCCTATGCTAGGATCTGCGAGTAACCAGTTCTGTTTGCCTGTTTTGGATAGCAATGATCCCAATTTCCAGATGCCTTGTTCAACAGGTAATTCTTATAATCTTTTTTTTTTTTAAGTCTGCAATTAAAATAAAGTAATTTTTAGCAGCATCCTTTTTGATGATGAAGAAAGTGAATTTAGGACTCTACCCGTTGTAGCTTAGAGCTCAGGCATCAGAATAAGAACTTAAAATGAGCCTTCCTAGGCTATGCTCTATGGAAAGTTGTTGAATTTTTCTTCTGGGATGCTTTAAATTTTAGTTTTCTGGAGCTACAGGGGAAGGACTAAAGAAATGCTCACTGTTATTTCCAGTCCTCTTACTATCTATCCCATTTCAGAGCCAACTTGATGATGTGCTTTGTGCAGGCACTCTCCTCACAGCTAGAAAAAATGAATCAATCTGTAACATTGAAAAACCAGCATGTACTTTTGTCATACTATCTCATACCCTTGTGGTGGTCAAAGTGTTTTAAATGATAGGTTTTCTATGGTAGTAGAATGGCTACTAGTATATTCTTTCAAAGATAGAATTCTAAGTAAGAGTACTTTAATTTAGATGACAGTGTGTTTTTGGAATAGAAAAGGCAGTGTGGTATATGATCAAAGTAAAATATTTTTAAAATTATTTTAAAAATTAAAATGACCTAGCTAGTTGGACTGGTGGTAATTTGAAGGACCATTTTTTTTGTATAAATATTCTTAAAAATATTAAAGTATTTTTATGTTTGGGGGAAATCACAGGCTTTCTTTAAGAAAAGGAATAATAATTTAAAGCTGAAAGTACAAAGTTCCTGGTAATTATATGTCAATCAATTTAATAAAAGTAGAAAGAAAAAAAATCTTAATAACTTTGAAAAGTTGTATTGAAAAAAAGTTCTGTTTTTTATTTTTATCCTTTCCCTAATAGCAGTTTCTTAAATATATGTTGGACTGGTTTTCAATGACTTCTTTTTTTGCAGGACTTTTCAATGAGAGCAAAATTTTTCTGTTTAGCTCATTTTCTTTTAAATGTATAATAAATAGTAACTTAGGTGTAGATGGCTCAACCCTTCCTCTATCAAGTTGTTTAACACTTGATTGTTTAGAGCAATGTTATAGTTTGACAGTCTAGTAAATAGGATCTGTATGCAGATTTTATAGCTCTCTATAAAAGACTTTTTGATGTAACTTAATTTTACATTTAAATATTTTCATTGTTTTCTAAATGTCTTGAAGTGGTTTTTATAGTTTTAAAAAAGTTTGTTTTTTAAGATTTTTATTTTGGTACTTAATGTTAATACAATGTTTCTTAAATTTGTGCCTTGTGCTTATTATATGTACTTGTGTAACTTAATTGGACTCAGAGTAATTGGCACTTGATGTGTACCCATTTTTCTTCACTTGCAAAATTCCAAACCTCTCATTATTTTCTATTATTTTCCCTTTTTGGTGATTGTTTTGGTGAAAAATGTATGACTTGGGATTTAAAAAAATTTGTTGAAAATTTTGTTAACATCTTCAGTAAAAGTTTTAGGACAGTTGTTCATTTGCTTTGTAACTCTACCCTCTTCTTTCCCCTCAAAAAATCCTACTACTAAAATTTATGACGATATTGCTTACTGCTTGAAACTTATTTTTTAAAAATTTTATATTTTGAGTTCAGCGAATGAAGTTATATTTAGAATTTTTTTATATTAAAGTCATTTTGGGGCATATACTGTTTTAGTTCTCTGATCAACAATATAGTAATATTTTTGTACAGATTAGTTTTTCAAATGTGTAGCAGAAATTTTTATAGATATTTCAAAGTAATGATTCTTTAATTCCTATATTTCTTAGTGTAGCATGAAGATAGGGAGGAAGAGGTTATTGAATTAGGTGACCTTTCAAAGTCCTTTAAGCTTTTTGGTTATTTATATTTTCAGATGATATTGGGGAACTTTAGTTACTTGAAAAGCATCTGGAGAAGTTTCCTTGTGATTGAAAACTTGGTGTTGACCAATGTTTTAAAGTTTTAAGTGGTTCACAAGCTATTTAAATTTCTGAGTTAGAATAAAAGATAGAACTTTAAAAAGTATTTTATCTTCCTGGGCCTATCATCTCATTTCATTTGAAGTAGATGAAGATGAGACAAATGATATAAAATGATATATTTGTATACTTGATCCAATTTATTTTTTAACACTATTAGAGGGATATAACTGGTAATTCTGCTTCTCAGTTGTGCTGAACTAGGCAAGTTTGCAGTGGTTGTAAATTCTTAGGCTTTCATTGGTTTTGCTAAGGTGATTAACAACCCTTAATATATTTTTTTTTCAGTTACAGAGATTTCAATATTATAATTATAAAGCATGGGGAGGGCACTTAAAAAACCCAAGTATTATTTTTTCATTGATGTGGGTTGTAGATTGCTTTATTTCTTTTTTTAATACAGCAGATGGGGCTTTGTTCATATTTGTGAAAATAGTTTAATAGTATCTGAAAGAATGTGTGTAGTGTGGAGTTTTATATCTGTTATTTAGAATCTGAATTAGTTTTGTATTGTTAGTGAGTTGTAATTCCGTATAAAATAGACATCCTGCTGACAATTAATTTAAAAAATATCTTTACTTTGGTCTTATTTTCTTAATTTTACCATGGTTTATTTTTTAACTTGGATTAAGAATATGTTTGATTTCATTTTTGTTTTTATGCAGAATGTTTTCTTTAAATTTTTTTTAAAATTTAGGATATTTTTCCATAGTTAATTCATAATCCTACCGCTTTCTACCCCCCCACTCCCCAAAGCTGACAAGCAGTTCCACAGGGTTATACATATATCATTGTTCAAAATCTATTTCCATGTTATTCATATTTGCAATAGAGTGATCTTTTAACATCAAAACCCTAATCATATCCTTATCAAACTACGTGATTGATCATGTTTTTCTTCTATGTAGAATATTTTCTCACTGTCCTTTTGTTGCTGTAAATTCAGTACTGTAGTTGATAAATAATTTTTGGTATAATGCCACTCCATTTAAAGTAATACTAGTGCTTATTCGTTTATGTGTGAAGATTTTCTACATTTTATAAGTTTTATGATAATATATTTAAGATCATTTAATAGTAGAACAGCATAAATGAAAGTTTGGATTTTTGCTTCTTGAATATTTTTATTTAGTATTAATTGAACTTAATTTTTAATCTTTTAATTGTATTTACTGTTCTTTTGGCATATTTTTGGCAAATTAGAAAGCAAGCTCACACATTCATTAGCTATTGTTTTGTCTACTATACACAAAGATAATTAAGGCCTATTGTTTTGCCCTGGGAAATTCTGTGGTGCTTTCAGTAGTCCTAGGCTATGAATCATGGAACCACCACCATTTTCTAAGAATCTGCTTTATACTTGTTTCCTAAGGAAAATGGAAAAATAGATTGTCAGTATAGGGAAAATGTGTAGCATGATTACCAACAATTTGTTGAATTCCATAAAGATACCATCAGGGACATTATGACTGGACGAGGTGAACCTTTTCATGCTTTTGAGAGTGAAGAATGAAGATATATGAACTAGGGAAACTTCAGAATGTTCTATGGAATCATCCATGAAAGATTTTCTTGAAAGAAGTGATACATCTATTGACGGTCTAAGGAAGGAATGTTATTTTCTCCTACAAAAAAAAGCAGGATGAGTGGGGAGTAGGGACTTCTTTTATACTTGTATATAATATGATATTACCTAACATTTCTGAAAGACCCAATTTAAGTGTTCATAAATTGGATTTTAGTTACTTAAGAACCTTCTACAATAACTAACCCCATCCCAATAGAAAAAAATCACCTTGTATCATAATTTCAACTGTTATGTTTTTGTGGTACCTTTTAAGGAAGTTAAGTGGTTTATGCTTATATTAGAAAAATTGATTCTTTTCATTTGAATTAAAGAAATTTAAAACAGGTTCCAAAATCACTTATACAATATTTTTAATATATGATTACAGCACAAAGGGTATCTCCAACTGTGAAGGTCATGGCCCATTTACAACTCTCCTTTTTACTACTCTTGTCCATGTCTTCCTTTAAATCATCTGCAGTCTTTCCACTATAAGTCTTCCACTGTGAGCTTCCTTTAATTTTTGACATTGCAGTACTAGTGGAGCATGTGAGATTTCCATAGATTAGCCTTCTCTTTATATGACTGCACAACCTTTTCTTGGCACACATTTTTTCCTAATAATTCTGTCCTTTTTTATGATGCTTCTGTGGTAAAATCTGGACATTTTCGTCATCTTTTCTATAGTGCCATCTCATCTAGGATTATGATGTTAGAACATTTATTAAGTGCTTACTATGTGCCAGGTGCCCAATTAAGTTCCAAATAAGGTGGTTTCCTTCCTTCCTTCCTCCCTCCCTCCCTCCCTCCCAATCAATACTATGTATTGATTAAGGCAGAAGAGTGGTAAGGGCTTAGCAGTGGGGGTTAAGTAACTTGCCAGGGTCACACAGCTAGGAAGTGTTTGAGGTCATTTGAACCTAGGACTTTCCATCTCTAGGCCTGGCTCTCAATCCACAAAACTACCCAGCTTCCCCCTCCATTCTCTTTGGTAGAGAAAATTGTTATGATTTTTGCAAATCATCTCCATTTTTCTTTCATTTGTAGCCCTTTGATTTTGATAACTTTTAAAATACCTTTCGAGATGACTGCATGGTTGGATATTTTGCCAAACTTTATTTAAACTGGGTTTACCCTCTATTTCTTCCTTCTTTATGATCAAGCATTTATCATTCTTTGTAAGGATTTATAATAAAGTTTATACTCTAAACTGATATTGCTCCTTGGTAGCTTCTTTTTGTTTGGTAAATAATGAGTCAGATACATTTGCTGACTAAGATATTTTTTGAGCTCGTGTAGTTTAAATGATGTGACACAAAAAGGTACAAAACTAATGCACTTTCTGGCTTGGTTAAATTTCTGGATAAAACTATTACAATTAGTATTGATGTCATTTCTATTTTTCCCATTATTGATTTTCAATTTTTTTTTCTATTTCAGAGTTGCTTATGTTATATATTGTTTCTTTATTTTTATTTTTAAAAATCTGATATTCTAAGTGATAGATTCACAGAGTATGCAGCTAACTTGTACATTAATTTAATTTACATTACGTAATTTTTTTACATAATGTAATTTACATAATGTAATGTACATAATGTACATTAATTTAATATACATTAATTTTAAAAAATTTCAGTTAAAATAATCTTTTTTAGTTCTTAGTGCTGTTATTTGGTGCTTACCATGTTTAGCACCTGATTCTTTTTAAGAAAAATGTTCATGCTTTGGAGGCATGAAGATTCTTCTGTATAACCTAGGAATCTTTGACTTCTTTAGTAGCTTATCTGATAGGTAGGATCTAAGTCCTAAATTTCTTTGTCATTCTCTTCTAATTTGATAATAATTTGATCCCTGCTTAATCAAGTCAGTGTTGTGACTGTATATAGATACGTGATTTTAGAATTGACTGCCATTTTGTTAATCAGTTGTTTTCTCCCTGTTAAAATATGCAAAATTTTATTTTTTGTGAAGTTGTTCACTATGATCAGTGCCTTCTAACTTCTTGAAGAATTCTTGTTCTATAATTAGGTTTAGGTTCTATGAAGGTGAGAGATTATAATTTCTCTAAATGTAATTTTTTTACCTATCAGGTACTTAATAATAATGTTTATCATTAAAAGTCTTACATAACCTTTCTTTTTTCTTAACCCTGAATCATGTTTTCGAACACATTTTCACTGTTGTCATTCCTCATCTTTGCATTGAATTCATCACTCAGCATTAAATGTATTGTGCTTTAATTTGGAAAGTTTAATAAAATTATTCTACTTCCTCATTTTTTGCAACAGATATTGATAAATAACATAATTATTTTCATTAGCATCTTTTTTTGAAAGTGTTTTTGAGGAAAGCTTCTCATGACAAGCACTATAAGAGTTGACTAGGTATCCCTTGAAAATAGTGTTTCTTGGTTTTGGATATATAATAAAAACCAAGCTTGCCAATTCTTTTATTTGCCTGTTCATGAAATAACCATGAGTTTCCTTTTATATAGTTGCAACTTCCTTCTGACTTCTGGGTTAATTTATAAATAGAATGTCAAGGTTTATATAAATTTAGTTTCTTCGGTGAACGAGTGAATATATGTACTTAGTCACTTGAAAAAGATCTCATATTTAGAAGAATATGTTGTAGTGAAAATTTCACCTTTTAAGATTGTTATAATATTGAACTATGGCCGCCAAGGAATTTACTTATGAAATTCCTAAAATGAAACACTCAAGTCAGAATGGAGTTTATGGAGGTTTAATCACAATGGGAGTAGGGAAAAGGAGAGGGAGAGAAGGAGAGAGGAGAAAAGGGAAAGGGGTTACTCAACCTCTGACCAAGGCAGAGGGAGATTAGGCCCAAAGGGCCAAGGTGGAAAGGAATCAGTCCTTGACTCACGAGACCGATCTGAAGGGAAGCTGTCTGTGGGCCTCCTCCCTGTTCAAGCTCCTAACACAAACTGGCGTCTAGCCCTGTCCACAGGAAGTGAGCGAATTCCAGAGGCTGCTTTCTCCGTCACTTCCTGTGCCTCACAAGTGCCAATGGTGGCTCTAGCTTGGCTTAGGACAGCCCTGGTGGGCAGTTAGTTATTTCTGATTTGTCATTGACTAGCACATGCCCGTGTAGTGTGGGTGTGCACAATTTTTGGGTGCTAGACCAAGATGGAGATTTTTAAAATTCACAAATAATATATAAATTAATGTCTATAAACAGTCTAAAATTATGTGATTATTTGTAACCTCTCCCCATTTTTCTGACAGTCTATCATTGTTATGTAGAAGTAGAAGAGCGCTTTACAACATTGAGGACCATATTATATTTTCTTTGATTCATGGTTTGTTATAATCAAGGAATTAATCTTGAAGTGACTGACCTGTTGAAGATTAAACTTTCCTTTAAGCTTGTTATGGGAAAGTAGACAAAAAGTCTTGTTATAACAATAACAACTTAAAGCCTTTTCAAGAACTAGTAGTCCTGATGGTCTACTTAAAAAATCCTAGAGAATCAACTAAAAAGCTAGTGGAAATAATCAACAACTTTAGCAAAATAGCAGGATACAAAATAAACCCACATAAGTCATCAGCATTTCTATATATCTCCAACACATCACAGCAGCAGGAAATAGAAAGAGAAATCCCATTCAAAATCACCTTAGATAATATAAAATACTTAAGAAGCTATCTGCCGAGACAAACACAGGAACTATATGAACACAACTACAAAACACTCTTCACACAACTAAAACTAGATCTGAGCAATTGGAAAAACATTAACTGCTCATGGGTGGGATGAGCTAACATAATAAAAATGACCATCCTACCCAAACTTATCTATTTATTTAGTTCCATACCCATCGGACTTCCAAAAAACTTCTTTATGGAATTAGAAAAACCCATAACAAAGTTCATTTGGAAGAACAAAAGATCAAGGTTATCCAGGGAAATAATGAAAAAAAAATGCGAAGGAAGGCGGCCTTGCAATCCCAGATCTCAAAACTATACTATAAAGCAGTGGTCATCAAAACAATTTGGTACTGGCTAAGAGACGAAAGGAGGATCAGTGGAATAGACTTGGGATAAGGGACCTCAGCAAAACAGTCTGTGACAAATCTAAAGACCCCAGCTTTTGGAACAAAAATCCACTATTTGATAAAAATTGCAGGGAAAATTAGAAGATAGTTTGGGAGAGATTAGGCTTTGACCAACACCTCACACCAAGATAAACTTAGAATGGGTAAATGACCTGAATATAAAGAAGGAAACTATAAGTAAATTAGGTGAACACAGAATAGTATATATGTTAGACTTTTGGGAAGGGAATAATTTTAAAACCAAGCAAGACTTAGAAAGAGTCACAAAATGTAAAATAAATAATTTTGACATCAAATTAAAAAGTTTCTGTACAAGCAAAACCAACGTAACCAAAATCAGAAGGGAAATAAACTGGGAAACTATCTTCATAACAAAAAACTCCAACAAAGGTCTAATTACTTAAATTTATAAAGAGCTAAACCAGTTGTACAGAAAATCAAGCCATTCTCCAATTGATAAATGGGCAAGAGAAATGAATAGGTAATTTTCAGTTAAAGAAATCAAAACTATTAATAAGCACATGAAAAAGTGTTCTAAATCTCTTATAATCAGAGAGATGCGTATCACCTCACACCTAGCAGATTGGCTAACATGCCAGCTATGGAAAGTAATGAATGGTGGAGGGGATGTGGCAAAGTAGAGACATTAATTAATTGCTGGTGAAGTTGTGAATTGATCCAACCATTCTGAAGGGCATTCTGGAACTATGCCCAAAGGTTGATAAAAGACTGCCTGCCCTTTGATCCAGCCATAGCACTGCTGGGTCTGTACCCCAAAGAGATAATAAGGAAAAAGACTTGTACAAGATTCATAGCTGTGCTCTTTGTGGTGGCCAAAAATTGGAAAATGAGGGGATGCCCTTCAATTGGGGAATGGCTGAATAAATTGTGGTATATATTGGTGATGGAATACTATTGTGCTGAAATGAATAATAAAGTGGAGGAATTCCATGGGGACTGGAACAACCTCCAGGAAGTGATGCAGAGTAAGAGGAGCAGAACCATGAGAACATTGTACACAGGGAGAGACTGATACATTGTGGTACAATCGAAGGTAATGGATGACTCCTCCATTGGTTGTAATGCAATGACCCTGAACAACCTAGAGGGATACAGGATAAAAAATACTGTCCACATCCAGAGGAAAAACTGGGAGTAAAAACATTAAAGAAAAACTATTGCTTAATGACATAGATCAAAGGGGATATGAATGGGGAAATAGACTCCAAATGAACATCCTATTGCAAATACCAACAACATGGAAAGAGGCTCTGTTTAAGAACACAGGCAATACCCAGGCAAACTGCGCATTGGGTATGGGAGGGGTGGGGGAGGGGAGGGAGGGAAATAAAATGATTTTTGTAACCAAGGAATAACATTTGAAATTAAAAATAAAAAAAAAAGAACTAGTAGTCCCATCATAACACTAGTCACATCCATGACATAGAACATTAGAGTATCTTATCTTTGAAACAGATTTTCTTGCTTTTGAGGTATTGAAGCCTATTAATTTGAATAAAACTATATTAAAGTAGTAGCTTATATTTAACTTTTACTTATTTTGCTTCTCAAATAGAGGCTATACTAGATTTATTTTTGTCTGTGAGAAAGCTGGGGATAATTAACCAAAAAATAAGACAATTGTGAGGGGGTAATTTAGTGCAGTGTAATAATAATGCACAAGATTGACTTTAGAATGAGAGGATCTGGGTTCTATTCCTGTCCCAGTCACTTTTTCCCTCTGGAAAATTGACCAAGTCCCTTGAGGTTGAGATCCAGAGATACTGTATAAAATAAGATGTGGATTAGTTAACTCATAATTCCTTCCAGGTCGTTATCTTTGCTCTTATTATTTTATAGCTGTAAGGTACATTAGTGATCTTCATTTCAAGGAAACTTTGACCAGGAGACGTTAGCATTTGTTTCAAGTCACAGTAAATTATAGATTTGAGGTTGAGAACTCTGGCTTCAAGCTGAATTTAGTTGTCTATTTGATAATTTTTTTCTTAAAAAAGTATTTGATGTGTTGTTTTGAGGAAGAAGACATAGTTTTTTTTTTTTAAACCCTTACCTTCCGTCTTGGAGTCAATACTGTGTATTGGCTCCAAAGCAGAAGAGTGGTAAGGGCTAGGCAATGGGGGTCAAGTGACTTGCCCAGGGTCACACAGCTAGGAATTGGCTGAGGCCAGATTTGAACCTAGGACCTCCCATCTCTAGGCCTGGCTCTCAATCCACTGAGCTACCCAGCTGCCCCCCAAGAAGACATAGTTTTACTTTTGTATTATTTAAGAGGACAGAATTCACCAATGCATAGAAACTATAGGAATACATTTCAGCCTTTGTTAAGAATTTTTAATATTCAGATTTGTCTAGTCCATTTTGATTGTCATAATTTTTCAGTAATTAGCATTTTCTCCATTCTAATTCTTTTAGACATAGTTGCAATGTTTTAAATTTCTAGATAAATACACACAGATGTAAATAGTGTATATTAAGTTAAATACAGTGTGTGTGTACATTTATACATATACATATGTACACACAAAACGTGTTGATAACATTTTATTTGAACACAATGGACACTTTCCAACATCCCAGATAATACATCTTCTCTCTAAGTTAGTTGCCTGGAAACATTTAAGCAAAACTCTGATTGTGATGCCACTTTTCACTTTTGGAGTTTATTAATTCTTAACAGAAAAGATAATGCTCTTAATTTGATAGTGTAGTACCAACATTGACCATTTTATCTGATGTGATTTTGTATCCCCCTGTTATCTTTTTTTCCTCCAAACATTTTTAGTCATTTGTATTGTTTTTGACTGCTTTCTTCAATTTGCATGTTGATCTTTGTTTTAATTCTTTGCCTCTTACAGCTTTAGGGGTAGAATAAGGGAAAGAGTATGAAGGAGTCCCTTGCAAAATCCCTGAAACTTTAGATAGCTTGTGGGTAAGATTTGCCAAGTAAAGTTCATATTTGTTGACAGTTAAGGCATTCTACAATTTACTGCCACTCTCTACTTCAGCCAAATTAAATTATTCACTTTTCTCTTTAAGTGCTTCACACATTTCTACTTTTTTTTGTCTTTGCTTATGCAAAGCACTTTTCAGTGCTTGGAATAACCTCACCTAGTTGCCCAAAGTACCCCCCATCCTTTATCTGCTGAGGTGTTGCCTCCTCTAGAAAGTTTGCCCTGATGGCCACCCCTATCTGCCCCTAGTTAATAGTGACCCTTTATTCTTTGTACCTCACATAACATTTGGACCTCTTTTATGTTCTTTATTATTTTATATAATTTATTGCAATTTATGGTGTTTGTGCATGATTGTAATCTTATGATTACAGGAGAGTCACAGTCTATAGCTTACCTAAAAGTCAGATGCTTAATAATAAGGCTGATTGAGTAAACAGCAAATTCCTAGAATAACTCCTAATTTGACCCCCTTAAGAGACTTTCTATCCTTATAATTGTAATAAACTAAATCCCAGATGTACATCTTGAAGTATTGTTCTGCCCATACCATGATTTTGTTGTAATGAATCATTATTGTCTATTCATAGAATATATTAGCAATAACTTTGGAAACTTGGAAGTACTTTAGACATTGAAGGTGGGTTTTAGAGGTACTGTGACATCACTTATAGTCTTACTGCTGGTGTATCTAGAGTTTTGTCTTTTAAAGATATTATCTTGAATGGTTTGCTAGTTGAAGATGCTTTGTAGAGTCTATAGAAGTAATAAAAGCGTAACAATTTAAATAATTTATTGGAAAATTTATTTACTAGAAGCTCTCTTTTTCTCTTTCCCCTTCATCCTCTACTGCTCTCCCTGCTTCTCCTTTCTTTTTTTATGTTTTCACTTTCTTTCTGGTTTCTTGCACTTTTCAGAACATAATGCCTTTCCTGCAACTTGCTACTCAATTTAGTTGCTTTTTTTTCTCTTCATCTTTCTAATTGCCATTCCTTTCCATTTATTTTGCTCTTACATTCTTATTTGTACAATTTCATGGGAAGCCTCCTCACTAAATCCCACCTTTTTGGTGCTTGTCCTCCTTGACCTTGCATATGACTGTAGGGGTGATTTCCTCCTTGAAATTTTGTCCTCTTTTGTCTTTTATGATCATATCATTTCATCTCCCCTTCTTCTCTGTATCTTTGCTAGTTCTGCTTCTTGCTACTTGAGTTTTTGCCAAGGTTCTTTTCTTTGTTCCTCATTGTTTCCATTAATATTATTCTTTGCTACATTTCAATATTACCATTATGCAAACCACTACCAAATCTGTAGCTTTTACTTATTTTTACTCAATTTTGGTTTGCATTGTAGAATCATATGTAAAATCAAATTCAGAATGTGTAAAACCCATGCCATTATCTCTGCCCAGGTTTCATGGCTGACCTATTCATGACTCAAAAAACTCAGCTTTATACTTTTGTTGTTCATTTGTTTCAGTTGTGTCCATCTCTTCAGTGACCCCATTTGGGGTTCTCTTGGCAAAGGTACTACAGTAGTTTATTTTCTTCTCAAATTCACTTTACAAATGAAGAAACTGAGGCACACAGGGTTAAGGGACTTGGTCAGGGCCACAGAGTGAGCTAGTGAGGCTAGATTTGATCTCAAGTCTTCCAACTTTAGGCCTGGAGCTCTATACATGGCACACCTAAACACTTTTTCCCTTTACTCTTCCTATCTCTCCTACCTCACATTGAGATGGTTCTTAATTCCTGCCTTTCATATCCTGTTAGTCCAGGACCATAGTATATTTTCTTTCTTTTTAAAAAATCCTTACCTTTCATCTTAGAATCAATACTGTGTTTTGGTTCTAAGGCAGAAGAGTGGAAAGGGCAAAGCAATGGGGGTTAAGTGACTTGCCCAGGGTCACACAGCTAGAAAGTGTCTCAGGCCAGATTCGAACGTAGGAACTCCGGTCTGTAGGCCTGGCTCTCAATCCACTGAGCCACCTAGCTGCCCCCTATATTTTCTTTTTAAAAATATTGTTTATCAAATTTATTTTTTTTTCCCTGATGGCCTTTCTAACTTATTTTATAGCCTTCCTTCTGAGTCATGCTGCAGATCAGTTATATTAGGATTCCTAAAGTTTAAGTTTAGTATTACTCTCACTTTTTTTCTTATGATTCATTGCCTATAGGATAAAATACACACTCCTTTAATTTGACTTTCAAGAGTGAATAAGAGATATTTTTTTCATAGGGTAGAAAAGTAAATGTTCATTAGTTTCTTTTAAATTTACAACCAAAAAGAGTTAAGACCTTCTTATTTTTATGATTGGCCTATTTTGTGGAAAACAAAAATATCTAGAGACAAATGATGACCATATTTAAGGAGATTGGCCATAGGAAGTGGGGTCATTGTAATGTTTTGGTAAATTTTAGGGACTTTCTCCCCCCTCCTTTTTTTTTTTTTGGACAGTTTGTCTGGAGAAGAAATTTATTTTAGTGTTAGCCCTAGTAGTAGATTTTTTAGCTCGCTTTTTTTTTTGTTTCTCATGACAACTAATTATGTTTTAATTTAAACATCCATTCTGCAATACGGAGAAGAACTTTGAGTAACATTTTTATGAATGGTTCCCTTTTTAAAAAATTTAAATAACTCATGAATGAATTTCAAGGGAATAGTTTTAGGGTACAGTTTATATTTCGGAAAAAACAACGAATTTGTCAAGAGGTGTTCTCCTTTTCTTCATTGCATAAATTCCATGCTTTCATTTGTTATTACTGAAGGAATCAATTTAAGTTTAATATGTCTCCTACCTGTTAGAGTGAGAAATTGTTTTGTACCTTTTAAGTATTGTTATAATTTGAAGAATTATAACCTGCCTTTTTTCTTTCCAAAGGATTAAGATAGGCAGTCTAATAGGTGTATGTGGCTTTTCATCCTAATGTTTAAAGATAATGGCATCTTTGCAGATGTAGCATTAACTTTTCAGACAAGAGGCTGCTATTTGGGAAAGGTTTAATTATTAATTTAAATTGTCTGAATTGGTTTACTTTGTAGTAGCTTTAAGAAACCATTCACTTCAGGGTACAAAACCTCAACCTAATTTCTAATGTGATGTGATTTAATGTGATTTGGCAGTTCTTCATTTTCTTTACTAACTATGAGAATAGTTTGATCCAGATGGGTAAAAAGGAAGTAAGAAATTATAAATCTTTCTGAGGTAGCTGTGGGCTCAGAAGGCAGCAAAACTATTTTCCTTTCTGGAAGATGTTAGACTGATTTTTACTTTCTTGGTAAAAATTTGTTTTCCAGGAAACTCTTGGGATAAATAAAAGTACTATGTATATAGTTGATACTATACAAAGGTTTTGGGACCTAGTTAGGGAGTTTCCACATGTCTGACTTAAAAAATATTCATTTATAAAAATTTACAGATTTTCTAAAAGTATATCTGGGTGATGGTAGTGATGGGTAAGAAGAGAGAATGGGAAAAGTAATAGAGTGTGTGTGTATGATAATACTGACTGTGATCTAGATAATCCAAGAATTATTATCCCCATCTTATAGATGAAGATACTTGTTTTTAGAGAGTAAAATAATTTTGCTGGGGCAATATAACACATTAACTGCCAGTGCTAGGATGTGAACTTAGGTTTTATTTAATGCCCAATTTTGTTGCTTTTTCTAATATTGTGCTGCCTTTTAGTCCTTGAACAATTAATGGAAAATTTAAATCCATTTAAAACTTTTTGGGACAGTTATTTCTGATTTAAGATAATTCAAGCTTTCTAGAAATTTTCCATGAATTTTTATTTTATTTTTTACAAGTGGAGATGAGTATTTATTTGTGTCCTAGTTAAAGTGTATTTAATATTTTTATGAGTTTGGCTAGGACCTTTATAATCAAATTTATCCAGAGAACTGATACCAAAACTAGGAATTTTCAGATTCATGTTCTGTCTCTACTACAACTGGCTCTGTAATACTGGACAAGTCACTTTCTCTCTTTTTGCTTTTGGAAATTCTCTTAAGACTATAAGTTACAGAGAAGATGCCAACCTGCAATGGTAGAGGGGATTTTCTTACCTGGGATTTATCTATACAAATGAAATTACAGGTCTAGTTCCTATTTCTATATATGCAATACAGACAAATATATGTAGAAAAATAAAAGATAACTAGGCAGTGTATTGATTAGAGTACTAGATTTGGAGTCAGGTAGAACTAAACTAAAAATTACCAGATTCTTACTAGCTGAGAAATCTCGTGCAAGTCATTTAGCCTCTCTTAGCCTGGTTTTCCTCATCTATAAAAGAGAGATAATAAGAGTACCTCCTTCACTGGGTGGTCATAATGATCAGACAATATATAAAAACATTTTCTAAAAGGCTATATAAATGTGGCTGTAATTTTTTTCCCCAAATTTATTTGCAGTATATATTGTCTTGCATTTGCCAGTTCCTATTGCATTGAAAGCCTACAGCATTATTTAGCACTTTGAAATATCCATCTAGAAAGTTAAAAACTCAGAATTTTAGAGTTGGAAGTACTCTCAAAGGTGATTAAGTCTTCTTAAATTTGCCTGAATAAGAGTTTCCTCTTGAGGCAGATTATTCTGTTTTTGAAAGTTTTTCATTGTAACTAAAAATTTTCCTAACATCTAGTTTAAATGAGTCATTACAACTTACAGCTCTCATGTATTGTTACTACTAATTCTTTTATTCAAGACTGAATGGAAAATGTCTAATTACTCTTCCACATGATAGCCCTTTTGACCCTTAAAGGTAATTATTCCCTTCCCTTCTCATTCTTTTAACATCCTGTCCTTTTCAACATTTTCCAATTTATACATGACCACCTTAAATTATGGTACCCAGTGCTAAATACAGTATTTGGAGTATGGACTGACAAGGGTAGAGCACAGGAACACTGTAAACTCCTTTGTCCTAGACAGTATTTATCTAAATGAAAATCTTAAGATTCAGTTTAATTTTTTTGGCAGCTATAATCACACTATGAATTCATTGAGTTTGTAGCCCATTAATGTGCCCAAATCTTTTTTTTATGCGAACTGCTGTTTAACTCCTCTATTTTGAACTTTAAAAATTTAACCCACTGTATTACATTATAATTAAATTTTATTTTATTATATTTAACCAACATTCCAAATCATATGAGATCTTTTTAGATTCTAATTGTTAATTATGTTGGTTATCTATTCTAGTTTTGTATTAACTTGATTTGGTAAGCACGCTATCTTTGCCTTCAAGTTATTGGTAAAAAGGAGGATAGCAATACTTTTAAGACCTCGATGTTCACTACCCTTCCTTTAATAATATGTTCTTTACATTTATTGTTATAATTCAGGATTTGCCTATAAATTGAAGACTTAATCTTTTTTTGAAAATTTGTAGCCATATTTAAGTTACATGAATACTAGAAGTCTAAAGATGATTGAGAAAAGGCATACTCAATAGGTGACTTTTATTAATTTAATACCAATTACTTTTTCATACTGAGCATATAGTTTCAGAAGTACAGGTTTTTTTTTCTTTTTTTTTAAACCCATACCTTCCTCCTTGGAACCATACTGTGTATTGGAACAATACTGTGTATTGGTTCCAAGGCAGAAGAGTGGTAAGGGATAGGCAGTGGGAGTTAAGTGATTTGCCCAGGGTCACACAGCTAGGAAGTGTCTGAGGCTATATTTGAACCTAGGACCTCCGATCTCTAGGCTTGGCTCCCAGTTTACTGAACTACCAGCTGTCTCCAGTACAGGCATTTCTGTATGGTTTAACATTGTATAACCTGTCTTTGCTCTTTTGGCTATAATTCTATTAAGTATAATATTTAGGAAGTTGAAATGAAGGAGTCTTTCAAATGTTGATTCTAGTATTGCATGCAGAAGACATAGAAATTACTTTCTATGAGTTCTAAAACAGAATTTTAATAGAAGTTACCATTGACAGAATGCCTGTTGAAGTTAATACTAGAATTATTAAATACAATTTTTACCATGCCTTGGAACCAAAGTATTTCAAAGTTTAGAAATCAGTTTGTCATTCCATTAATTTTTTCTAGATGAAATTTTGTAGAGATTTGTCATGTAGAGGCCAGTTTATGAACAAACTATAGGTATGTTTTGTTAAACTTTATTATAACTCACTTCTCCTAATGTGTTAATTTGTATTAATCACTTTTGCTAGTAAATACCTAATTGAATTTGACTTTGAATATAGATAATTGAATGAAATAGAGAAAAATGGTTTGGGTCTAGATAGGAATTATAATTCTATTATACTACTATTCATACTGGAAGACTATAGTGGTTAACATTAGTGAATTTTCCATATGGCCTTTGGCCTATCATGTGCTCAAAACAGTTTTAGTTTACATTATAGCTTAATACCTGTGTGACTACAGGCAAGCAATTTCATCTGTCTTTGTCTCCGTTTCCCCATCAATTAAGTGAGATTGTTAGGCTAGATCATCTGTCTATGTTCTTTCTGATTATCAATATATGGGCTTATTTTAACAAACCTTTTTTTGGTAGATACTATTTGAAATATGTGTTATCAAGTCAACAAGCCATGAAAACAAGCATTTATTAAGCTACATGTCAGTCAGTATATTAAGTATTAGGGGTACAAAGAAAAGGTAAAAGACCATTCCCACTTTCAAGAAACAATCTGAATGTGGGAAGCAACATGCAAACAACTTTAATAAACAGGTTATATACAGTATAATTTCAGAGGGAAGCTGGATAAGGGAAAATGACTGGAAAAGGCTTCTTTTTTTTTTTTAAACTTTTACCTTCTGTCTTAGAACCAAACAATACTCTGTAGTGGTTCTAAGGCAGAAGAGAGGTAAGGGCCAGGAAATGAAGATTAAGTGCCTTTCCCAGGGTTACACAGCTAGGAAGTGTCTGAGGTCAGATTTGAACATAGGACCTCCTGTCTTTAGGCTTGGCTCTCAATCCATTGAACCATCCAGCTGCTCCCTCCCCTCAAAGGCTTATTTTTGAAGGTAGGATAGAGCTTGGAAGTCAGGTAGTAGAAATAATGATGAAAAGAATTCCAGGTATGAAAGACAGCTAGTGAAAACACATAGTTAGAACATCTTATCTCCTAGTAGCAGTGAGGAGACCACTGGATTAGAGAGTTTTTGAATGTATGTGGGAGTGTTAGAAGACTAGAAAGGTGTGTATATGTAGGGGAGGAGGGGCAAGAGACAGGTTGTGAGCACGAGAGGATTTTATATTTGATTGTGAAGGTGATAGGGAGCTCTTGGAGTTTATTACATTTGGAAACATTTAGGGTGACTTTTGTCCTTTAGGAAGATCACTTTGATAGGTGAGTAGAGGAAGAATTGAAGTAGAAAGAGCCTTGTGGCAGACAGACCAACCAATAGAGTATTGCAATAGAGTCTAGGCTTGAGGTAATGGGGCCCTGAACTAGGATTGTGGTAGTGTCATAGATGTCACAAAGTAGAAGCAACAGGGCTTGGCAGGTTAATGAATTTGACTGGTGTGTGAAAAGAGTATGGTTTCAAAGATGAGATCATAAGATAATAAAAAAAATCTTCTGTTGTAAAGTAGTATTTGGAAAGTTGGGGTGTCTTTGACAGTAAGGTTGAGGAAAGATAATGAGTTCAGTTTTGTGGCATATTGAGTTTAAGGTTTATACGGAACATCTAATTTTATATGTCTAGTCTTTTCATTCAATTTTGACATTTCCCTCTTTCACAATAGGCAGTTTGGAGATGTCAGCCTGAAGGTGAAATGAGAGGATAGAGCTGTAAAAATAAGTCTAAGGATTATCAGCTTAGAAGAAAAGAGGGCTCTTTGGATACCCATGGTTAGTTGTTTTTCTTCCTTTGTTTCAAAGAGAACCAATGACATCACAGGGTGATGTCTTGATTGGAGCATGAATTGGAAATAAGGGAGGCAGAGTTGCACAAAGTCATCAGCCTCACACTCTTCCAGATTTATTGAAGTTCAATAGCAAGAAAAAAACAGGATGACTGATAATAGCCTGAGACAGAATGGATGACTTTGGCATTTCTGAGGTTAGACCAAGTACTAAGCACTCCCCAGTGTCTATTTCAGCTGCTTTCAAGGCTATTGGAATAAATTGTTCTCATCCACTCATTCCACTGTGGCAAATAATGCCTTTTAGTTACCTTCAACCTGGTTTAGTCCTTCTGAGATGATTTTACTGAGCTGTGGCCATGGTGCATACTATAGCTTCTTAGAGCCACAAATGAGAGTTGGATGAAAGGCAAATACCAAAGGGAGACAAGTAGCCTTGAAGGGGCTCAGCAAGCCCTCACACCAGAAGTGCCAGTTCTCCCTAAACACCTCATGTCTATGGTTATTGGATATATTACCTGAATGAAGATTTAGTCAAGGAGACTAAGAAGGAATGGCCAGACCAGACAAGCAGGAAGTAATACCCTGAAAACATATATATATAAAAAAGAGTATCAAGAAGAGGGTGATTGACTGGTCAAAGGCTGAAGAGAGGTAAAGGTGTAGGACAATTGAAAAAAGGCCTATGGATTTGGCAATTGAGAGATCATTGATAATTTTAATGAGAGCATTTTCAGTTGAATGATGTGGGAAAGTCAGACTGTAGAAAGTTAAAAGAATTAGAAGAAAGGACATGGAGGCCCTGATGTAGAAAGATAGCTTCCTCAAGGATTTTAGCTAGGGAAGGAAAGAGTTAGAGGGATGGAGATGTGAGTATGTAGGCAATAGGGAAGTATTTGGTGAAACAAAAATTGAAGATAAGTAAGAAAGTGGAGACAACAGAAGAGAGTAGAATCGTTGGAGGAAGATAGAATGGCATGTGATCACTTGTGCATGTAGAAGATTTTGCCTTCCAAGGACCAAGGCTGTCTTTTCCTATGCGATGTGGGTGATGGAGATAGTGATGGAAGGCATCTTAGCCAAGAGAGAGGAGGCTGAAAAGGGAGCTCTTGAGAATAACCTCAGTTTATTTCAGTGAAATAAAACGTTAGGTTCTTAGCTAAGGGGTTGAGGGAGAGAGAGCCATGAGAATTGGGGAGACTTGAAAAGGTTTGGAAAAGCTGCAGTGGTGAGAGTAGATTTATTAGACAGCTATAAAAAGAATATCTTGCCTCAATGAGGGATTTAGTTGGGACTATGTAAGGTAAATTTGTAGTGGACCCAGTCTGAAATTTGGTGATTTTTCTCTAGCTTTTTTTTTTCAGTGCTTAAACAGAAGTAAAAAGTACTCAATGTTGGGAAGAATCTAAAGTGGAGTCTTGGCAGGACAAGATCTTGAATAAGATAATGGTGTTAAGGACTTGAGGGAAGAGAATAAAATAGAGTTGAACTGTTAACTAAGGGGTCAGGATGTAGAAGGGAGGGAGGAGAGTATTGACTGTGCAGGGGGTGATAGACTGAGAAAGAATTTAGGAGTGAGAGGAATTGAAGGTCATCATGAGGATGAAGAACAGGGTTAGATAGTATCATGTCTTGAATTACATGTTAAAAATATAACTTAATTTATATCAATTTATATTGTGTTATGCCTTCAGGATTATTGTGATATGCTTGTTCCTATAAATAATCCTAGATGGCTATTCTAATGCAATTATTATGTATACATTTTGTAGTCTTTTCCCTGTCAGCTAGATGGTTCAATGGTCTTACGACACTCAGTTATGTGACTCTGGGAAAACTAGTTAACCCATTTGCCTCAGTTTCCTCTTTTGTAAAATGAGTATAATAATAATAGCACCTATCTCTAATTGTTGTATCAAATGTTTAGCATAATGTCCATAATGTCTGGTATGTAGTAGGTGCTTATTCTTTTGTTACTGTTACTCCTCCCCTTCCCCTTTCCCCCCAGTAGAATGGAAACTCTTTGAATATAGAAACTAATTTGTCTGCTTAATTTACTAATCTGCTTCTGGCAAGTGCCTGCTGCTCTCTTTTTAAATTGTCTGTTTCTAATCTCTTGTGAATTGTGAAATTAAACAACTGAACCTGTTAGTAATAATCAAAATAGCTAGCTTTTATGTAGTACCACACAAATATCTCATTTGATCTTCAGAACAACCTTGGGGGGTTATTCCCATTTTACATGTGAGGAAACTGAGTCAAGCAGGTTAAATGACTTGTCAACCAAGGTCACAGAGCTAGTAAGTGTTTAAGGCCAAATTTAAAACTCATTTTTCTGATTCTAGGTTCAGGGCTAGCTCTACTTTTGATGTCTAGCTGCACTTCGGTTTTAGATCCGGAATGACTAACTGAATTAGGATTATGCTATGAATTCTCTTCTAAATAATTTCTTAACTGAATGGAGATTGAAGCTTTGAGATAGTAAATGGTTTGCCCATTGTCATGCAATTTGAATTGAACTCAAAAATCTCTTGATGCCAAAGAACAGGATACACATTATATGTGAACATTATCCTAATTGATATAGTCCCTTGTTTATGTACCCACTAGGTTGGCATTGGCAACCTGTAGTTTGGTGGAAAAGGTCTAGGAAATTATTTTCTTTTTTTCTTTTTCTTTTAATTTATTCTTTTCTTTTTTTTTGGAAAATTTTATTTAGTTAATTTAGAATATTTTCCCATGGTTACAAGATTCATGTTCTTTCCCTCCCCTCCTCCCATCCCCCTCCTATAGGTGATGTGCAATTCCACTCATTTATCAAGACCTATTTCCATATTATTGATATTTGCACTAGGGTGATTTAGAGTCTATATCCCCAATCATATCCCCATCCACCCATGTGATCAAGCAGTTGTTTTTCTTCTGTGTTTTTATTCCCATAGTTCTTCCTCTGAATGTGGATGGCATTCTCTCTCATAAGTCCCTCAGAATTGTCCTGGATTTTTGCTGCTAGTAGAGAAGTCCATTACATTCGATTGTTTCACAGTGTATCAATCTAATCTCTGTATGATGTTCTCCTGGTTCTGCACCTTTCATTGTGCATCAATTCCTGGAGGTTGTTCTAGTTCATTATTCCTTTGAGCACAGTAGTATTCCATCACCAACAGATAACACAATTTGTTCAGCCATTCCCCAATCAGAGGGCATCCCCTCATTTTCCAATTTTTTGCCGCCACAAAGAGTGCAACTATGAATATTCTTGTACAAGTCTTTAGGAAATTATTTTCTTTTTAGACCCTTAGGTAAAACTTTTTCTCACTTTCCTTTTTGTACCTTCTATAGTCCACCCAGTAAATCTCTACCCTTCTTTCTATTTGTTCAAAACCTTCATTTTCACATCCAATTCAGGCTTGCCTTCCCTGAAACGATTTTATTTCCACATTGCTCTTATTTGCTCTACCCTATAATCAAAACTCCACTTAAATCTTATCAAGTTATTAGATAATTGCTTATTATAGCAACATAACAATAAATTGTCCTCTTAAAATTTATTTGAATTTTGAAGCAGAACCTGTTCCCAGATGAATCAATTGTGAAATGTCACAGAACTCTCAGACCACTTCTTTCTTAGCAATTTCATTTGCCCTCTACAGGTTAGAGAAGTATGTTAGAATTAAGCTTTCTCTTTTTTATTTTTTATGATTTTTTTTCTATTACTAAAAACCTTTATTGACTCCTACCCCTTAGTACAGGGGTCCCCAAACTTTTTACACAGGGGGCCAGTTCACTGTCCCTCAGACTGTTGGAGGGCTGGACTATAAAAACCTAACCCTAACGGGGCAGCAGTATACACAGTGCGGAATCCCCTTCCCCAGATTGCTGCTCTCCATACTGATGCCTTCCATTGTGCAGCCACATAATCCTTTGTTCAGCACCTCGTTCTAAGGCACCACGCAAAGGATATGTCACTGGAAGTTGTACTGTACATGAGCGACGCTGCGCTTTGCAGTGCTGCCTCATACAATGCTCCTCTCACTGATCACCAGTGAAAGAGTTTCCCCTTCTGGAAATGTGGTGGGGGCTGGATAAATGGCCTCAGGGGGCCGCATGTGGCCAGTGGGTGTAGTTTGGGGACCCCTGCCGTAGTACTATGGACTAGACCTGTGATTTTATTGATGTAAAGGAACTTTTGAATAGTAAGCTACCTCTACTAGTACAGTGCTTCTTTACAGTTCGTAGCCTTAGAAAGTTGCTTAGAGCACTGAAAGCTTTGCTAACTTGCCCAGTGTCATATGGTCATCATATATCAGAGGTCAGTATTCTACAGCATGCTGTTTTCTCATTGCTTAGCATTAAAAGTCTTATTTCAGCCTAACTCAGACTAATATAAAGATCTTCTATGTTCAAAGCATTGTGCTAGACAAAAACAAAAACAAAAAAGCAAATCTAATACCATGTTTATTGCCCTCAAGGAGCTTACATTTCCATGGTATAATATAAACATTAATATTTTGAGAAGAGAATGAGCACTAACAAGAGAATCAGGAAAAGTGTCCCATAGAAGGACTGTACAGCCTTGAATGAAGCTAGCTAAGAGACAGTGAGGATGATAATGTTAGCAAGTATTCATATAATGCTTTAATTTTTGCTAAGTACTTTAGAAATACCCCATTTTATCTTCTCAGCAGCCTTGGAAGGTGAACCTGCAACAGACAGTTTAAATAATTTGCCCAGGATCACACAGTTGTCTTAGGTGATGGTATATGTAAAACTGTATGCCTATGCAAAGCCATAGGGGTAGGAGATAAGAGACCAGAGTTGGGAAAGTGGAATTTAAGGTAGTTTGGTTGAATTTTGGAGTAACCAGGGTCTTATGACTTCCTGGTCAACTATGTTCCAACCAAACAGGTTTACTGGCCCTAATCTTCTCTACTTTCTCATTCTGTTCATGGTATCCTTCTTCCTGGGAATAGAGAATATAGCTTTTTCTGTACTGTCCTTTCCCTTCAACTCTATTGCATTCACTTTCTTCAATGCTCAATTACAGTGGGAGGAAGGAAGAAGAGAGGAATATGTAGTAGTGAGGGGGTGCAGAGAAAAAGAGTGTGTTAAAATTGGGGTAGAACAGGGCCAGTGTAGTTTGTTGGCCAGTGCTAGTGGAGATTGGGATATAAAACTTTTCAGGCATAGTTGGCAGCTTGTGCAAAGGCAGAGAATGAAGCTAGAACTTCATATTTGTAGAACAATACAAGTTTGCTGAAATGTTGAGTTGAAAAGAAAGGAAATTGATAATTTGGGTAAAATTTCCAAACTCTGTGTAATTCTCTTGCTTCTTGGTGCCTCTCAAAATAATAGTCTTCTTGGTGGGGAAAATAAAATATCTTAGCAAAATTTTAGATTTTATTCTTGTAGTATTTTAATATTCTTTTTACAAAATAGTCACACTTTTGTGTTTTGTAAGATACTTACCTCATCATAGTATTTTCATTCTGTAGTTGAGCTACTAATTAAATGTTTAGTAGCAGGTATTTGCATAAATGTAGTGTCTCTAGTTAAAATTTTTAAGTTAATCCCATGAACTTAGATTTCATGTATATTCATTTCTATTAACTAAACAGCTTTAAGTTGGAATGCTTCTTGGGATAGAAAAAACAATTTACTTCCCTTCATTTTATTGTAATTTATTTCTTAAGCAAACATTCATTAAGCTCTTATTGTGCTCAGAGCACTGTTTAAAGTTAAAGTAAAGCATAATCCTAATAGACCCAGTGGAGCTAAAAACAGTCTAATATAGCAGTTCCAGAGATTATATTAGGAAGAAAGGTCTAGAATGGTGGAGGAAGAGATCCACTGTGGTATACTTCAAATAGCTAGGACATTTTTTCCAGTAAGTTTAGATATCGGTTAAGATAGATTTGCTGAGGAACCTGGTGTTTTTCTTGTAGCATGGTATTTAGATTTTTAGGTTTGTCATGTTTACTGAGAAAGTTAAAAGTTATATTTAACCTCTATTCATCTGAGTCAGGATTTTGGTCTTGAATAGAATTTATACTTTCAGATTGTTGACTTTTCCTTCTCTTCTACCAAATTTTCTTTAACTTATAATTTTTGGCCCAAAGTTTATTCATAATCAATCAATCAATCTCTCTCTCTCTCTCTCTCTCTCTCTCTCTCTCTCTCTCTCTCTCTCTCTCTCTCTCTCTCTCTCTCTCTCTCCCCCCTCCCCCCAAACTTCTACTCCAATTTCTATACTTTGTTGTTTATCTTAAAAAAATTTTATTACCTTGTTTCTGCCAAACTCTCCCAGCAATTTTTACCAAGGAATGATTGCTTCTCCCCAAAACTTGGATCTATGATTTTGTCAAATACAAGATTACTATAATCTTTTACTACTGTTTGTCTGTTCTCTTTCACAGATCTACCTTTCTATTCTTAGCCAGTACCAGATAGTATTGAGAATTACTGCTTTATAATACAACTTAAAATCTAATACTGCTAGACCCCCTTCTTTTATTTTTAGTTCCTTTGATATTCTTGATCTTTTATTTCTCCAAATTAATTTTATTATTATATTTTCTACCTCAATAGAATAATTTTTGCTCATTTTATTGGGATGGTATTTAATACATATATTAGTTTAGATAGGATTGTCATTTTAATTACATTACCTCTGCTCATCCACTAACAATGAAAATTTCTCCAGTTATTTAGATCTGACTTTTGTTTGTATAAAAAGTGTTTTGTAATTAGTTTAAATAATTATTCTGGGTTTTGTTTTGGGCAGATACTTTCAGGTATTTTATTCTGTCTGGGGTTATTTTGAATGGAGTATCTCTTCTTGCAGGACTTTGTCAGTAATTACAAATGAATTTCAAAAAATTATTGAACACCTGTTTTTGTGGTTTTAAAAAACTAACATATATTAATGTGTTAAAGTTAAAAAATACTGTTTGTCCCTGGAGATCAGTCAGTCAACAAAATATTAAATGTCTACTGTGTGGCAGGCACTATACTCCTGGGGATACAAGGATAGACAAAAAGTTAGGCCCTATTCAAGGAGTTTATATTCTAGTGAGGGAAGATAACACATAAAAGAGATGCTAGAAGTTGTGGGAGAGGGCTGGGATATGGAAAAGGGTACTCACATTGGATCTGGATGAAATACAACTACCTAGTGAGAAATAATGAGTTGACTCCTCTATGGCCTTTCCTTAAATAGAGGATCTGGAATGATCTCTTTACTGTCTACATTCACATTCTCTAATCAGAAGGAAGGAGGATCCAGAGGGTGGAGGGTACTGTGACAGTGGAGATGTCTTACTGGAGCAATCAGATGGGGAAATTAAAGGGTTGAAATGAAAATGTAGAGAATTATTGCCGAAAAGCTTACAGTGCTAAGAAAAAGTCTAGAAAAACAAGTTAATGATTATATAGATTTCTCACTTTAAAATGCATATTATTCTAAAATTTTATAAATGGTTTGAAACCTAGAATATGTACTTTAAATTAAATGTTAGAGCCCATTTATCTTATAAGGTGGTTTAAATAAGACATAAAAGTTTCCCTGAATTGAGTCCCAGAGAGGTTAAATGATTTAAACAAAGTCACAAAAGTAAGTGATAGAAATGGGCTTTTTACTCTGACTTCGAATCCAATATCCTTTTAGATGTGTAGGTGGAAAAAGTCTCAACATAAAATGATTTTGAAAAATTCTTAAATGTTTTGTCATTTTTTCCAATTATTTCGTTAGAAATCAGGATTTTCTATATCTAAATAACTTGAATTCGATATATTCTGAGTTACATAACTGCTCTTGACTTTTGTATACTATAAATAATATAACTTTTAGGTTTGTCTTTTTTACCTTTTTAGTGTATTAGAATTAGTAACTAATTCTCCTTAATTGTGAGTTACTCCTGCTATAGCAATATTTTGCTTCAGTTTTGTACTTCAGAACCTAATGTAGTTTGTATACAGAAGTATACTTAATACTTAATATATTCTTTTTGTTGAATCAAGTAATCCAAATATTTTAGGAGTAGGGGCATTAAATATGCTAAGTGATTTAGCTGAGTTAACATTGTTTAATAAGGGAAGAGCAACATCTATATACTTCTTTCTTTACTATTACCCCAAATGAAAAGGATAATTTGTTATTACATTCTTATATTGGGGAATTTTTCTACACCTTGTAAGACAAGTTCTGTTTTGCAGACTAAAAAAAGAGGACCAAAATGTAGATTTTTTTTCTTCTCAGTCCTTGAAATTCCTTTTTAGTCTAATATTATTTTAACCCAAGGGGATTGCTCATAGAGAGAAAGAATTTCAATATTGCGCAATGAAAGTATCACTTATTTCAGTAATGTAACAGGAAAGGAAAGATTTTTTCATTTATACATTTGGAAACTCAAACCTCATTTGAACCAAGAGCCATAGCAGAGATTGGAAACCTTGAAGATAAGATATATGATGACAAATTCCTGAATTGAACAGTGTTCTCTGTTTTGAAGAGGTTGTGGCAGTGGCCTGTTCTTGAAATATGATTCCTCTTTTGCCCTGTAGACTTCTTAATTAGTGATTCATAATTATTTGTCCCAGATTGTTTTCTTCTTTATTTTCTGATATTTTCATGATATTTTAGAGGAAACAAATCACCAAAAAAAGTTTGAGCATATTTAATTTGGAATATCTGTGGTAAAAGAAAGGCAGCATGATAGGAACTTATATGGACATCTCCAGTGGAGAGTGGATATGAGACTGGAGTCAAGAGAAATTATAAGATATTATACATATAAAACAAAACAGCTCTCTTGTAATAAGTCCTTTAAGTAAGTTGTCTTCTTTTTTATATATAACTCCCAGCTCTGAGAGATATATATGTATAAAGCATAATTAGACAATTAGCCTATATTAAGCACTGTTTACTATATATCCTGACCACTGTGCTAGGAATACAAAAAAATACTGTACTATATATCGGGGTTACAAAAACAAAAGTGAAACACACCCTGTCCTCAAGGAGCTTACATTTTGTTGTTGAAGACAATATGATTACATTAAGTAAATACGAAACATATACAGCACATAAAAACAAAATTAAGTTTTTGGGAGGGGCACTAATTGAGGATTCAAATAAGGCCTTATGTGAGAAATGTCATTTGAGTGTATTTTAATTTATTTTTTATTTTATTTTATTTTTGAAAATTTTATTTAGTCAACTTAGAACATTATTCCTTGGTTACAAGAACTGAGTGTAGTTTTAAAAGGAACTAAGAATACTAAGAAACAGGGTTTAGGAGAAATGAATTCCAAGAATAGGGGCGGAGTTAGCTATGAAACTTATAGGAGATGGAGTTTCTTGTGTAAGAAACAAGATGGACTGCAAGGTGGCTAAGCATATTGAGAGCCAAACCTAGAGATGGGAGGTTCTTAGTTCAAGTCTAGCCTCCAAATACTAGTTGTATAACCTTGGGCAAGTCACTTAACCCCCATTGCCTAACCCTTACTGCTTTTCTTCCTTGGAACTAATATGTAGCATTGATTATAAAATGGAAGGAAAGGATTTTTGTTTTGTTTTGTTTATTTATTTTGTTTATTTTTATTTTTTTTGGCTACTTTGTACTTGATAAAAACAATGGAATAAGATTTTTCGTGTGTATATATATGTGTATATTACATATATAACATACTCACATGAGAATTACATGTGAAATGAGTTTTCTTTGTGTGTTGTCTTCATTTAAAAAGCAAGAATAAAATAAATTAAATATTTTGGTTTCAAAGATGGCCTACTTGTCTCCCGAATTTCCTTTTCTGTACATTTTACATAAGGCTAAAATGAACCTCTTCTTTTTTAAGACATCCCTACTTTTAGCATCCATTTTAAAGTAAAGTACTCCCCCACCCCCAACTAGGTTGTTATGCCTAACAGGCAACATAGAAAGTGAAAATATATCAATTTGTTCTCAAATCTAGCAATTCTCTGACAACTGTTGGGTAATTATGTTTTATCCTCACTGGTCGCCTGGAGTAGTGGTTTGTTATTACATTGATGGGAGTTCTTAAGTCCTTCAGAGTCAATCATTGCAAATTGTACATTGTAAATGTACAAATGAAAGCCCTAAGGCCTGGAAATTATGACTTGCTTAGGTCACAGGATTAGAGTAGTATGACTTTTGTCAGTTTTAGTCAGTTTAGTATGTTAGCAGTCACCTACTGCTTTTTTAAATGTCAGAGTCAGTGCACAGTGAGATCTTGACTGAGCAGAAAGATGAAGTTTAATAAGGGTAAATATAATTTTATACTAGGTTAAAAATTGACTCACATGGCTAACTAATTGATTAAAATTAGCTGATTTTTTAAACAGCGATCAGCAGTATGACATGGTAATCAAAATAGTTAAGGGCATTGAGAGGTAAAATGTTTAGGACTACAGAGGGGAAAATATTCTGTATTCCACCCTTGCCAGACCACATCTGGACCCATCATGTTCAGTTTTGAGTTTTAGGAAGAGATTGTTAATTAGTAAGTATGAAATTAATGACTGGGGTGATTAAAGGCCTTGATATCTTACAAGATTTTGGTTGAAGAAACTGCATATATGTTTTTAGCCTGGAGAAGATAAATCTTAGGAATCCTATTATAAGTATTTTAAGATCTGTTACGTGGAAGATGGATTAGATGGGTTCTGTAAGATGTCTCCCTATTTTAGTCTTCACTAAACATTTATAAGATGTTTGTTGAATATATCTGTAATTATATATTTATGGGTCTATTTTATGATTTTGACATATGCACAGGAGACTTTGAGGGAAAACTTCAAGGTTGTATTTTGCTCTTCTGAATCATGTGCCTTTTGAAATAAACAATAAGCATAGTAAAGTTCTTGGTTTCTCTGAAACTTTCAGTGAATTGTATGATCTGCTATAGAATATGGTTTATGAAAGACTTCTTGTTTACATTTCTCGTATCTTTATCAAGAGTTTTTTCAGTCAGTGTATTTGCATATTACAATTTGTAAAAATTTGAGAATAGGCATTTAAATTGCTATTTTCTTAGTTCCTCTTTTGGGGGAGGGAAGGAAGTAGAAAGGAAACAGTCGTTTATATAGTATTTGTATGCCAGGGAGTGTGCAAAATGCTTTACAAATAATATCTTATTTGACTTTTAGAACAACACTGAAGTAAGTAGGTGCTGTTTTTATTTTCCATTTTTAAATTGAGGAAACTGAGGCAAACAAAAGACTGTGACTTGCCCAGAATCACACAGCTATTAAGTGTTAGAGGTCAAATTTGAACTCAGGTCTTCCTGACTCTAGACCCAGCACTATATCGACTCAATCTCAATAGTATGTATTTTTGGTAATGAGGTTTATTAATTTTTCATACTTAAGATGATCTGGTTATCTTAGCAGGTTTTCTGTAAACTTGTTTCTGTTCATTACTTTTTTCTTGTAGAATTTTTGAGTAAAATTTCATTTATTCCAGCCCATGCCTGACCAAGAATATTTTGACTACAACAGCACAAGCTGTCATACATTCTCATTAGTCCTTAGAGCCCAGGTATTTTTGAGTTGACCACGTAAAGAGACTGCCTGGACTCATATCTTCTTTTCTATATATATCTAACCCATGTCTCTTCTGAGTTCAAGCTCTGAATCACTAACAAAGGAATATTTCTCACTCTATGTTCCATAGGTATCTTTAATTCAACATGTCCAAAGCATAAATGGCATCTTTTCCCCTAAACTTATCTCTTTTTAATATCTCATTATTATTGGTGAAGTAAGAAAGAACCAACGGCCCAGTCTCAGGTCTACAAACTTGGTGTCATCCTTGACTTCTTAGTTTCACTCCACATACTTTGCCTTTGTCAAATTTTGTCAGTTTCTATCTCTACAATATGTCTTGAGTATATCAAATTCTTTCTTCTCACATAGCTACTATCCTAGTTTACTCCCTTATTCCCCTCTCCATGAATTTTGTGGTCTAGCTATAAGTGGCATACATGCATTTCCTTATACATAATATTTGGTCTTCTAGCATGCCTTTAAAGGCACTGGCAGTCCTTCCTCCCCTTTGGGAGTCAGTTTTTCTTCAGAACTCTGCTCATACACAACTTTTTAAATGAAGCCTTTCTTGATTCCTTTCTTTCCTTGTCCTCCGTTGCTACCTTTTTCTTTTCCAAAGCTAACTTAAAAAAAAAAAAAAGTAGTTTGCATATACTTTTTATTGTTAATTATTCTCTCCCCCCACCCCATCTTTTTTTTTTTTTAAGAATGTAAGCTATTTGAGAGCAGGAACTTTTTTTGTATTTCTGGCATTGACCAGGGTTAGCACAGTACCTAGAACATAGTAAGTTGGTGCTTAATAATTGATTGATACTCTGTTAGCTTTACCCCCTAACAAGGGTTCAAGGATAACAAGTAAGGGTAAAGGGGATAAGTATGCCACAAAGCTATTTTTAACTAACTTTAACATATGGACTCGTTCTACCAACTTTTATATATGAACTCTAGGACTGAATGAGATATTTGCTTAAAATTGCATCCAAATCTATCACCCCCCCCCAAAAAAAAAAACCCCACATTACCCAAAAAAATTATTTAGAATATTTTTTTTCCTGGTTACATGATTTGTGACCCCCCCCCCCCTTCCCATTCCCCTCCTGGAGCTGATAAGCAATTCCATTAGGTTATACATGTGTCATTGTTCAAAACCTAGTTCCATGTTATTCATATTTGCAACAGAGTGATTAACTTCAAAATTCCACTCATATCCCCATTGAACCATGTGATCAATTGCATGTTTTTCTTCTGTTAAAAAAACAGTACTTTTAATTTAAAACACCAAAACATAAGTTTGCTAATTTTCTATTCACCTCCACTTCAATTTGACTCTGCAATTCCACCTATTATTTCTAGTTTTGCCTCCTCTGGAATCAAGATGGAGTTTCTTACATATATTGGGCTTTTATTGACATATTTTAGTTTTATATCAACTGATAAATCGGCAAGTATTTATTAAGCACCTACTATGTCCCAGATACTGCTGAAAGCTGGGGATACAAATTCAAAGAATTCTAATGAGATGCCACACATAGAAATAAGTAGAAAATGCATATGAAGAAGTTTTAAAAAGTAATTTAGGAGGGGGAGGAAAAAGGAAAGACTATTTAGAAAGTGGTGCTTGAATTCTGTTTTGAAGGAATGGAAGAAACATTTGTTTTCAAATATCCTTTTCTTTCTCCCCTACCAGAGAGCCATCTTTTGTAGCAAAGTATTGAAAAAAAGGGGTATGTGTGGTTCAGCTAAAACAACTAATATGTCAACCAAATTTGACAATATAATTGTAATACTCCATGACCATAATCTCTTTAAAGAAGAAAGATAAAAGGGACAGCTTTTCATTTCTTCTACTGATCCAAGCTTCTTGCTCATGATAATTACAAGATGCAGCTACACTGTTGTCATTGTGTAATTGTTTTCTTTGTTCGGTTTTAATTCATTCTCAGTTCATGTAATCTGTGACCATGCATGTTACTTTTGTAACAAAGATTGATAGAAGAGCAAAACAAATTATGCATTGGCCATATCCAAAAAATTTGTCAAATATAGTTCTGAGCCTGAACTGACTCATCTTCTGAAGTTCAAGTCTTGACTCAGATAATTACTAGCTGCAGGACCCTTGGGCAAGTTACTTAAACCTTTTAGCCTGAGTTCTTCATCTCTAAAATAAGTTGGAGAAGGAAATGGTAAACACTTAAGCATCTTTGCCAAGAAAACCCATGCTGGCCATGACTTAACAACAACCAGGAAAAGGGCTCATTTTGTACCCTGAAGCCATAACCTTTCTTTAGGGAGATGGAATGTTTAGTCTAGTACAAAGAGCTCTGGACTTGGAGTCAAGAAAGACTTAGATTGTAATTCCACCTCCAATACTTATTAAGCACCCAGATGTTGGTTAGAGTGATGGACCTGGAGTTAGGAAGCCTGAATTTAGTTGACATCCAAGACACTTAGACTAGCTATGTGACCCTAGGCAAGTCACTTAACTTGTTTCCCTCAATTTCCTCAACTGTAAAATGAGGATAGTGATAGCACATGCTTTACAGCATTGTTGTGAGGATCAAATAGGATAATATTTTCAAAAAGTGCTTAGTATAGTAGCCAACACATACATAGTAGGTACTTAATCAATGCTGATTCCCCTTCCCTAGCTGTGTGACTGGGCAGGTCACTTAATATTTTTGGCCCATATTTATCTCATCTGCAAAATGGGAATTAATAACTGTAAAATTACCTCATAATATTATTGTCAGAGTTAAATAAGATAATCTATATAAAGGCCTTCATTTATTTTAAAACTTTTTTTTTAAACCCTTCAGTCTTGGAATCAATACTGGGTATTGGTTCCAAGGCAGAAGAGTGGTAAGGACTAGGCAGTGGGGGTTAAATGACTTGCCCAGCGTCGTACAGCTGGGAAGTGTCTGAGGCCAGATTTGAACCTAGGATGTCCTGTCTCTAGGCCTGGCTCTCAATCCACTGAGATTGAGAGCTCTCAACCCAGCTGCCCCCTTAAAACTGTATTAATGTCAATTGATCATTATGAGAAAACTTGTGCAAAAGATGATATAAATTGTCCATCAGACTAACTTATTGGAGGGTTGAAAATGCAAATATACTGATGTACAAAAATACTTTATTGAATTAAGATTAAGATAAGATTATGTGCTTTTTATTTTGTGGTTGATGCTTAATTTAGGAAATTCATTTCTGAAATTATAAAAGAAAAGTTGGTAAAATAGGATTCATCATATATTTACTTATAGCTGTTAAGTAGCAAATCTTATTGATTAAATGGGAAATCAAGTAGTATTGCATAATGAGTTTAAAGAGATCTCCATATCTTTAAAAAATTTACTAACTTAACTATCAACTGCTTTGCCTATTATTTTTGTGTGCCAAGGTCAACACTGAATGTCTGTTGAGGCCCCCTTCTAACCTTAGGATGTATACATTTTAAAAACAAATTAAGTTGCATCCCTTAAGTACTGGCCAGTTTTCAAAAAGGTGGTTTTTAAAAAAAAATTACTTGATATTGATATCTCACTCATCCAGCAAGCTCCTTTTTCCCAATATTTTTTCCTTTTTCTCCTCTTTTCCATTTAACAGCTTTTCTGCTACTACCCACATCTTGTAGAATAGTTGGTGATGAAAATTTAAACAAAATTTTAAGTCTTCCACATTCTTTGCTTTATCAGGCAGAACCAGTTGTGTTTTTTTCAGTTAGATCCTATGAAACACCAGCTAATTCATATTTGACTCGTTCCTGGAGATGATCCTGTTTCTGTTATTTTTAATTCAGTTTATCTGATCTAATCAAATTATTGCTTGATATCCATGCCCTACAGTACTTTTAGTTCCTTATTGTATTCTATTCCTGATCATTCTTGCCTTTTTGAAAGAATGCTTTTCTCTGATTTCTATACCAATTCTCTTTCCTCTTGCTCAAATATGACACAATTCTAGCATTTTATGCTATATTTAATCACAAAGCCAAATGATATATAATCATTAACAGTTCAATGTTACTAGTTAAAACTGATCTCAGTCTAAGCAAGTTTTATTCTGAGTCCCATCAGAAATTTGGGTCTAGGTTCTATGATGCAGTATTACTAACCTTGACCATCCTGCTGTATCTCTCATCAAAGGGTCTTTGACACTATTTGTTGTCCTGGGAAGAAACAAACTCCTACCTTTCCCATCAATTTTTCCTACATGTAAAATTCTCCCAGGAGTGGTTTTAGATGTGATATTACTTGCCCAAGGATCTTGTGGAGGTCTAGGTTCCATGTGTATCTTTTCAGAGGCAGACACTTGATCCCACTCCTTTAACAAATTTGACTTACTGACTTGCCTGGAGCATCTCTGGGGTTTCTAGTAGACTATAGATGAACTTCCTCAATCCACCAATACTTAAATTTGTGCCCTTGGATCTAATAATTCTGGCTTTCAGAAGATTAGCTAGTTGGTGACGATTGATTAACCAGAATATCTCTGCCTTAATTTTTAAAATTCCATTTATCCTTTAATATAGGAAGGAATAGAGTTCCTTGGAACTCTCAGGGAAATGCTGTTTTGAAATAAATTTTGGGAATGGATTTAGACTTTTTCATGAAGTGATGTTTTTAATTTAAACTTTCTCACATGCCTTTTCAGTACAATTTTGATTCCTTATTTCTTTTTAGGGAATCCTTTTAGATTTATTTTATTTGCATGTTGAGATCTTTTGTTTTGTTTTGTTTTTGTTTTTTCAGTTGTTGGTCTTGATGATATTATGGATGAAGGAGTTGTTAAAGAAAGTGGTAATGATACCATTGATGAAGAAGAACTTATTTTGCCTAACAGAAATTTGAGGGACAAAGTGGAAGAAACTTCAGTCAGATCACCAAGAAAATCGCCTCGTTTAATGGCACAAGGTAATTTTCAGAGAGAGAGAGAGTGAGAGAGAGTATGCATGTGCTAGAGAGAGCGAAACTCTGACTTAGTGAATGGGTATTATTTTTAAGAGAGAAGTTTGTTAGCTTGTAAACTTTGAGGATCTCTTTACCCAATGTCTTGTAATCCACAATTAATAAGTTATTTTAATAATATGCTTTGTTTTATGATTTTAATTTCACTTAGTAATATTTATAATTTTTAGTGATAAATTTGCTTATAGTTGTATTAGCAGGAAAACATGCTCTTTTTATTGCTATATGTGATTTTGAGAAAAGAATGAAATAATTTCACAGTTATAATGTTCTTTAATCTAGGTTTGTAATGTTATACAAAATATATTTAGAGTTTAAAATAGTTGTACTATTCACCCTTCCTTAATAGATGATCAGCATAAACAGTGAAAATAATTTTTATTTAATCTCTATAAATAATTTAGTGTGATAAATAACTTACTATAATACTAATACTTTAGTTATTTCATTTATGGTTAAATTTGTAAAATCAGGTCTACTAAATATTAGAAATTTATTTTCATATTAGTGAAAATCTATAGTATGTGTAATAACTAGATTATGTATTTTTCTGAGTTTTAGTTAAAAATCTTTAGAAATTTACTTTTTATTGAAATACAAGTATTTTATTGAAGTTGAAATCAAATATTGATAGATATATTAATTGAAATTCTGAAATTTGGGGCATAATTTACTAGGTAAAAGATAAAGAAAGCAAGAGTTTCATAGTTTCTATTTTGATTCATGTAAGTAAAGTATTAGTTATTACGGAAGTTAAATATTTGGTTTGAGAATTACCTCTTTCAAGCTTTTCTATTTCTGATTCTTGGATCTTTTTCATCACCTGTTTAGATCTACTAGTGGGACAGTACAAATGTGGAGTAAGAGGAAAATATGGTTTTCTTCTTTCTAGTCATTCTGATATAGGAAGAATATTGAAACTTACAGCTAAAATTGGGTTTGGGGATCATCTTTGAATCATTTAGTGTATTTTCCCCAATTCTAATTATAGCTCATGAAGCACTGACATAATTCTTTTGACTAAATTAATTCCCCCATCTTATGGTCCCTGGAGGTTCCAACCTAGTTATTGATATATTCCTTTCTAAACTTCTGGTATATACTTTTGAGAGAAATGGCATGTGTTAATGTAATAATTAACATTAAAAAGCATTAACTAACTTATTTGAGATTCAGTAAGGATGGGTTGTAGAGATTGGCTCAGTCCTTTTGTAATGGGTTATTTTAATTTTAAAAAACATACACTGAAGTGATGTTTAAAAAAAACCATGTTTTAAAATATCGCTGATTTTTTTTATTCATGTCAAGTAATGGGCAAATAGTATAGAGTATCCATTTTATTTTTCATCATACCTCTTAAAGAGTTAGAAGGCTGAAAAAAGCATTCTTTGTAATCATTTTCAGTTGTCCAAACTAGATTTTTGTACAATTGTGAATCAGAGAACTTTGAAAATAGAATGTTTCTTATAGTACAGGCATGCCACAATCACAAAAAAATTTTCTATAAAAGTATAATTTGTTTTGAAAATTAGTAAATGATTACATATTCACATATTTAGAAATGTTTTACCACATATAGTGCAGGTTTGTGTTGAAATTATATTAAACTTTAAAATAGCTAAGTTATTCTTATTTTGTTTTTTCCTGTGATAGAACAAGTACGAAGTTTGCGACAAAGCACTATAGCCAAGCGTTCAAATACAACACCTTTAACTAATTCAAAGAAAGCAGCAGTCAAGAATGCATCTGTACAAAAAACAGTCAGACAACTGGACAGGTGTCAAAATAAGGAAGAAAGTATTTGTACACCACCTAAACCAGAAGTTAGAAGGAGTAGTCGACATACTGGGGTAACAGAAGAGATACCTGAAGTGTCAACAGTTTCTTCAAGTCATTCAGCAGCATCACCTTGTCATGAACTTAAGGATGAAGCCAAATTAGATATTAAAAACAAATGTCACAATCATGGAGAAACAGCTGTGCCATCTCATCCATTAACTACTCCTCAGATATCAGAGACTTGTGGTAGTACTGAAGAAAAGGAAAATGAAGCTCTGAGAGAAAGTAAAATCAAGAGTGACAGTCAAGTATTTTTTAAGCTTGTAGATAAAGAAGAACATGAACATAATGATCCTATTACCAATAAAACAGGTGAAATTAATCTTGAAGAAAGGGATTCTAAAGGAAGTATTGACCATAGATCAAAGGAATCCTTAAAATTTTCTAGAGAGGTTGACCAAATAGAGGTAGCAGAGGCTGTTGCTACCTCATCTGATGTTGCTGCTTATTCAAATCCAAATAGTACGGAAAAGAACAATGTGGTTCTATCCAATTCTGTGGATAAGATTGCTGAATGTAATACAGAATTGCAAGATGTGGTAGAATCTGCTGTTAAAACTGTATCCTCACTACAAGAAGCTACAAGCCTTTTGGGTAATCTTAAAGGAACAGATACTAAAATGTCTGATGAACACTCTGATACCACAGAATTTAATGAAACTGATTTAAAGAATATAGATACTACTACTAATGAATCAGAAAGCAATGTTTTAGAAAAAAGTGTCTGTGGTCCTCTTGACCAAAGTCCACAAAAGCAGGTTGAAAATGTTAACATGGAATCTCATGAAATAGCAGAAATTCAGCATGACAGAAACAACCAAAACAGTAATATTTCTTCATTAGATTGTAAGAATGTCAAATCCAAGAACACTAAATCTCTGATTCAGTCTAAACAAAACATAGCTCCTGGTACTCAGAAAAAAGTTGTTTCAGCAAAACAAGAAATTCATAGTAAAACTAGAGTTGGAGTTAAAAGTATGAAAAGGAATGCTGATGAATCTCAGCATAATTTTCATAAACCAGTTAAAGTAAGAAAAAAACAAGTTGATAAAAATGTGAAGTCACAAAATAGTGGTCCAGGGATCAAATCTGTAAAAAATCAAACCCATTCAACATTGAAAAAAGGGTCACAGGCTCAAAATTTATTACAAACCCCTAAATTACTGACTCACTCTTTGAGTGACAAAATGCAGGGTCACCCAGGTTGCTCTAAAGAATCTTACCCTACAGCTTCAACCCATACTAGACATTCGCAACATTCCAACCAGAAACATATCCATAAGCAACAGCAGGTGTCAACGACAATGAAAACCAATAGTAATGTAACGGAAGATACAGAATATTTAGGTTTAGAACATATCAAGGAGGAGGATAAACTGAAAGTGAAAAAGGCTGAGAAGAACCTTCAACCCCGCCAAAGAAGAAGTAGCAAAAGTTTTTCTCTGGATGAACCTCCATTATTCATTCCAGATAACATAGCTACTGTAAAACGAGAAGGTTCAGAACCCATCTCTTCATCTGAAAACAAATATATGTGGGCTCCCAGCAAGCAGTGTGGTTTTTGCAAAAAACCGCATGGCAACAGGTGTGTGTGTGTGTATGTGTGGTGTGTGCATTTAAGAAAAAAAATGTTTTGGGTTGGGAATTGTGTGATAATTTATTCCTTTATGTACAAAGGAATGCTTTTGAAGTTTTTGGCAAATCAAAGAATTTAATTTGAGTATGTTAATAAAAAGACTGAGTTATGGATTGTATAAGTTCCACATAGTTTTTCCACTTGGAGAATTTTCTGAAAAGGTAATATAAACCAATTTATGTGTAAAAGTTTTGTTATAAAATAGGAAATGTATCTTTTAATGCTGAGGTATCTGCAAATTTAAAATTAAGACGCATCAGTATGAATGCTATACAGTGTTTGGCATCTAACATACATTTTTGTTTTGTTTGGCTCAAAAATCACTAGTCAAGAAAGTATGTAATGGAAATTCTAAATATTATGTATTGTTTAAAAAAAGTCTGTGTAAAGGGAAATATAATCATTCCCTAAGACAACAATCACTTTTGATAAATACCAAACTTGAATTTTGTAATAAAATTTGTTAACACCATGGCAGCTTAAAAACTGTTTTTGATAACCTTTACATTCTCAGCTTAATTTTCTTTGTAACATGGAGTAGGGTGAATGTGTACTTTTTATTGAATAATATATTTTAAGTGTTTTTAAGAATTCTCTGATCGTTTAAAAGAATGTTGATACTGCTTTATCCTTAGTAGTTTTATAGAATTTGTACCTTTAATAATGGTAACAGTACTATTAATATTTTTTAAAATGAAAAAAAGAGATGAGATGAAGTTAATATAAGTATTCATATGCATCATTTCAGATTGCTATCTGAACATCTATCAACAACAGTAATAGCACATTATACAAAAATTCTATGTATTTGGCTACTTGACTTGGAAACTACTTGACAAGCTGGTCTTTTATATTTTTTTGTTCTTTGAAATTAAACTGATGTAGTTAGATTTTCCATTATTCAAAAATGACATTTTGTAAATCTTTTTGACAGTAAAGATTCAGTGATATACTTATTAACACCATAATATTTTTACTTTTCACTATACATGAAATGCCATGTTAAAGAGACCCTTCTTTTGTGATTCAGTAATGTTGGAAATATATTCACTTTTCCCAAGCCATTTTGGTCATTTTTTTTATTGTCAGGCTTGCTTTTGAACAGTAGATGACATCCAACATATTTTATTCACCCAGAAACTTAGTACAAAATGAAACCCTTGTTAGAATATGGCAAACTTGATTCCTATAAAGATTAAATATGCATCTAATTTATTGTTTCCATGTTAAAATTTTATTATGTAAACAAGTTAAAATGAGCTCCAGTGTTTCAGTTTATCATTATAGAACTTTAGATTTGGAAAAGTCTTTATAGAAATCATCCTATTCAGTATCTCATATGATGGAAAGAAAAAAACTTGTTCATAATACTCCTCAAAAGTGCTGAGGGAGAATGGAATGTTAGGAATGTTACACTATTTGAGATTCCTAAATAAAACCTTACTACAGGATTGGTAGGTATAAGCATTTGTGCATTTCTTTTATAGGTCCTCATTTCCATTACCTTAGCTTTATTTATATTCCTCTTGGAATTTTGTGTTTAAGCTTTATTATAATTTTTACTTCTGAAAGGCCTGTGATCATGACATCTAAAATGAACTTCTCTATCCTTTAGCTGTGTTGCTGAGCTGATGCAAACTGAATACCATTTATGGGGTGACCAAAATCCCATTTTATCCATGTTAAATTGATTTAAAGTAGGTGAAAAAACCCTTAACTTCTGTCTTAGAATTAATCCTCAGTATTGATTCTAAGGTAAAGGAGTAGTAAGTGCTAGGGAGTTGGGATTAAGTGACTTGCCTAGGCTCACACAGCTAGGAAGTATCTGAGGACATATTTGAATCCAGGAACACTCGACTTCAAACCTGACCTTGAATACCCCTATGTAACAGATGTATATAGAAATTTAAGAATCTGCTTATTTTGGAAGCACATTTCAAACATTTAGTTTTTATTAAAAGTAAATGATTAAATTTTTGTGGTTACATAAGAAATCAGCTCTCCTGGTGTATTCCTTTGGCTTGTAATCAATTTACCTATCAAAATGCAGTTGTAGTACAACATAAAGATTGCCCTCTAGATATTGATATTTAAAAAGCCATTGAACTCATTTGGGCAAATCTAGAATTAATTTTTGTCTGTCTTTTCTAATGCATTTTTCTCTTCCTTTATTACCATTCCTTTTTGCATTGAATGGTTCATATTAAACATTTACATTAAGTGCAAGTGGACAACTACTTTCCAAAGATAAATTTTATCTAATTATACTTAATGGGATTGTGATAGAAATTTGTGTGAATTCAAAAGGGCTAACTAATGTTTTTTGAAAATACTGTAAAGCAGAGATTCTTTTTAAAATTAGATTCAAAACATTTTTATGAGTTTTCAGGTATGAGTAGCTTGTCTGTCATTTATGTTAATAATTTGACATAGTAAAATATGTCATAATTTATACACCATGATATAGATGGCTGTTTTGAAATTTTTTTTGTTGACCTTTTCTAGCTTTTTTATATGAACTCATTTTTCATCATATAAAATTAGATAATTTTGTAATCAAACTTGTTCAGAGTAATCCATGAATCCATAAAACAAATTTGTGCCTATTTGGGAAGGAAAAAAAAACTCATTGCATTCAATTTTCCTATTCTTCCTTTTATTTCTCAGGAAGAGTTTTGTATCTATTGCCTGCCTCCAGTTTTTAGGCCCTTATGTAGAAGATAAACATAGATAAAATCCAGAAAATGCTTTTCTAGAAAGTAAATTTGTAATATAATTAGTAGGAAAACCAATTCTTCAAATTGAGACCCATTGATGCCTAAGGACAAACTCTCAGTATTAGTTGGTTCTGGTTTCTTCCAGGATTCATTTTTAGAGTAATAATTATAATTTTTATTTACAGAATTGTTCTTATTAAATAACTTTACAAAAACAATGAAGTTGTCTTTCTATAAACTGAAGCATACATTAAAAGTTTGTATATTATAAATATGAATTCAAATGGTTCAGAATATATTGACTACACTGAAATATAAAATTTGGCATAAAAGTCCCAACTTGATATATGTCATTAGAAGCACCAAATATATGTAATGTCATAAAATACTGTACCATTATTAGAATGACAAAGCTAGGTGCTTTTCTTTACCTCCTTAGTACCCTTCCCACAAAAAACAATTGGAACATGAAAGAACTAATACTCAAACACAACAAGGGTTATTTTACCTCTCAAATCCAAGACTTTGAAGAAACTTGAATACTCTTCTATTTTTGATTCTTTGCAATATAGGAAGCTATACATCTTAAAAACGCAAAACACAGATTCCAGATCTTAATTTGATTTGAAATGGCCTCATGTGCTGCTATTGCTCTGTCTTCTGTATGCACATTTAATTAGTGAAAAGTGGTGACATGTTTAAACCAGACCTCTAAAATAACTTGGAGATAAAATCTCACTTTGTAGTATAATTATTAAGAATAACTTCTACATTGTGGATTTTGTTCTCTTTTACTGTCTCCTTGCTCTCTTTTCAAACAATTTAATTGCTTCATGGTAAGGGTAAATATGAGGAATGATTAAAACTTTTTGGGATAAGATAAGGCAGGGTTGGAAGTGAGGGAAGGAGGGCCCTTACCTAAGTTCATAATAGAAAGAAACATGAAAACAACTGAAGAAATTTAGGATGTAAGGTACTTTTCCCCCCCTGCCAGTCCATTCTTTATCTCAATTATAGAATTTGTATTAAATTTTAATTGTTAGTTTGTACCTGCATCCATCCTTAATTTGGAGTCCAGTTTGCCATCATTTTAGTTATAGGGTTAGTAAATAATGCATTTCATTTCTAACTCACTGGTCTTAGTATTACACAATCTGAAGTGTTCAAAGTTAACTAGGTACACCCATAGATGGCACTAGATCCTTGTTTCATTTAAATAGAAGTTTATAGTGTTTTAAAAATAAACTAGAACCTAAGTGACATGGAAGATAATTTTATAAATTACCTAGTCATGAAGGCTTTCTCCAGTCCTTTTCATGGTATGGGGATCACTGGCTTCTCAAAGGGTATGGCAGCAGAGAATAACCTGTGGTAGATCTTGAGGAGGAGGAAAGGCTTTTTTAAGTACAGGCCCAATGATGGATGTGGTTATTCAAAGTTCTCCTTAGCCAACACAGTCTTGACCAAGAAGCAAAGATTTTCATCCATAACTGTTAAGGCAACTGTTCACTAACTGGAAGAGTTGTGACCTGAATAACAGAGGATACAATGAAGTCATGGGATTCTTGATGAAGAGAATCATAAGATTTTTAGTTTAAAAGGACCAGAGGTAGTCTAGTTTACACCTTTCATGATACAGATATAGAAATAAGGTACTAGAAAGTAAAGTTATTTGCTTAAAATAACAGGTAGTTACATGAAGATCTACCAAGACCTTTTCTGAAACAATGTTCATTTAGATTTCATTTCCATAATCTGCATTGGACACAATTTTGAAAACAAACTTGATGAATTAGAACTATAACGTCATTTGGAAAATAAAATCATCTTTGTGTACCCATCTCAATTTGTTTTTTTAAGTAATTTTAAGAAGTTAATCTAAAAGATGGTACTTTTCGCACTGTGAATCAAAAGGAAAACCTAAAATAACTCCCAAACTGCATTAGTTGGCTTTTTGTTTTCATAGGACCAGCCAAAAAGTCCTTGACAATGATTAGAATAACAATTCATGCCTTGGGTGTTTTTTTTTTTTTTTGAGAAGCCAGGGCTTTGGATTATATACCCTGAAATTTATAGGGGATATTTTTAGTTCCTAATTTATTTTTATTTGATATGCATCCCAAACATTCTCAAGTTACATATTCATTTCACAACATGCTTTGTTTAAAAATAATTTTTTTTGAGAATACAAGGCTCAAATATTGTGACAAATTATAAGACAAGTCCTTAATATATGAAAATCATTTGACATGAGAATTCAGCTATTCACTTTTTTTTTCTAAGATACTGCTGAATTTTAAAATTAAAATTTATGTGGTTACCTTGTCTTTTTAGTATTGGGGATGATGCTGGTAACACAAGTGGGGCTTGCAGAGAATTTATAGCAGAAAAAAGGGAATTATCAACTGAGTACATATTGAATTCAGCCCAAATATTTTAAAAAGTAAACTAAGGCTGAGGAGTCTACTGTGGTTTACTAGAGGCAGGAGGAGGGCTGTAGGACCTCATGCATCACTTTTATATATGTGTGTGTATGTGTGTGTGTTTAAAATGCCATAATAGTTCTTGGAAACAGTACAAGTTTACTCTTATGTTTTAAAAGAAATATTGATGGAGTAAGCAGTGATACAGTAACTTCCCTAGCCGAAGTAGTCCATGGTGAAAATTAAGATGATATCTTCCCTTGTTAACCAATATTAATCCTGGGAGAAAAATTATTTTTATAAATTTCCTACATTGCTTAAAAAATGGAACCCAAATCATTAGTAATTTGTGTTTATATCCCAATTTGTCTCCATTGCATTCTCATTATTAAATAATCCTTTAGTTTCTTTAGTTAATGGGATTTAGGATTATTTCTGAGATAGAATTCATTAAGTGCATAAACTGATTGTAGTTTCATTGAGTGACTAAACTTTTGAAAGTAGGTCTTGATAAAGGTGACGATTTCTTGTTTTCAAAAATGGGAGAAAAAGGACAGTTTTAAAAAACTAAGATTTCTGTTACAAAGAATTAACGATAAATAACATTAGAAACTAGTAGAAACTAGTGACCACTTTGAAAACATTTAAAAGTGATTAAGTTGAAACAATACTTTCCATCACTTGTTAAGTTTCTCCCAAATTCCCTATATTTAAAGTGTTTTGGGTACAATAATTGTGAATCAATTAAGTTCAGGTCCATATGATTTTGTGAACAAATCATATTGTGAACCAGAATTTTTGGATGTGTTTACATGAGTTCATGTCAACAAATGCCAATTGCCATCAACATAGGGACAGGGTTAATGTCTTAACAATGTTGCAAATTCAGTTTTAAAGTTTTATGTTTCTATAAAATGAGTCAGAAAAGAATTCTGTGTGTAGTTACTCCAATAATAAAACATGATAGAAATTGAGAACTTAGCTTTAATTTTGCATGTAAGGAGTTTTGGGATATTATGTAAAATGCAGTGGAAGCAATTATTTTGAGTAACATTATTTTGAACTCGTAAGTAAATAAAAAAAACCTTATTAATTGAAAGGTTTTTCTTTTCAGGTTTATGGTTGGCTGTGGGAGATGTGATGACTGGTTTCATGGAGATTGTGTAGGTTTAAGCCTTTCTCAAGCACAACAAATGGGAGAAGAGGACAAAGAATATGTATGTGTGAAATGTTGTGCTGAAGAAGATAAAAAGAGTGAAACTTTGGATTCAGAAATTTTGGAAAACCAAGCTAAAATTGAAGTTCACAGAGAAGATAAAACAATGGATTGTGAAAAACTTGGTTTATCAAAGCAAGCACCTACAAATGAAAAAAACAAGTCTGTAGATGAATCGACAAAGCACAAGGTCAAAATTTTAAGACGGGTGAGATTTTTTAAAGTATTATTCTTTTAAAAAAACAGCAAATATTTTTCTCTCCTGTTTCTCCCATCCCATACTCCTATCCCCATTGCCTGTTAATAAAAGAAAATAATAAAACTCTTGTATCAAATGTTAAACAATCAGTCCGTGACAGGTGGAAACTGAACCCAGGTCTTCTTCCTTAGTCAGCTTTTTAAGTTACTCCTGGCATTCTTTGATGTATAATTTTGATTCCTTGGAATTACAAAAGACTTTTGTCATTTTCAAAACATACAATTATTACTTTTCAAATTCTTTATTGTTTTTGGATATTTTAATTAAAAAAATTTTTTTCTGCATGAATTGCTAGATATTTAATTGCAATAGCTTGGTGTGTAAACTATGTTTGCTAATAATGTTAAGAAAGAATATGTAGTTTTATAACCATTTAGGCATAGTTTCAATTACATTAGCTTTCCAATTTTCCCATATCCCCTCCAACATTTGTCATCTTCCTTTTCTATCATATGGGCCAGTCTGATAGGTTTGCAATGGTACTTCAGACTTATTTTAATTATAATTTCTTTAATCAATTTTCATTTAGAGCATTTTTATATGACTATAGATAGCTTTGATTTCTTCAACTGAAAACTGCCTATTCATATCCTCCAATCATTTTATCAATTGGGGAATGACTCAATTCTTAAAAATTTGACACAGTTCTCTATTTGAGAAATGAGACCTTTATTAGAGAGATTTATTAGAGAAATTTGCTATAGAAAGTTTCTGCAAAATTTCTGCTTTTTAAAAAACTCTTGATTATATTGGTTTTGTTTGTGGAAACCTTTTTAAATTTAATTTATTAATGAATAAATAAATAAATAAAATAAATAAATAAAGTTTAATCAGAATTATCAATTTTTTATCCTGTAATGATTTCATGTCTCCTTTTTCATACATTCTTCTCTTATCCATTGATCTGACAGGTAAACTACTCCATGGGGTCATTCTTTATGTCTAAATCATGCATCCATTTTTACCTTATTTTGATGTATGGTGTGACATGTTGGTCTATACCTAGTTTCAACCAAACTGCTCTCTGGTTGTGACATGTTGTTGTTTTTTTTTGTCAGATAGTGATTTCTTATTCTAAAATTTGGAATCTTTGGGTTTATTTCATTCCATATTTCTGTGGTTATTACCTACTATGTATTGCGTACCTTATCTAGTCTCCTGATTTACCACTCTTATCTTTTAATCAATACCAGAGTGTTTTGATGATTGCTGGTCTGTAATTCAATTTGAGATATATAGTATGTCCAGGCCACTTAACTTCAATTTTTTTTTCATAATTTCTTTGTTCTTTCAAGTGAATTAAAAAAATTTTTTTTCTAGTATTGTAAAATATTTTTGGTAGCTTATTGTTGTTTGAAACTAAATAAGGTAATTTAGGGAGAATTGTTCCTTTTTAATAAATGTTGGCTTGGCCTACTCATAGAAATTAAAATTTTTCTACTTGAGATTGGAGTTTGTGTGAAAAGGGATTTGAAATTGTGTTCATGTAGTTCCTGTGTTGTTTTGGCAGGTAGACTCTCAAGTATTTTATGTTGTCTAAGGTCATTTTAAATGGAATTTCTCTATCTTCTTGTTGGACATTATTGGCATCATATAGAAATGCTAATGATTTATTTATTTATTTATTTTTATGCTGCAATTTTGCTAAGGTTAATCATTTCAAATAGTTTTTTAGTTGACTCTAGGATTCTCTAAGTATATGATGATTTGGTTTCCTCATTGTCTATTCTAATTCCTTCAATTTATTTTTCTTCTTTAATTGCTATATAGCTAGTATTTTTAGTACAATGTTGAATAATAATAGTGATAATGAACATCTTTGCTTCATCCTTGTTTTTATTAGGAAGGATTCTAGCTTATCCTCATAGATAATGCTTGCTAATGGTTTTGAATAAATACTACTTAAAATTTTAAGGAAGCTGTTTTATTCCTATGCTTCCTAATTTTTTTTCTAAACCCTTACCTTCCTTTTTAGAATCAATACTGTCTTGCTTCCAAGGCAGAAGAGTGGTAAGGGCTAGGTAGTGGCAGTTAAGTATCTTGTCCAGGATTACACAGCTGGGAAGTGTCTGAGGGCATATTTGAACCTGGGACCTCTAGTCTCTGGGCCTGGCTCTCAATCCACTGAGCCAACTAGCTGGCCTTTTCTCATGTTTTTAATAGGAATGAGTATTGTATTTTTTTCAAAAGCTTTTTTGTTATTTATTGAGATAATTATATAGCTTCTGTTGGTTTTATTATTGATATGGACAATATCCTGATAGTTTTCCTAGTATTAAACTAGCCCTACATTCCTAGTATAAATTCCACTTGGTCATAATATGTGATCTTTGTGATATATTGCTGCAATCTGCTCGCTAATATTTTATTTTAAAAATTTTTGTTAGGGAAATTAAATTAATCTAGTTTTCTTTCTCTGTTTTCATTCTTCCAGGTTTAGGTATCTGGACCATATCTGTGTTGTGAAAGAATTTGGGAAGAACTTCTCCTTTGTCTTTATATTGTGTTGGAACTTATTGTTGTTTAAACATTTGGTAGAATTTACTTGTAAATCCATTTGGTCCTGGAAATTTTTTCTTAGGGAACTCAATGTTCAATTTCTTTTTTTTTTAAAGATAGGGTTGTTTTAAGTATTCTATTCTGTTAGTCTGGGCAATGTGTATTTTGTAAATATTAATCTATTTCACTTAGATTATTAGATTTATTGACATAAAATTGGGCAAAAACCCTCCAAATAATTGCTTTAATTTCCTCTTTATTGGTGGTAGATCCACCCTTTTCATTTTTGATACTGGTGCTTTGGTTTTCTTTTTTTTTTTTTTAAATAACATTAACCAGTGGTTTATCTTTTGAGGTTTTTTTCCCCTACCATAAGACCAGCACCAAGTTTTGTTTATTAGTTCATTAGTTTTCCAACTTTAAATTTTGTTATTTCTCTGACTTTGAAGATTTCCAATTTGATGTTCAATTGGGGATTTTTAATTTGTACTTTTCCTAGTGTTTTTAGTTATATGCCCAGTTCATTCATCTCTTCTTTCTATATTTTATTGATGTAATCATTTAGAGCAGTGGTTCTCAACCTCTCAATTTGTAGCAATGAGAATACATAATGCATATCAGGTATTTACATTCAGAATCATAACTGTAGCAAAATTACAGTTTTGAAGTAGCCACCAAAATAATTTCTTGGTTTGGGGTCACTGCAACATGAGGAACTATATTGCAGGGTCATGGCATTAGAAAGATTGAGAACCATTGATTTAGAGGGACAATTTTTCCAAAGCTAAATACTGCTTTGACTGCATCCGATAAATTTTGTTTTGTTGTCATTGCCATGATTCTCTTCTTTCTTTTTAAATCTTAAAATAATCGTGCTGTTTTAACATTTACTTTCTAAAATTCGAGTTCCTAATTCCTGCTACCCTAACTTCCCCCAATTATTGAGAAAACAAGCAATATGGTATCAATTATACATGTGAATTCATGCAAAACATTTCTGTATTAGCCGTCTTGTGAAAAAATAATTAAGTGAAAAAATGTACTTCTTTCTCTTCTTAGTGTTCATCAGTTCATTCACTGGAGGTGGATAGCATTTTTATTTTCTATCTTTTTTTAATTTTTTGTTTAGAATATTTTCCCATGGTTACATGATTTATGATTTTTCCTACCCCTTTTCCCTCGCCCTTCTGGAGTTGACAAGCAATTTCACAGGGTTATACATGTATCATTGTTCAAAACCTAGTTTCATGTTATTCATATTTGCAGTAGAGTGATCTTTTAATGCCAAACCCCCAATCACATCCCCGATCCATGTGATTGCTCATATTTTTTTCTTCTGCATTTCTGTTCCCACAGTTCTTTCTTTGGATGTGGATAGTATTCTTTCTCATAAGTTCCTCTGGATTGTCCTGAGTCATTGCATTGCTACGGTAGAAAAGTATATATATTACATTCAATTGTGCCGTAATGTATCACTCTGTGTACAATGTTCTTTTGGTTCTGCTTCTTTCACTGTACATCAGTTCCTTCCAGTTCACATAGAAATCCTCCAGTTCATCATTCCTTTCAGCACAATAGTATTCCATCACCATCAGATCCCACAGTTTGTTCAACCATTCCATGGACAACCCCCCCTCACTTTCCAATTTTTTGCCACCACAAAGAGCATAGCTATGAATATTTTTGTGCCAAGTCTTTTTCCTTATTATCTTTTTGGGGTACAAACCCAGCAATGGTATGGCTGGGCATGACCTTTTTTCTTCTAGATAAATATGTTGTTATTTTTTCTAGTTCCAGGAAATAATTTTTGGTTAGTTTGGTTGATATGATTCTAGGTTGGCTTGGCCTGTGTAAAAATTAAAATTAATCTCGATAATGTAGAATGTTATATTTTAGGAGATTTATTAATGATTTATTTATTTTATTTATTAAGAAATAAAAGGGATACAAAATAAAAAAAACCAACCATGTACCCATTGTTAATCAGTCTATTCAAAATTCCCGTGCTTACCACCATCTTCCTTGTCAGGAAGCCAAACAGGCCAGAGCCCAAACACCCACTGAATTTGTCCCCTGTCTATAGGAAGTACATAATGACAGGAAGACAGTGGGCTCCTGGGAAATGTAGCAATTAATATTTTTCCAATTTTTAAAATTTGATTTTATATGATTATCATTTTCTTTAACCAAATTGTTGATTGTTTCTATGATTTGTCCTTTGACCCAATCATTATTTTTGATTATTTTGTTTCCAATTAATTTGTAATCTGTTTCTACACCATTTTGTTAATTGTAATTTTTATTGCATTATCATCTGAAAAGGATGCATTTGGTATTTTTGATTTTCTGCATTTGTGTGATTTTTATGCCCTAATATGTTGTCAATTTTTGTAAGTGCCATATACTGCTGAGAAAAAGGCATATTCCTTTTTTTCTCTTTCAGCTTTCTCTAAAAGCCATCATATCTAAATTTTCTGAAATTCTTTTTATCTCTTTAACTTCTTATTGTTTATTTTTTATTTTTTTGTTAGATTTATCTAGTTTTGAGAAGGGAATGTTAAATTCCTTCTCCAGTGTTATTTTATCATTTCCTCCTGTAACTCATTTAATTTTTCCTTTAAAAATTTAGCTGCAATGCCATTTGGTACACATATGTTTAGAACTGATAATTTCATTGTTTCTGGTACCTTTTAGTAAGATATAGTCCCCCTGCTTGTCTCTTAATTAGGTCTATTTTTGGTTTTGCTTTGAGATCATTATTTCTAACTCTGCTTTTTTTTTTTAATACTTCTGCTGAAGCACAGTAGATTTTGCTTCAACACCTAACCATTTCTCTGTATGTACTTTTACACTCTGCTTTGAGTATTTTCTTGAAAACAACATATTGTAGGATTTGGGTTTTTAATCCACTCAGTCATCTGCTTTTATTAGTTCTTCCCATTCACATCCACAGTTATAATTATTATTGGTGTATTTCCCTCCATCTTACCCCTTCCCCCTAATTTATCCTTCTCTGTCTCCTTCTTAAAACTATTTTGCCTCTTACCTTCCCCAATCTTCCCTTTCTTTTTTGCCAGTCCCCCTTCCTTTCTCTTTTCCTCTCATCTCTTGGGTAAGATTGATTTCTATACCCAACTGAGTGTGTTTATTATTCCCTCTTTCAGCCTGTTCCAGTGAGAGGAAGAACCAAGTATTGTTCACCTCCATACCCATCTTCTTGTCTATAAAAGTTCTTTTATATGAAATAATTCAGTCCATTCTGCCTTTCTTTTCTACCTTATCCCAGTGTATTCTTCTTTTCTTAACCTTGATTTTCTTTTTTCTGGATGTCATTTCATTATAGTCAACTTCCATGCATATTCTTTATCTATGACTAAGAGTTTCTGTAGTCTCCTTAGTCTTTTATAATTGCCCTAATATTGATAAAATTCTTAGGAATTACAGTTATTTTATCAGGTAAGATTGCACAGAGTTTAACCTCATTGAATCCTTTATGATTGGTTTTTCTCTGCCCGTTCATACTTCTCTTGAGTCTTGTATTTGAAAAATAGATTTTTCCAATCAGATCTGGTTTTTTCATCAGGAATTCTTGAATGTCCTCTATTTCAATTCATTTTCCCATTTTTTTCCCCTGAAGGATTATACCCAGTTTTGCTGGGTAGGTGATTCTTGGTAGTAATCCTAGCTCCTTATCTTCCTTAATATCATTCTTAGCCCTTTGATCCTTTAATGTAAGTTGCTAAATCTTGTGCTTTTCTGACTATGGTTCAGCATTGTTTGAATTGTTTCTTTCTTGCTTCTTTCAGTATTTCCTCTTTGAGTTGGGAGTTCTGAAATTTGGCTGTAATATTCCTGCTAGTTTTAATTTCATTTTGGGATCTCTGCCAGGAAATGACCAAGGGTCCATTGTATTTTACCTTCAGGTTCTAGAATATCAGGGCAATTTTCTTTAATACTTTTTTTGAAATATGATATCTATGCTCTTTTTTTGGATTATGGTTTTCTAGTAGTCCAAGAATTCTGAAATAATCACTCCCTAATCTGTTTTTCAAGTCAGTTGTTTTTTCCAATATTTCATATTTTCTTGTTCTTTTTTTCCTTTTGATTTTGTTTATGGCTTCTTGATGTCTCATGGAGTCATTAGCTTCTATTTATCCAATTCTAATTTTTAAGGGATTATTTTAATCAGTGAGCTTTGGTACTTCCTCTTTCATTTAGCTAAACCTATTTTTAAAGACTTATTTTCCGTTAATTTTTGTACCTTCATTTTTTTTGTGTTTCCTACCTGTTGACTCTTTTTTTTTAATGATTCTCTTGCATCCTTCCTGTTTCTTTTTCTAATTTTTTCTCTAACAAAAATCTCTTAATCTCTTTTAAGAATTCTTTTTGGGTCTGACAGCAATTCATATTTTTCTCTGAGACTTTATGTGTGGCCATTTTGACAATGTTACCATGATCTAATTTGTGTTTTAATCTTCCTGTTACCAATTTTTTTTTTTGGCAGACTTTTTCTTGTCTTTTAACTTCATTTTAAAGTTGGATTCTGTTTCTGGGGGAGAAAGAGCACTGCCTAAAGAGTCAGATTTTTTTATGTGCTGTTTTTGGAGCTAATACTGGGGGCCTGGAGGTTTTCAGTTCTTTCAAGGCGGCATGATCTTAGGAGAGTGGTGGTCACTACATTCCTGGCCTGTTAGCCACCAGAAATATTCTTTTCTGCTCTGAAACTGTGCCCAACATCCCTGCTCTGCTGTGATAGTTAGGTCTAGCATGCTAATGCCCCTCCTATCCATGGCCTGATCTCAGCATCCCCTTAGAGGCAGTTCAACAGAGTTCTATGTTCTGTGCCTACAAAGAATCTTAAGAAATCTCCATCTAACCAATCATCCCTCATCTCTGATATGAGAGCTTAGGAAGCAGCTCATTAATTGCCACCAAGGCATGTGTTGGACTATACTGTTATGTGGTTTTTTTCATTGACCTTTTAAGACCTTGGACTAGCCAATTGTTTCACTTTGTCCTTTTATTGCTTCTGTTACTCCAGAATTAATTTTGAAAGCATTATTTTAAAGTTTACAGTGAAGATTTTGGGAGAGCTTGAGCATTACTCTTGTCACCTTTTCCCTCCTCTTTACCAAGATTATTCTTAAGACTGTTTTTTCTCTTTCACATCTACCCTGCTGGGAATTTATCTTTTATGATTATTTTCCCTTCAAAATTTCCTTTGATGTTCAATTTTCTCAATAATTCATTGATTTCTTTTGTCCTTAAATCATAGTTATTTTTGAAATATTCCCCTCAGCTCCAAAACTTTTAATTGAGAAAATTAATTAAACAAAAATGAAGAAAAATGACACTAGTGATAACATGCACAACATTTTGGCCTAATCATTCAGTCAGTAAGCATTTAAGTGCTTACTGTGTACCATGTACTATACTAGTAGTTTCTTGCTTGTCTTCCCGAAAAAAAGAACCTGCTTTTTAATATTCTTTTGAACCATTATTAGTTTTTCAGTTAAGAGCTTAGCTTCCTTCTAGTTTTCTCTTAATTTATATTTTTGTAGTCATTGCATCTCTCTCTCTCTCTCTCTCTCTCTCTCTCTCTATATATATATATATATATATATATATATTATATATATATATTAAACCCTTACCTAATTATATCTTAAATATTGGACTTTTTGATGGTAGCATTGGAAAGAAAAATTTCTGCAGTCTGTATTTTCTTAGTCTAGCTTCATTTGTTTGATTCATGCATAAGTTTTATAATTGGTATTGCCTTTATCCTCTGTTCTTTGATCAATTTTCCTTCTGTCCATAGTTATATACATTTTCTAATTTAAAAAAATCTTGTTGGGTATAATTTTGAGCTTATTGTCTTTTATTGTTTAGGATCACAAAAAATAGGTGTAGTTTTTGTGAAAGGAACTTCAGAATAGCCGTTCTAATTTAGAATTTTCCTAGAAAAAGGCTTCTCTCTGAAGCCATCCCTTTCATCATTTCTTATCGCTCAAGAATATTCTATTACATTCTTATATATAAAAGGAACAACCATTCCCCACTTTATGGGCATTTTATTTCTTGTTCCTTGCCACTACAAACAATTGTTTTGTTGTTATTGAGTTGTTTTTCAGTGCCGTCTCATTGTTTTATTTGGGATTTTCTTGGCAAAGATACTGCCATTTCCTTCTCTGGCTCATATTACAGATGAGGAAACTGAGGCAAACAAGGTTAAATGACTTGCATATGCTCATATAAACTTTCTCCTCTCTCCTCTCCTCTCTCCTCTCTCCTCTCTCCCTCTCATAGAGATCTAGTTAGCAGTATTGCTGATTGAAAGTTTATGCACAGTTTGAGTTTGATTTTTGGAGACCTAGTCTCAAATTGCTTTTCAGGATTGCTGGCCTAATTCACAGTTCTCTGCATTGTTGTTATTATTCCTTTAATTAAAATCTGATAGCTGATTTTGGGTGAGGTGGACAAGAAGTGAGGTGTTGCAAAATCTTTCTTATGGACCAAAGAAAGTTGACTAAGTTATATGAACTTTTATTTTTTAATAGAAAACTTGATACCTTATAATAGTGTATTGTACTTTTAATTTTTTTTTTTCACAATTTTTAAACCGTTTTTACCATGCTCAACTTTGGGGTGTTTATTTTTTATTTTTTTACTGAATCTGTGATTTTATCTGTATAGGAACTCTTGTTAAGGAAAATTCCTCTTAACAGTGAAGATCTTCCTCCTCTACATGCTTTATATATATATATAGAGAGAGAGTCTTACTTGTTTAAGGTTATAGTCTAAAAATGTCAGAGGCTGGACTTAAACCCAAGATTTCCTGATTCTTATACCTTTTTTTCATTCCATTATGCTCTGAAGCCCTCAGTTTGTTTTTTATCACATGGAATTAATCAATTTATATATTTTTTTTCAGGAATCTGGTGATGGTAAAAATTCATCAGAATTTAGAGATTCTGAGATAAAAAAATGGCAACTGGCTCCTCTTCGAAAGATGGGACAAGCAATTTTACCCCGGAGATCCTCAGAAGAGAAAAATGAAAAAATTACAAAAGAATCCACAACTGTTTTTTGCACAGGTGAAAAGACCACAAAATCAGGTATGGCATATGACACAAATTATTTCACTGTTGTATTTATATTTCATGGCATGTGCTACTGCCTAGAACATTGGGAGAAGTTCTAGAATTTTTAAAATGTCTAATAAGTTTAAATATATTTCGATTGCAAGAAATTTCTATAGCAATTAGAGTAGAAATCTTTTTATATAAGATATTCTGAAACTAACTTATGGTTTCCTTATCTTTATTAATTTAATATAGTGAAATAATGGGCACAGTTTAGGAAATTTGATACTCCTTTAAGTGCTTTATTTCAAGGTTTGTTCTGCTCCAGTCAATCAACAAGCAGTTATAAATTACTTCCTCTGTGCTAGGTGCTTGGATACATAGGTGAAAATAAGTCATTCCCTGAAAAGAGTCTATATTTTATTAGGCTACACATATATATGTTAGAGGAATTTTTAACCTTTTTCCTGTCACAGACTTTTTTGACAAGTCTAGTAAAATGTTCTTTGCCTAGACCCTTTCTCAAAATAATGCTTTTTCATACTTAAAACACATAAGATTGCAAAAGAAACTAATTGTAGTGAAATATAATTACCAAAATATTAAAAAGGAAGTAGATTATGGTCTTCAAGTTCAGAACTCCTGATATAGGGAGGTAGATACAGAGTGATGTGGATAGGGTGTTTGATTATGGGATTGAATGGGGCAAGGAGAGGAAAGCTTCAGTGTAGAAGAGAAGTCTTGAATTCTGTTGGGGGAGGTATAAGAGGGAAATGAATTCTAGGAACAATGAGATAGTCAAGAGCAAAGGGACAGAGATGGGAATTGTAATGCTACTGTTGAAAACTAGAAAGAATATCAGATTTATTAAAACATAGAATTCCTAGAAAGGTATGTTGTGAAGAATTTTTAAAATGCCATACAGTTTATACTTATATTTATAAAATGCCATACAGAGATAATAGGGAGCCATTGGAATTTATTGAGTGGAGGAATGACATGGTCAGATCTCTGCTTTAGGAAAGCAGCTATCTTAAGGAGAGATTGGAGTTGGGTGAGACTTTAAGCAGAAACACCAATTAGATAGCTATTGTAATAGTTTAGTCAAGAAGTAATGGTGACTTGGACTGTAGTACTTGATTTGTGATTGGGTAGAAGGGAATAGATATAATAGATGTGGTAGAAATAGAAATGACAAGTATTTCCAGTGGGTAATTAAAGAGACATTAAGACTCAATACTTAGGTTTGGAGGTTATTTGTGATGATGTTTAAACTTACTGCCAACCCTAAGAAAGAGATTGGAGATAGATGTTGTGAAAGTGATATGGATGATAATCCAGCAAAGGAGACTCAAATTTCGCTCAGACAGGAGAACCAAGAAGACAAGTGTTGTAAAGATGTAGAGAAGAGGGTAGTTACCAGTGTTAAGTATTGTTTTAAGAAGATGAAAGATTTAGTGAAAAAAATGCAAGTGTTTATTTCCTGTTTTGGATTTATATTGTGATCTAGAATTTATATAAAACTTTTTAGCACAAAATGGAATTATTTCTTTAATATAGTGAAAATATTCTCATTTTGGTTTGCTGCATTTAATAATTCTCAAAGTAGAAAACATCATTTGATAGCAATTTATTATTTATGTCATGAAGCTAGTTAGTGTCAGAGTCAGTTCAAGAGCAAAGCTGCTCCTTTTTTTTTTTAAGTTGTCTTTCTACCTGATTAAACTATTGTTTGTGGGACACAAGAAAATTTAGCAAATTCATCATGGCTTCTACTTATATTTGTATATAAGGGCATGATGTTAGACCATAATGACAGCTCCTAAGGTTTTCTAAGGGATGCCTCAGTCTAGGAAACTTTTGTGAAATACAAACATACTGTTAGAAATATTTATGGTATTTTATCAATATAAATATTTTTCAGTCAAATTATAACATCCTGCTTAAATTATTGAATCCTAATAATAGATGAGTAAACAATAAATAAAAGCCTGATCAAACAATTTGCTAGTTATCTTTCCCCTTGGGGTCTTTATTTTCTATTGTGTATATTCTTCATTAGTATTCCTTCCAGTGATCTTCTTGTCATAATGACAATTTTCTTTTTTGTCGTCTTGTAAGTCTTTCTGTAGGGGGAGGTAGTTAAGTGTTCTACCCTTTATGTTGGAGGCTTTATTATAGATCTCTTGACATTGAGTGGATACTTATCAATGGAACACATGAACTCTCATATCATTATGTTTCATTTATTGTGCATGATTGGCCTCTCTTTTTTATTGGTATCTCTGATACCAATTATCTTTTGAGGTCTTTGTTGCTAATGTTTTGCAGCCTATCCAGAAATGTCATATGCCTCTCCATTGTCCTTTGATCAGCTGTCAGTTTTAATTCTCTGGGGACTACTATTCCATGATTCTTAGCTCTACCACAATCTAATGATGTTAAGAATGTGGCCCTTTAGGGGGCAGCTGGGTAGCTCAGTGGATTGAGAGTCAGGCCTAGAGATGGGAGGTCCTAGGTTCAAATCTGACTTCAGACACTTCTCAACTCTGTGACCCCGGGCAAGTCACTTGACCCCCATTGCCTAGCCCTTACCACTCTTCTGCCTTGGAGCCAATACACAGTATTGACTCCAAGACAGAAGGTAAGGGTTTTTAAAAGAAAAAAAATGTGGCCCTTTGTTTTTCAGGGAGAGGCTTGGGATATTTAACAATACTTGACCATTTCCCCAAAAGCAGTTCAGCATGCTTTCCTTTCTGTTCAGTTCTGTTTACTGGGGATATGTAATATATATGCTGATGGATTAACTCTTTACATTGACTGCTTAATTGTTTACCATAATCTGGACAATAGCATTTTTGATCCACTTGCCATTATTTTGTGGATAGTTAGAATGGATTCTCTGTACTCTCCCTATGCCTGGAATGCTTTTTTTTTTTTTCTGTACCTATACCTCCTGGATTCTCTAGTTTACTTCAAGCCTCATCTCTCACCCCACCTAGTAGAGGAGTGGTTCTCCTAGATGCTTTATTGGTACTGTTTAATTCTTATCTTTATGTTACCCCTTACTTAGTACAGTGATTAGCATATAAAATGTTTATTAGATGATTGATTTTGAGTGATTGTGAGTCCTCTGTAGAAGACTTTGCAATTTTGAAGATAGGTGTATTTAAGCACAATGAATGTTGTATAAATAGGTGCTTCTGGAAGACCTCACCATATACAGGGAAGCCTTCCATTTTATATACGTATTGGTGTGTATACACATATACACATTTGTTTATTGGTAATTGGAGATGAAGTTAATTCTCTTATATTTGTAAAGATTTGATAATTGAACCTATGGGAGCTGATGAGTCACCAAATAAAATATATAGTATAGATCAAAAAGAGGAGGTGATCCAGGAGAGCCTCAGAGCCTTGGTGGACACTCATTGTCAGTGGATATGACGTGGGTGGAAAACTAGCAAGGAAGACTTAGAAAGAGATAGTAGACAAATAGCAGGAGAATACAGTATCACAAAAACCCAGAGAGAATATAGTATCCAGAAGGAGGTATATCTCAGGTAGTAAGCCTTTATTAAATGCCTATCATGTGCCAAGCTAAACAGTTTAAAGGGGGAGACATTAGAACAACTATGTACAATGAACCAAGCTTTATTCAAGATAAATCAAAACTAATCAACAGAGGGAAAGCACTAGAATTAGAAAGTCTTTGGAAAGGCTTCCTGTAGAAGGTGAGATTTGAGTTGAAAGTTGAAGAAAGCCAGGAAATGGCAATGAGATAAAGAATTCCATGCAATAGAGATAGCTTCAGTGTCTTGTTTGAGGATGGGACAAGATCTAAGACTGAAAAGGTGTGTGTGTGTGTGTGTGTGTGTGTGTGTGTGTGTGTGTGTGTGTGTGTGTGTGTGGTGTGTGTATTTATAATGAAGTTTGCATGCCAGAGGATTTTATATTTAATTGTCTTGGGGTGATGTGGAGGGAGTGGGGTAGCTTGGTCAAACCTTGTACTATAAAGAGGATCACTATGACAATTGACTGGAATATGGGAGAAATATGTGGCAGGAAGACCAAATGAGTAAGCCATTGCCTTACTGTAGTTATGTGGTGATAAGGGCCTATATCAAGGTGATACTTGTGTCAGAGGAGGGAAAAGGGCCTATTTGAGAGATGTTATGAAGGTAAAGTCATTAGGCCTTGGCAACAAATTGTATTCAGGGCAAAGGGGAGAGAGCAGTAGGGAGAAGGGGAAAAAAGGAATATCAAGGATCACACCTAGTAATAGAGTTTGTGTGCCTGGGGAGATAGTGATTGAGGATAGGAGAATTTTAGTACATACTATGGGCTTTTTTAAGCAATTCGGCACAAACAAATGGCTGCTGTGCTTCCCAAAAACTTATATATCTATATCTGGAATTCCTTTTTTAGAATCAAGGGGAGGAAAACTCCTTTGATTTCTTTACTTAAACATAGTAGAAACAACCTGTAAACAGAAAAGAGAATTCTTTACTGCCAATTGCTAGAGATAGTGAATTTTTATAAGCAAAATTTTCATCCAGATAAGAGAATTCTAGCAAGTAACATTGCATATCAACTCAGTTCTCTCAGTAAAGTAAGAGGCAAGGTCCTCAGATGATAGGGTAGAGAAGGTGTAGGAGGCTAAGAGAGGAGTAGCTTCTGTTGGGTAGTAAAAGTCTTTTTGGGAAGGAATTGCAGCTGCGATGGCCAGGGGAGATCAGATAAGAAATTGTAGGGTATAGATAACTTGCTTGTGTACTTTGATATGAGGGGTTACATAAGGATGAAGGTGGCACGTTGTTAGAGTTGTCCAGGGGTGTTATTTGACAAGAGGTGAGCAGTGTTAGCTTAAGAAGGCAAAGGATGTGAAAGAAGAGAAAGATGAATGAAGTTGAATTAGTTAAGTTTAGGAAGATTAGAATGGGAAGAACATTAATAACAAAGGTAATGATCTGAGAAAGCACTGAAGATGAGGAATTTGAGGTTTTAATAGATTTAGGAGAGGTAAAGTATTGGGAGAAATGTATTATATATTATCTTATATCCTTGGTTTTTCCCCTCATTTACATTAAAAAAGAATTTTTAACCTTTTTTAAAAAACATTTGAGTCAAATTCTCATCTTCCCTCCCTTCTATCTGTCCCAGAGATAGCAAGCAATCTGATAGAGATTTTACATGCGTAATAGTGTAAAAACATCTTTATATATTAGTCATTTAGTGAAAGATAACTTGAACAAACAAAAGAAAAGTGAAGAAATAAAATGAAATATAGTATCTTGGTCTGCATTCAGATTCTATCAGTTCTTTTTTGGAAGTGGATAGCATTTTTCTCCATGAGTCCTTGAGGATTGTCTTGGATCACTGTAGAGCTAAGAATAGCTAAATTATTCATAATGTTCATTATTTAATATTGTTGTTCCTGTGTACAATGTTCTCCTGGTCCTTCTTACTTCACTTTGCATCAGTTCATGTAGGTTTATCCAGGTTTTTTCTTAGGCTATCCTAATCGTTTCTTATAGCATACTATTATTTCATTACAATCATTTACCACAACTTGTTCAGCCATTACTCAGTTGATGGACATGCCGTCAGTTTCCAATTCTTTTCTACCATAAAAAGAACTGGTATAAATATTTTTGTATGAACAGGTTTTTTTCCCTTTTTAAGAATCTCTTTGGGATACAGACCTAGTAGAGGTATTGCTGAATCAAAGGCTAGTAGTTCCAAATAGCTCTCTTTTCCCACATCTCCTCCAGCATTTATTATTTTCCTTTTCTGTTATAATAGCCAATCTGGTAGCTGAGAGGTGGTACTTCAGATTTGTTTTCATTTGCACTTCTCTAGTCAAGAGCAATTTAGATAATTTTTTCATCTGATTATATATAGCCTTGATGTCTTCATCTGAAAACTGACCATTCATATCCTTTGACCATTTCTCAATTAGGAGATGATTTGTATACTTGTAAATTTGCCTTAGTTGTCTATATATTTGAGAAATAAGGACTTTATTAGAGATGCTTGCTCTATGTGCCCCCCCCCCAGCTTTTTCCTTTTCTGTTTTAGTTTTAGTTTAGTCTAATCACTTATCATTTTGCAATCTTTAAGTGCTTGCTTTCTCTTGTTTGATCATGATAATTGGCTAATAATGGAAGTACTCTTAATGTGTAAAATCATGTATCCATTTATACCTTAAGTTGTAAATTATAATAATAATTGTTATTATTATAGCTACGATCTATATATCATTTTGCAATATAATTTCATTTTATCTTCACAATATTCCTGAGAGGTAAGTGCTATTATTAGGCCCATTTTATAGATGAGGAAAACAAGGTAGCCAGCAGATAAGTGAACTTGCTCAGGCCCACACAGGCCCAGTGCTTCATCACTGTACTGTCTAGCTGCCAAATTATTCTTGGATGGAGATTCACAAGAGAGTTTCCCCCAGATGATTTTTTTTTTTAATGAAATACTTTAAGTCATTAGCATTATGTTTAATGACATTGTAGCTTATTCGCCAAGCCTTTTTAGATTGTTATACTGAATATAGGTTATTGCTTTTTATTTCTAACCTTGAATATAGTACATTTTTGTTAAATTGATATTAGATAGTTCATTCATAAATATCTATAAAAATGATTTTTCAGGGAAAACAAATGCCTCTTAAGTGGCAGCTGGTGGCATATAAGTCAGAGCTTTGGACCTAGTCAGCTGTCCCCTGACACTTAATAGCCCCAAGCAAATCATTAACCTGCTGTTTGCCTCAGTTTCCTTAATTCTAAAATTGGGATATTAGCACCTACTTTGCAGGTTGTGAGGATTAAATGAACTAATATTTCTAAAAAAGCACATAGCACAGTGGCTGATATGTAGTAGATGCTGTATAATAATTGCTCATTTCCTAACAGGGTTGAAAGCATAGCATAGTTTTAAATTTTGAAGGAAGTTACAATCTGTAATGATTTTGCTTTGATTTATCATGATATATGTGATTGTTCGTATATTCATTCATTTATTCATTTAATAGTCACTTGTGGGCAAGGAGGAATGAGGGAGAATGGGCAATTTGTGAATCTCATCTGAACTGGTTAAAAGAGAGAAGAGTACACATAAACACAGTTGGGTACAGCAACATATCTTATCCAATAGGGAGAAAAGGATTAAGGAAAAGAATGTGGTTGGAAGAAGAAGGTGAGCTGATAAGGGAGGCATTTGGTAAAATGGGGTGGGAAGAAAAGAAGAGGACAATAGAATGGAGTACAAAGTGGAATCCATCCAGTGCTATTTACAAGAAACATACTACAAAGAGAAAGCTACACAGTTAAAATAAAGGGCTCAGGAATGATTTATTATGCATTAACTGAAGTAAGAAAAGTCAGAGGTAGGAATTGTGATCTTAGACAAAACAGAAATAGAACTAATTAAAAGAAATAAACAGGGGAACTACATTTTACCTAAAGATAACATAGACGATAAAGTGATATCAAAATAAGCACAAAATGGAATGGTATCTATCTAAATTCTTTTTTTTAAAAGAGACTTATATACAGCTGAACAAAGAATATTCTAACAAGAAAGAAGCTGAATAAAATTTTAGAAAAGTTAGATATGATAAACTTGAAAAAGGTTGAATGGGAGTTTAGGATGCAATATAGCTAATCCTCAGCTCTGAATGACATCATAAAAACTGTCCATTATTAAAGGGGAGGGGAAGCTTTACAAATAAACATAGAAAAGTAGAAATATCAAATACTTATTACTCATAAATATTACATTCATAAAAGGTTTTTGAAGAAAAGATTAAAAATTAATTAGAATCCTTGATGAATGGGTACATTAAAGAACAATTTAGGAAAACAATCAGTTTCTTTACAGATAATGACAGGCAACACAACAAAGTTTGTGGGATACAACTAAAGTGATAAGGAGAATTTTATGCCTTTGTAACCCTTTCATCTTTAAAAGTGAGAGTAGGTCAACAAATTGAGTGTGGAACTAAAATTATCTAGAAAACCAACAAATTAAGAGCCAAAATGGAAACCCTGAAAGTCAAAAGAGAGATTAACAAAATTGAAAGTTTTTTTTAAATTAACAAAATTAGGAGCTTTTTTTTTTTAAAAGAAAACCAACAATAAAATAGATGAACCATTAACTAATCTGATTAAAAGAAAGAAACCATTTTTTCAGTATCAAAACTGAAAAAAGTAGATTCAGAACAAATGAAGATATAAAATCCATTATTATGCTAGTTCACCCAACTAGGCTTAAATAAAACTGATCATCTAGGTGAAACGTTATATATTTACTAATATATGAATTTCCCAAATTGATAGGAAATAGAATACTTGAGTAGTCTTATCTTAGTAAAAAAACAAAAAACAAAAAACTGAACAAGCCATAAATGAACTCCTGTAAAAGGGAAGAAACCAGGATTTTCAGACAAGTTCTGCTGAACATTTAAAGAGTTAATAAGCTAAAGAAGAGATACTATTAAAATTTCTTCCTTATAATGTAAATAGTTTTGATCCTGAAAGTAAGCAGAATCAAAACAGAAAATTTAGATCAGTTTTCCTAATTTCCTATTGATGCAAAATTAAAAAAAAATTAATGAAAATTATGACTATAGTATTATATCAAAAAGTTTATGTTCTATGACCAGACTGGATTTATATCAGGAATTAAAAAATAGCTCAGTAATATATATTTGACTATATTAATAATAAAAATCAAACGATTATTTCAATATATGAAGAAAAAAACTTGACAATATACAACACTGGAAAAGTTTTTATTTTCTTGTCTTCTTAGTGGATGGAAAGGGGGAGAAGGGTGGAAGAAAATTCAAAAATAGAATTTTTAAAAAAATCCCCTGTTAATGCCTACTGGATATTCATTTGGAATTAACCCTCAGGAAAAGCTTGGCTCTCAGCTAGCACTAATCATTTTTATTACTGTAAACAACTACTCAAGTTCTAGGCTTCAGTTTACTCATTTGTAAAATCAGGTTATACTTGGCTTTTTCTAGTTTCTCTTTGAGTTCTATTGTGACATTAATAATATCAACATAAATAATTTCGACTACATCAAATTAAAAAGCTTTTGTACAAACAAAACCAGTGTAACTAAAATCAGAAGGGAAACAACAAATTGGGAAAAAATCTTCATAGAAACCTCTGACAAAGGTTAAACTCAAATTTACAAAGAGCTACATCAATTGTACAAAAAATCAAGCCATTCTCCAATTGATAAATGGGCAAGGAACATGGATAGGCAGTTTTCGGATAAAGAAATCAAAACTATTAACAAGCACATGAAGAAGTGTTCTAAATCTCTTATAATCAGAGAGATGTAAATCAAAACAACTCTGAGATATCACCTCACACCTAGCAGATTGGCTAACATGACAACAAAGGAAAGTAATGAATGCTGGAGGGGATGTGGCAAAGTAGGGACATTAATTTATTGCTGGTGGAGTTGTGAACTGATCCAACCATTCTGGAGGGCAATTTGGAACTATGCCCAAAGGGCGCTAAAAGATTGTCTACCCTTTGATCCAGCCATAGCACTGCTGGGTCTGTACCCCAAAGAGATAATTACAAAAAGACTTGTACAAGAATATTCATAGCTGCCCTCTTTGTGGTGGCCAAAAATTGGATAACGAGGGGATGCCCTTCAATTGGGGAATGGCTGAACAAATTGTGGTATATGTTGGTGATGGAATACTATTGTGCTCAAAGGAATAATAAAGTGGAGGAATTCCATGGAGGCTGCAACGACCTCCAGGAAGTGATGCAGAGCGAGAGGAGCAGAACCAGGAGAACATTGTACACAGAGACTAATACACTGTGGTATAATCGAATGTAATGGACTTCTCCATTAGTGGCAGTGTAATGTCCCTGAACAATCTGCAGGGATCCAGGAGAAAAACACTATCCATAAGCAGAGGACAAACTGTGGGAGTAGAAACACCGAGGAAGAACAACTGCTTGACTACAGCGGTTGAGGGGACATGACAGAGGAGAGACTCTAAACGAACACTCTAATGCAAATACTAACAACATGGCAATGGGTTTGAATCAAGAACACATGTGATACCCAGTGGAATCACACGTCGGCTATGGGGGGTGGGGGGGAGAGGAAAAGAAAATGATCTTTGTCTTTAATGAATAATGCTTGGAAATGATCAAATAAAATATTATTTTAAAATATGGTAAAAAAATAATATCAATAGTTGAAAAATAAGTAACTTTTTCACTATTAGATCTTTTATTATTCTGGTCCAGCAGATAAAGATAAATGGAAAAGCTTTTAAAACCAGTTCTTTGTTTACCCTGTCTTCAAGAATACATTTTCTATATAACTTCTATTTGATTCATTTATATTTATGAAGTTTTGAAAATGATTATCTGAAAGGGAGAATAAATGTACAAAGTTTTTGGATGTATAGAGATGACTTCACATTTTTTATTTTAAATAGTTTAATAGTTTTTTAAAAAATGAGCACATGGACAGTTAATTTTCTTTAAGCAAGTTTTCATGGACTTTATTTTTAAGTAAAATTTTCACTTTATTTTAATTAAGGTATACATGAAAAGCAAGAGTTAAAAAAGAAGAAAATGGAGAAAGCAGGATTGCCTAATGTGCACACACACCCTGCTCCTACTTCTAAACCTTCTGCAGACCAGATCAGGCAAAGTGTCAAACACTCTCTCAAAGACATTCTCATGAAAAGGTAACATAGTCATAGTGGCATTGTAAAAAGATAGACTTATCTGTGGTTAATTTAAAAAATTATTGTTGTTTTAAGACTTACAGATTCAAATTTGAAGATTCCAGAGGAACGGGCAGCCAAAGTTGCAACAAAAATTGAAAAAGAACTTTTTTCCTTTTTTCGGGATACTGATGCCAAATATAAGAACAAATATAGAAGTTTGATGTTCAATTTGAAAGATCCTAAAAACAATGTAAGTAAGTTCAATTAACTTAATTCAAAAGTGAACTTTTTGCCAATTCAGAATCTATAATGTGTTTCAAGTTGAAATTTTAAAAAGTAGGAATTTCTTTGTAATATTGTATCATCCATGTTGTGGAATGTTATAAAATCCGTTCACCTTTTAATGAAGTCTTCATTAGTTCGAAGTCTAAGGACAGACCTATCATATATGAATTTTCCATTGTTGCATAGATATGACTGAAATTTATTTCTTTTTCTTATTCTCTTTAAAAAAATTAAAAACCCTTGAAAATATGAACTTTTAAATCATCTTTAAACAAATACTAATTTTTTAGACAAATTCTTTTTCTAAAGATATTTTATTTTCCCAGTTACTTGTAATAACAATTTTCTACATATGATTTCTTAAATTATAAGATCCAAGTTGTATCCTTCTCTTTCTTCCTTCTCCCTCCCTTGGACATGGTAAGCAATTTGATCCACTTACTATTTTATTAAGTTTCAAATATTCTTTGAATTTGAATTGAATTACAAAGTGAAAATGCTAGGATCTGGCCATAGAAAATATTAATTTTCCACCTACAAAGCACTGAGTTTTGCATATTATTTATATGGTTTTTTTTGGACAAGCATTATTTCCTTTAGCAGGTGATTACTTAATTACCCTTAACATTATAATCCTACATTCAGATTGAGATAGTTTTGTTTAAAATTTTTATCTCAAAAAAATATAATAACCCATACCTTCTGTCTTAGAATCAGTTCTAAGTATTGGTTCCAATACAGAAAAGTGGTAACACCAGGCAATTGGGGTTAAATGACTTGCTCAGGGTCACGTAGCTAGGAAGTATCAGGTCAGATTTTAACCCAGGACCTCCTGTCTCCAGGCCTGGCTCTCTATCCCCTCTATTGTTACATGTTATCATGTTCATTCTGAGCTTTAAAAAATGTTCAAGTTTGAATATTTATTAGACATATATTTTAAAAGATATTCTCTGTTTTTAAGCATCTACCTCTTATCTTTTCCTTTGTCTGAATGATGTTTTGTATAGAGGAAGAAGCATTACATTAGAAAGCTTAAAATCCAAATCCCGCTTGTGTGTCCTTTGACAAGGGTAAGGACATAGTGACATAGTGTTAAGGACATAGTTACCTTAAATGCAGAAGTTGGGAGAACTTTAATAACTACATTTATGCCTAAGTTGACACAAGAATCTTTTTGCTTATTCAGTTTGATAAATATTATATACCTTCTGTGTGCAAAGAATTGAAATATAAAGATAGATTAGGCATAGGTACTGCTTTTTGAGGAAATTAAAGTAGAAAGTTGAAAGGAAGGTTGGTATTTGTACCTTTAAGGGAAGGGAGAGGCACAAGTCTATTGGCTAGGGACCTCATACCAGAAACTCATCAAGGAAGACCAGATCCTGGGATGGTGATATCTCAAGATGAGCTGGGAGTATAAATCAAAATACTACCTTTTGTAGTGATTGATTTTCCTCGCCCCCCTATGAATCTATGAGGAATGTGATAGTTTTATCCCCTAAAACTAACTTTATAATAAACATTTGCAATATGTGCTTCTGTAATAGTTCTTCAAGTCCCCTTAGGACAAAACTTGTTTTCTTTGCAGTGCCAAGCATATTGAACTATTTGTTACAAATTTCTTCTTGGAGTTGCTATTTCTTTTTGAATTATTTTCCTCTATTCTTAATACTTCTAGATTTTATTTAAAAAAGTACTGAAAGGGGAGGTAACACCTGATCATCTTATAAGAATGAGTCCTGAAGAACTAGCTTCTAAAGAATTAGCTGCCTGGAGACGAAGAGAAAACAGACATGTAAGATTATGTGTATAGACGTATATGCGTGCACGTACCCATACTTTTAAACTATTACAAACATGTACAAAATTTTTTCATCCTTGAAATGGTAATAAAGGTTACCATTATAGACCTTTTGATATATTTAAGATCATAAATCAGTCTCACACTCAAAAGTAGGCAGAGAATAATTTCCATGTAAAGATAGCTTTCACTTCCCTTATAGCTTAACTGGGTGCTTCTTACCAATTTTTGCTTTTAGTTGAATATGTTATACTTGTTAAAGTAAAATGCATTAAATAACACAAGAAGGAAACAGGTCTTGTTTGATCCTTGGCTACTTAACATTAATGTAGTCAAAGGGAAGAGAGGGCAAAGTTAACATTCACTTTTCTACTTTATCTTCTAATATCTTTAATATCTTGGCGAAGGCAGGAGTAGTTAGGATAGGGGGTACTCAGTGAGCTCCCTCTCCTTTCTAAGCTTTTATCTTCTCACCTCTCATCAACAAATTTTGACCTGTAGTTAATTTTAACTTATACTTAGTAGTCTTATGTAGGGCAAAATGCATAGTAGCTATTTTGGATTTTTGAGAATTTGATGAGTTGCTAACTCTGCTGGGAGACACTGAAACAATTAGCTGAAATTGTATCAGCTTTGTCTTTTAACTTTATATTTGAAACTTGAAAACATTTTAAATATAAACACTTTTGGATGAATTCTCAATTTGAATATAATTTTATAGTATGCCTTATTCCATGTCAATTCACAACTCACATTTGAGTTTCTTCTTTGTTCTAAGAATTATGAATGATGGGTAACAATTAGGAAAAATTACTTGGGGAAAGAAATCATTTCCATGACTTGTCCTCTTTCCTCTAATTATTTAGTCGAAATTGATAAAATTCAATATTTTTATATATAAAAACATAATGCTTATGTTTTTGATTTTACAATTGTAGTATTGACATAGAAAAAATATTTAATTTCAGACCATTGAGATGATTGAAAAAGAACAGAGGGAAGTTGAAAGACGTCCTATCACAAAAATTACTCACAAAGGAGAAATAGAAATTGAAAGTGATGCTCCAATGAAAGAACAAGAAGAAACCATGGAAATGCAGGTAATAACGAAAAACTCATGCTTTCTAACATCCAAGACATAGTAGTTAACTTTGGAATAGACAGAATGTGATTATATTTTGAATAGAAAGAAAACTTCTTACACTCCAGAAATGTGTGCCATTTTGAGTAGCCTTAAGTATTTAAAATTTTATTTTTGTTACGTAGAGGCTTTTTTATTTCCTTTGTCACGTTTAGTTGTGGAGAAGTTTAAATTTGTACTATTTTGCTGGATCTGTTTTACTCTGAAAACTAACCTTTCTATAGTTAAGAAAATTCTTATAATGGCATCTCTATTTCTATAAATTTTTAGGCAGCATGGACAAGGCTAGAGGAAAATTTCATCTAGGAAAAAATCCTCAGTTAAAAGAAAATGATCTTTGTTTCCAGTGAATAATGTTTGGAAATGACCAAATAAAATAATGTTAAAAAAAAAAAGAAATTCTGCACAATTTCAGTTCCTAGACACATCTGTAATAAAGCTGGTTTTACTGTCCTTTTTCTTAGGAATCTACTACCACTAAGTCTGTGGAGAAAGTAGAAGATTTAGAAAAAGAAGAGACTGATTCTTTGTCTAAAGATACCACAAGCCAACATAAAAATCATCTTTTTGATCTTAACTGCAAGATATGCATAGGTAACTTAAAAAATATAAAATACTCTCTGTGTATGCAGTTTATGATAATGAATCACCATTAATAGAATAATATTAGAATGTTTGCTGTACTGATATTGCATTGCTCTAAGCCATACAAAATAATGTTAACAGCTAATATCTATATACAATTTACAATGTGCTTTATATTCATTTTCTTTTGAAACTTACAACTTAATGTCTTCCTCTTCCTTCAAAACACAACTCAAGTACCACAGTCTATATAAAACCTTTCTCGGGACCTTAATGGCTAATTTCACTGCTTTGCATTAATTTATGTTTACACTTTTTCTTTTTATTCCATGTATACTTAGGAATGCACTTGTTTTTCCACTATAGAATGGAAGCTTTTTGCTAGCAGGAATTTCATTCTTTTTGTCCCCAGTACTTAGCATAGTGTCTGGCTTAATAGATACTTAATAAATGCCTGTGGATTAATACTAAGCAGCATTATTCCTCATTTTACAAATGAGGAAATGGAGCCTTACAGAAGTTGAATGACTTTTTCATAGTCAAATATATAGTAAGTGGCAGATTCTGAATTCAGACTCAAATATTTTACTATGTATCCATTATTTTTCCATTTTGGGGCCAATAGAAAATGCTTATGTCCCTGGACTTTTTCTTTCTGCAGCTATTTATTCAAATGAGAATTGATGGTAAGACCTTGGTTTTGGTGTCATACACTGAGAGAACTAATAGTAATAGGCAATATGAATAGCAAATCATGACTGAATAGAGGGTTAGAATGAGATACTTGGTTCCATTTCTTTATTATTCCTATGTTTGGTACCTCAGACAAGTTGGAAATTGTGATTTGTCTGCTAGCCTTATCTATGCTAAATTTATTTGTTGTTAGTTATTTTGTATTTTTTTTTTTAGGGAATGCATAAAAATGATTATAGGTTGATAACTCCATTAGAGAGTATACACAATTAAAAAGGAAACCCATCTTTTTGTTAGTGCTTCAGCAGTGAGTAGACTATAAGAGAGTCATAAGGGAGAAGGGCTTGGCTAGGATTTTGTATGTTTAGAAAGATTCTTAAACTACAATATTTATATCCAATATGGTTAATATAGTATTCTAAAGTGCTTTGTTTATAATCACATAGGAGGAATATAGTTTTGCTTTGGGAAAATATTGGAAAAAAATTTAGTGCTATTTTAGAATGTTCTTGGTATTTCAGGAAGGTAAATGGGAGTAGATAAGATAAGGAAATATATATATCAATTATGACCGCTGAAATATGTTTTCTACTGTGTCTTGGTTTTATATAAATATAAGATGGTCGCCAGGGAATATATTCCCAATTTATGAATATGCCCAAGCCAACTGGGTTTTATAGAGGAATTTAATTTATAATACACTGATTAATCAATAGAAAAAGAGAGAAAGTAAGAAAGGAATAAGAATGAATAAATCAGTCAGTTGGTTTTATCACTCACCCAAGATCTCTCTAGGTAAGGCTTCTCATGCCAACCTCAGGCTCCACCGTCAAGAGAGCCTCCTTTCAAGAAATGTTTCCAGAGAATTCTCCTCCTTCAGAGCCAGCCTTCTCTCCTGGTCCTCCCACAGAGCAACCTCCTCAGTCCTCCTTCAGAGCCACACCGCCTCCTCTCAGAGCAAAAAAAAACTCCTCCTCTCCTCAGACCCCGCTATCTTTAAGGAAACCATCTAAGTCCCCTCCCCTCAGTTCTCACATCTACCAATCACTGTCGATGTCTCCCCTGTGCCAATGGTGGCTCTAGTTTAACCCAGGACCGCCCAGAGGTCTGTGGCTTTGCACATGTCTGTTGAAGGTCATATTCTCAAATAATTAAATTTTGATCTTTGCTGTAGCCCTTCCTAAATCCTGTTACTCTAAGTAGGGTGGAGATTGTATTTTCCAAGACCTGGTTCTGTCATTTCAAGTATCTCTATTGTATCAATTCTAAAATCAATCATGACTCAAAGAACTTCCTGTTCTCTGCTTAAGCATAGGTCAAAGCCCTTTCCATTGTTTAGCAAAAGGTTTCTGTCCTAAAGTAGTCTTAAGTAGGGAGGAGAAGGACCCTCCCATGCCAAGGGTTTTCACATTCCAATAAAGTTCTTACTATCAGTAGGAAATTTTTTCCAGTATGAAATTTCCCAATGGTGAAATTTCCAACATTCATAAGTCTAAAAAATTTTAAGGTTTACAATACTAAAATGATCAAATGGCTCTTATTTTCAAGTTTGACTTTAACATTTAATAGCTTAGCAATGAAGCATAAATTAATATAATTTTCATAGCTTTTTGAATTTTGAGGGGGTATCTTTGAACAGACTGGTTCAATAGAAATGGAAAGGTTTTAATGGAATGGATTTGGAGTCAGAGGGTATAAGTTGAATCCTAACTCAACTACCTACTACTTTTTTTTTTTTTTGACAAATCTCTAAACCTCCCTGGGGCTCAGTTTCCTCATGTAAAATAAAGGAATTGGATTAGGTGATCTTTAAGACCTCTCATAGCTCTGAACATTTCATTCATCTTAAACACATTCCTCCTAAGTTGTAATTAGAATGAATGTGTATTCATAATAAATTGCAGCTCTTTGTGATCCTAGGAATAAAATGGATTTATTTTAATGAGGCCTTAAAATTTCTTATCAAGATCCTATTTTGTTAAACAGTTCTATAGTTCCAGCATGAGTAAAATTCATTGTTTAATGTCTTTTAATTTTCTGCATCTATAAAATATGATATGAAAATGGTTATTATTGTGAAGGTATTCTATAATAGAGCCAGTTCACTAATGTGCAATATAATGAGGCCACAGGATCTTTGATTTCTTTCTTAAAAGTTTTCAGTATAGCCTTCACAAAACAGCTGTAGTGAGGAACTCTGTAGTTCATAGTCCATATTCTAGTACTTGAGGCTTTCTCACAGCTATCTCACTGCCCACCCCATTGAGGAAGCTGATGTTAAACCTTTATTATCTGTTTTTTTCCCAGAATTATTAGGGTAAAAAATATGGCAGTTGAGGATTGTCACAAGTACTGTGACTAAAACTAGACCCAAATGAGAATAAATTATAAAAGTTGTTTCTGAAATAAATTTTATTTCCTTTTATGGTTCTCTAGGTCGAATGGCACCACCTGCTGATGACCTTTCTCCCAAAAAAGTGAAGGTGGCTGTTGGTGTAGCTCGGAAACATTCAGACAATGAAGCAGAAAATATAGCTGATGCATTGTCTTCAACATCAAACATTTTATCTTCAGAATTCTTTGAAGAAGAGAAGCAAGAATCTCCAAAGTCAACATTTTCTCCTGCCCCTCGGTAAATTTCCCCTTTGGAATAGTAGATCATGAAATTTAACTCATTTTGAAGAAAAGAAAACTAAGAATGAAATTTTTTTTCCTGCAAGTCACACTAATGACCAACAACAAAAAATCAACCTTAATATAAAAAAAAAGATTTCTTCCATCAACTTACCTTTGGGATCTTTACAAATTTCTTAAGATCATTAAATTGAAACACACACAAAAAAAATGCAAAATTTTTTCTTTCTGTCATCATCTAATTATGTATTTGATAGTTATAGATTCAAAGGTTATAAATATGATTGGAAGAAAATACTCTTTGGGAGGGTAGTTGAGTATATGAGTGAACTGAACCACAAATGTTAAAAAATGACTAAATGTGACGGTTCAAAAATGATAGGTCACAAAAAAAAAGGTGCTTGCTATATGGGATCTTATTAAAAGGAAAGTAACTGAAGTATTATCAATATGAGTTAGTAAAATGAATACTTATTGCTATGTTCAAATGATAACTACAGATGAACAAATAGAGACTTTAATATTACAATATCTAAATCCTGTTCTTTGATTTTTTTTTTCCTAGTCCTGAAATGCCTGGTGCTGTTGAAGTTGAATCTACATTCCTAGCTCGATTGAACTTCATTTGGAAAGGTTTTATCAATATGCCTTCTGTAGCAAAGTTTGTTATCAAAGCTTATCCTGTGTCTGGATCACCTGAATATTTAACAGAGGTATAGTAAATTTCTGGTTATATTATTGTTCAGAGTCCATTTTTTAAGAGAAGCAAAATTAACTTAAAAAATTTTATTATAGTACAAAATTGAAATGAGGCTGTCCTAATATTACTTAAAAAATGAAGAATTACAATAAATATTTTAAATGTCATATATATCAATCATTGTGAAGTACATTTTCCCATTTCAGTTATCCAAAGAAGAATCACTTAAACTTGAACAAACTGGTTCTTACTTTTAGTTCCTTTTATAATGTATCTCATTAAAGGGATTTTAGAGATCATCTAGGTTAATCTCCTTATTTTACATATGAGGAAACTATATATAACATACCTTCAAATATATTTGGGTGTGTATTAAGTCATCATTATTGTTGTTTTAGATTTGAGGCCCACAAAGTGTATATTAGTAGTGAATATTAAAAAAAAAAAATATATATATATATATATATATATATATATATTTCCCGTTACTGGTAGAACAAATTCATTTCAAAAAGCATTATATAAGACTTCAAGGAGATAAAGAAGGAAGAATCATACAGATCTGGCCCTCAAGGAACTTACTGTCTGATAGAATATAAATGAAATATATAATGTAATTAAAAATGAAGAAGTTTAGATATAGTGATATAAGAACATTGAGGAAGGGGAAAGATCTATTTCAGTCCAGGTGCAGAGGTAGGGGAAAGCTTCTGGAAGGAGATAGCATCTTAGTTGGATTTTGAAAGAAGAAAAGAATTTCAGCAGGTGGCAATATGGAGATGAGAAATGGTGTGAAATAAGACTTGGAAATATATCTTGTTAACAAAATTGGGAAAAAAACCTTAAACCCTAGGCTAGTGATTGCAAACTTTTTAGAGATAGAGGGCCAGGTGAGCCCCTCTCCTATCCCAACCCCCCCCCCCCCCAGAGACCTCATGCAGTATGGCTGGGGCCCCCCACCCCACACGGGGAGAGAGAAAACCCTCCCATTGGGTTGTTGGGCAGAGGGATGGGTAAAGTGAGGAATGTCCTCAGTGCAGATGAAGAGGGAGAGGGGAATGGCCCCAGGGCTCTGCCCCCCTCCAGCTTTGCTGCCTGTGAGCCACCCAGCCATGTGTTCCCATAGGGCTGCTGGGCGGAGGGGTGGGGGGGATGTGAAAATACGTCATCTGGAGAGGAGGAGGGGAGCAGTTCTGCCCAAATCCCTCTGTCTCTAGTAATGAACTTGGGGCGTGTGTGTGTGTGTGTGTGTGTGTGTGTGTGTGTGTGTGACACCTAGTGCCCATAGATGGCTCTGTGTGCCATCTTTGGCACCATGCCATAGGTTCACCATCACTGCCCTAGGCTATCAAAACTTTATTTTATCCTATATACAATAGTAACCAGAAAAATTTAATTAATAGAATAACATGGTCAGACCTATGTATTTATTTTAACAACGTTAAGGAATGATTGGAAAGAGATACTTACAGACTATGAAATGTTGGTGAGAGTGAGTCAAGATAAATAAATTTGTTAGTCATTTGGCCAGAGATGATAATCAAATCTGGGAAGTAAGAGAGTCGAAACAGAAGCCAGATTTCAAGAGGTTGTGAGGAAGTGAAATGGATCAATTATATGTAACTCTTGATAAAGGTTTAGTAGTGAAGTGAGGAGAAGATATAAAACAATAGTTGAAAGAGTTATCAGCAGGGCAAAGGTACTTTTTTTTTTTTTTAAGGCTATGGGAAGACTTGAGCTTAGATGTAGGAAGAAGACAATGCCAGTGTAGGGAAAAGGTAAGATATAAGTTGAGTGCTTTGGATTTTGGAAGTAGAAAAAATTCCCCAGCTCTTAAAAGAATGGTACCACAAAAGTTTTAAAGGCATTTAGATTTTGTTTCGGAACGTGTTGGAACCTTGCTGTAAGGTGCTTTTCTGTAGCATAGATTTAGGAAAAAAAAAAAGAATTGGCATCATATCTCCAACTTAAAAATTCTTCCAATTTAAATAAAAATTGTGTGCCAACAAGCCACAGTTTTCCTTGCTCCTCAAATGCCATAAGTGTCAGATGGATTTTTATGTATCTATAGAGTTCGGGGGGGCTGGCTTTCATAGATTTAGATGATAATGAGCAGGAGCAAAGTGGGACATGAAAAGAATTCTAGTTAAAAAGATATGCACAAAACTTTTAAGGTGTATTTAAAATTGTGAAAGGACTTTAAATCAAGATTTGGTAGAATTGACCAAAATGGGAGAAGAGTTGGAAGCTCTCCTTTTCAAATAATAAAAAGAGAGTAAGAATATGTGAGAGAGAAAGTGACTACATTCAGTAGGTTCACAGAAAGAACATGTAGTGTCATTTAAAAGATACCGAATTGAAAGTGGGATTTGTCAGATTTCATTTTCATCTTTATTATGAAGTTTTATGAGATTATATTACTACTTAATTCCTCAAATCTACAGTTTACCCATATTTTTAAAAATTCAATTAATTAGCCTAGTTATGCATTAATCTAGAGTATTCTTAAGTTTATGCCTGCTGGTGTGGGCTATGTTTACCCTACTTAACAAGGCGAGAACTTGGAGTTGAAGGTATGCAGTCTAAGGGTAGTCACACAATACACAATGTAAACAAAACACAGTTGCTATGGCAGTTAGCTTAATATTTGTTATTGCCTTCATTCCCATGGTTTCTTCTTGTTGGCTTAATAAATGAAGGAGGTAACAGGGCACTACACACACACGCACATACACACACATATATTAGGTTATGGGAAGACTTGAGCTTAGATCAAGGAAATGATTAGGAAGGAATGTTACATAGTGTGAAAAATGTATGGTTTTAGACTTTCTGTGAGTAAAGGGAAATAAAGATTGAGAGAGTAAATGTATAAATAAGGCTAAATGTACTAATATTTTTATAACGATTCCATGCATTAATACCAGGAAAATTGTTCGTAAAAAGTTAACCTTTGATAAAGAGCCTATTAAATAGGTCTCCTTTCCAGATCAATTTGTGAGATTCCTTTGATTTTGGATAGATTTACTTCTTTTTTTTTTCTGTTCCTTGAGATATTATTTCCATGAAGTTGCTTTAAATTACTCCACTTTTCAACCTAAGTGTACACTTTATTTTACTTAAGTCTTCAGAAAAACCAATTCATTAACTAGATTTATCAGTACACTAACCACAAAAATTAATGTATAATTTATTGTACATGTAACCACTTGTTTCATAAATTATTTTGTTTATATTAGCCTCATTGAAAGAAGATTTGCTCATTACTATTATCTGGTTCCTTACCAATAGGATCTACCAGATAGTATTCAAGTAGGTGGCAGGATATCACCTCAGACTGTATGGGATTATGTTGAGAAAATAAAAGCTTCAGGAACTAAGGTAAGGTACATTTTAAAGTTGTAAACCATGGAAATAAAATTTGAAATTGTACCTCACATCTATGTGAGTATGTGTTTAAATTCCCTATGGGAAAGACACTAACAAAAAAAGTAAACTCTGCATTTGTGCAGCAGAAAGATGGATGCTAGCAATTGCACTCTTTTTTTAGGGCCAAATTATTCCATTCTGATGAAAAGCTGAGTAAGGAATGCCAGTGTAAAGATACCATCAGACTTAGTCTATTTCAGGAGTTAAATTGGGGTGTGGAACCAGACTAGATTTCATCCTAAACTTGTGATTGTACAGTATAGAATAAAAATAGTAAGCAACCAGTCCTTCCTACCAATGTATCTTATATGTGCTCAATATAATATTCTGTTTCTCTCTACATAATAAAAGCATAAGTTTATGATCTTTTTTATTTGGTAAAATGTTTTTTCTGGCTTGTGTGAGTTGACCCAGGAAGCTCAGAGAAACAGAATTATAAGGGACCTTATAGTGACCATCTAGTCTAACCCATATCTCAAACTATACTTAGTGGTAACCCCGTGCTTTTTTTGCTACATGATCTATTTCAGGAAAATGGACTGGTCACATAGTGAGACTGAGGGATAACTTGATGAATAGGTCATGTATTCCATTGGTACTCTGATTTCAATGTCAAGAGAATTCAAGGAAGCCTTTCAGCATGTGAACTTACAGTAGAATACGAGTGAGAGTCTCAGATGCAGGTGGGAATGGATGGATTACACTCTGCATTGTTAGAGGAGATAACCCTACCTATGAGGTCACAGATCCATTGGAGTAAAATCTGCTACTCTGCTCTAAAACAAACAAAACCATTGCCTGCCCCTCTCTTTCTCTCCCTCTTTCCCCCTCTCTCCCTCTCTCTGTTTCCATTTTAGAATCTGCCTTGGTTAAAAAGAAGAAAAGTGGTAAGGGCTAGGCAATGGGAATTAAGTGATTTGCTCTGGGCTATTAAGTGATTTGCCAGGGCCTAGCCCATGTCTAGAAAGTGCTCGAGGTCAGATTTAAACCAGACACTCATTTCTAGGCCTGGCTCTCAATCCACTGACTCACTTAGCTACCCCCTATATTTTCAAAATGTTAACTGTATAAAGAATATCTAACATTGTTCAATATACAGATAAAGGTATTTGATAGATGTCATATAGATATATGGTACATAGAATTCTTATAAAAAAATGGCATCAACTACACTGCTAATTAGGGACTTGTGAACAAATAAGTCATACACAGTTTCTGGTTCCAAAGAATTGTGTCTCTCAGCAAAGCACAGGATGCTTTCTGGAAAGACATAGAAATAGTAAGATGATGATTAATGATTAAATTAATGATTGAAGAGTAATGATATTGTAAAAGTTATTTTGCTTTTTCTACATTATAAAACATGAAAACATTAACGAAATAGATTTATAAGATCATGTTGTCTTTAAACATTAACTTAGCTGTTTGTAATCTAATGATGGAATGTATCCATTGAGTTTACATACTACTGGAATAGCAAAATAACATAAATCTTGACATTTTTATTGTAAATGACAAAACAGAAGGAACTAAAGAGTTCTGAGATTAGCTTTGTTGTTCTGTCAAAAGACATTTCATTAGACACTTGGTTGGTTGCCTTAGAGTGAATGAAAAGCATTTGCAAAGACTACTATGAAGTGATTGTTGATCATATGCCAACATTTTGTACTGAGATATATGACAGAGTTAGGAAGCAGAAAAATTCTGTGAAGAACTGGTTAATACCCTCTAGATTTAGTCAAGTTTTTTTTTTAAATATTCTGTGACTAATGAATAGGGAAGGATATATTTTGGAAAGCATGATTCCAGGAAGAATAAAAGGAATTAAGACTGTACAGATACCTTACAGCTATCAATCATAAATATTTATTCCAAGATAAGAATAAGGAAAGCTTAGACATTTTGAGCCCCAAATAGCTTGTTAATACCTTCTTTCTGTTACACACAAATACACACACACACACACACACACACACACACACACTCACACTCACACTCACACTCACACTCACACTCACACATATACATAAAGAAAGAGGGTCAAAACCAAATTAAAAGAAAGAACAATTGTGAGAAGGTATGGAGCTCAGTTGACTTGTTTAAAAGAAGCTGTCGACATCAAAAAATTGGAAGGGAATTGTCACCATTTCCTAGAAAAAGATTAATTGGTAATATATCAATTATCACAATGAGGAGACTAAAAGCAGCTAAAAATCACAGCAAACATGCTGTCTCCTTGCCAGGTGAAAAGATAAGGCAGTCAACACACCTCAAATTTAAAATATAAATTTGCTTGTAGAGTCTTAACAGAAAAGGGCAGTGGAAAATTATGAGCAGAATGCTTCATAAAACAGTGATTAAGCTGTAAAAGGAAAAACAAATTTACTGAATCTGGCAAGATACTCATTGAAACCAAATTATTTTTTGGGTATTTACAGACAAATTCAGGAGAGATCTGTCACAACACCTGTAGTAAATTCTTCATCATTTCATTAAGTGATAAATACCTTTAGGTCCTTAATATCACACTCCATTGGGTGGCTACATTAAGAAATATAAATAGAACTAATGAAAACTAGGCAAGAGAATATTTTAAAAAAACATTTGATTTAATAAATCAAAATGGTTCCTTAAAAACTTAATCATCAAGGTTATTTTTTTCCATGCATATGTCAGAAAATCATCTGTGGTTCTAGAAAAGTCAGCAATATCTTTGACTCTTAGGTTGCAAGGACATAAAAAATGGGAATTATATGTTTACCAAATGTGTGTTCACCAATGTCATGGAGAATTTTTAGCATAGAATCCCAAATCAGAGAGATCTTAGGGGATCTTTGAATTGAATTTTTATTAACCTCAGTGAAATTTAGTATCCTTCAATTATGAATATAAATAACCCTCAACTGTATTCTGTGGAGGTCATAGAGACCAAACTGCCAAAAAGGTCCCTGAAATACAAAAAAAATGTAAGAACTTTTGCTATAAATGGAAGAACATTTACTTATAGATATTGAGGACTTCCAAATATTCCTGATAGTATGTGATATGCTTATTTATCACAAAATGCCAGCCTGTTAATTGAGATTCATAATTATTCAAAGGCGTGTAGTCTCACTGTATACTCAGGAAAATCCACATGAATGAAGAATACTATCTGGATTATATTTAGTTGAATGATAAAACTGTGAATTCATAAAGTTGAACAAATACTGCAAATGGGTAAAGAGCTGGGCCCAGAGTTGACTAGGAGAAATAGAACGAGGATGGATTGCTTTGAGGATTTTTTTTTATTTTTACAAACTATCAAAAAATCTTCAAGCAACAGACTTGTATTTTTGAGCTTTCGTAGTCTTCCAAAAATGGCTGCAATGCCTAAAATGCCATTGTCTCTAAAGACATAAAACTGTGGGCTTAAGGTAAAAGCATGAATAAGTTTCAAAATATTGCTGAGAAGCAGAGTTGTTTTCTAGTTTTGTGCTCCGTCCCTAGCTAGATAGGAATGCCATTATCTCTTGGTGGGTTTGCCCATATATATAAACAGTCGACCTAGATGATGGATATGGTCTCTTTCAATGTATAATTCCTTGGTGAGATAGAGGAAACTTGTCTGTGACTTGAGACCAGTCAGTCCAATGAAGTCTAATGCTTAGTACTTCTGTGCCCTTCAGCACCTCACTTACTCTCTCTGGGCCTCAGTTACTCATCTGTAAAGTGAGAGTGTTGTATTGGAACTCAAAGTCCCTTTTATTTCTATGATTCTGGAACTGGATGATGATCTAAAAAAAGTACCTTCTATCATTGAATCGGTGATTTATGGTGATGGCTTCGAGTCTTCAAGAATAGGTAAAGTTAATGCTTCCCTGGTGGGTCGAAGGGATCTGTGATTTAGTAGGTGTTTGGGGACTGGTAAGGCAGCTTCCTCTACCTACATAGAAGCTCACATGTGGCAGAGGTAGAACTCACATCATAGATTCAGAGCTGGAAAGGCCTCAACAAGCCATCGAAACCAACTCACCTTTTACAGATGAGGAAACTGAGACCCAGAGAGGTGAAGTGACTTGCCCAATGTTTTTCTGATTCTGAAGCCAGCATTCTCTCCACTATATCATATAAAAAGTTAGGAAATATATATATATTTTTTATATTTATTTATTTTAGCAGTCTCTACCCAAGATAGTTAAAGATAGTTAAAATGTTTTAAAGCTTTCTAAGTATTTGAGGTACATAACTTTAAATTACCTAGAAAATTTATTTTTATGTAACATCTAATTCTTTGACTGTGTTTGATAAATTAGGTGTTAATATAATTTTTTAAAAATCCATTCTTTATGCCTTAGAATCAACACTGTATGTTGGTTCCAAGGCAGAAGAGTACTAAGGGCTAGGCAATGGGGATTAAGTGACTTGCCCAGGGTCATACAGCTAGAAAGTATCTGGCTCTCCATCCACTGAGCCACCTAATTATCCCCATATAATTCTTAAATATTACATCTCCACGGGAATAAAGAAAGAAATATGTTTTAGTTAAAATGTATGTTTAAAGGATAAATCAGATGTACAAAAATTTTTATGAAATGGAATTGTTTGAAGTACTGTTTTTATTTAGACTAAACATGTTATTTTTTTTACCAGGAAATTTGTGTGGTTCGTTTTACACCAGTGACTGAAGAAGATCAAATTTCTTATACTTTATTGTTTGCATACTTCAGTAGCAGAAAGCGCTATGGTGTAGCTGCTAATAACATGAAGCAGGTTAAAGATATGTACCTTATTCCTTTGGGTGCCTCTGATAAAATTCCACACCCTCTTGTGCCTTTTGATGGACCGGGTAGGTATACAGATTGATAAGTAGTTATGATTAAAATTAAGGTTATCCTTTGGCCGGTCTCCTCTTCTTTGTAGTACCTTTTCCTTCTGTAAAACTTTCTAAAGCTAACTTAGATACCTTTCGTAAAGGATTAAATTGCAAAGACAAAAAAGGTAAAGATGGGTTTTTTAAAATCTGAAATGAATTAGTTAAAAAGTGTTTATGTTAATTTGTGTTTTAATTTTTTACAGGGCTTGAACTCCATAGACCTAATCTGTTGTTGGGCTTGATTATCCGTCAGAAAATGAAGAGGCAATTTACAGCTAGTAGTAGCACTAGTCACGTAGATGAGACTCCAGAAAATATCCCAATGACCTTGCCCCCTGATAAAAAACTTAAAATAGAGGTTTCTAATGAGGAAGAGCCAGAGGAAGAAAATGATTTTTTTAATTCTTTTACAACTGTATTGCATAAACAGAGAAACAAGCCTCAGCAAGCTTCTCAGGAAGATATTCCAGCTGTAATGGAACCTATAGTAGAGTTACTCAAACAAGAGCCTCCCAAACCACTAAGGTTTCTTCCTGGTGTGTTGATAGGCTGGGAAAATCAACCTTCCACTCTTGACTTAGCAAATAAACCACTGCCAGTAGATGACATACTTCAAAGCCTCTTAGGTACCACTGGTCAGGTACATGAACAGACTAAGCTAGCGGTGGAGCAGAGTGCTACTGAAGAGATACCTTTAATAAATGAACAGATGAGTTCGAAAGAAGAAAAAATAGATGGTTTGGATATGGCTGTTAGTGAAGCAGATGATATGAAGATAAAAGTGAATGACCAACCCAAATCTGCAGAAAATTCAGAAGTGGTAGAAGATCTACCAGTGGTGGGACCTTCCTTGCAGTTACCAGGAACGTTGCCGGGTCTTACTCTGAAAGGAAAACCACCAGATGTTTCTACTGAAGCATTTTTAACTAATTTGTCTATTCAGTCACAAAATGAAGAAACTGAAGAGAGTAAAGAGCGTGTATCAAAACGACTAGATCAAGAAAATGTTTCACAAGAAAACAAGACTTTAAATACTAGTTCTCCTACGACATCTAATGGAGGAAAAGGCAATGGAGATAACATTGGCACAAATCCTGAAAACATGACTGCCAATACGTCAAGGTCCCCAAAGTTCATTAATCTTAAGAGGGATCCACGGCAGGCAGCGGGACGAAATCAGATGAATTTGGATAGCAAAGAGGGGGATAATGGCCGAAGTGAAGAAAAGAAAAATATACTGAGTCAATCACAGGATAAAGAACACACTGGAATGCTATTAATCCAGACCCCAGAATTAGAGGATAAACAGACTTCTGTAGAAAAAGACCCACATTTTCAGCAGAATGATTCCAAGTGTGAGGATCAGCAAATAGCAACTTCAATAGAAAATGCACACACCTCTCAGGTAGAGGAGACAAAACATTTACAGGATGAGTCCTCGATGCAAAATATTGAAACCGTACACACATTTCGAAGGGGACTAGCAGCAACAACATCATCTCATTTTGAAGCAGGAAACACATCTCAACCTGAATTTAATTCTAAAACCACCAACTTCACTTCAAAAAGCACGAGTCCTGGATCAGGTGGAAACTTTTCACCTGTTAGGCTACAGCAGCACAACTTTCAGCATCCTAAATCTAGTTCCCCTGGCTTTCCATTTCCAGGGCCCCCTGGCTTCCCCCCACAAAGCATGTTTGGATATCCACCACATTTACCACCTCCATTACTTCCTCCTCCAGGCTTTGGTTTTGCTCAGAATCCTATGATGCCTTGGCCCCCTGTTGTTCATTTACCAGGTCAACCTCAGCATTTCATGGGCCCTCATGCACAAGCATCAAGATTTTCAGGTCCACAAAACTTTTACCCTGCTAAAGATAATCGGAGGCCAGAGAGGCGTCATAGTGACCCCTGGGGCAGACAAGATCAACAGCAGTTGGATAGATCGTTTAGCAGGGGAAAAGGTGACCGGCAGAGATTTTACAGTGACTCACACCACCTAAAGAGAGAGAGACATGAAAAAGAATGGGAGCAAGAATCTGAAAGGCACAGACGTAGAGACAGAAATCAAGAAAAAGAAAGAGACAGGAAAAGTAGGGAAGAAGGGCACAAAGACCAAGAGAGGCCACGGTTATCACACAGTGATCGAGGATCAGATGGAAAGTCAAATAGAGATAATAGGAATGTAGAGAAGAAACCAGATAAACCTAAAAATGAAGACCATGAAAAGGACAAAGAACGGGAGAAAAGTAGGCATAATGAAAAGGACAGGGACAGACACCACAAAGATAGGGACCACACTGACAGAGCTAAAAGCAAAAGGTAGAAGATGCAGGCTATTTCAAAATTGCATTTAAATAACTGGTATATGTTTCATCATACATTTTGTAAGAATGCCTGCTAGGATTGTGCCATCTTTTTAAAATTCAGTGTTGCTGTTTTGCTGAAATGTCCGTGTTCTGGTACAAAGCTCTACGTACCAACGCTTGTCATCCTTTACATCATACCAACTATTCCTAGGTGTAGGAGTTTAATATTTTTCAAAAGTTTTACATTGCTGTATATTCAAAGATTTCTTTTATTAATATGCAATAAAGGCTTAGAAATTTTAGTTTTCTTCCTTAATTGGTAAATTTGGTTAAATATGGAATATACTGCCTCATTATAAATGTCCTTCAAGATGATTAATTCTTCAGGGCAAAGTTCACTGTAAGTTTGTTTTAAAATTGCACTGTTTTTAAAGGAAGATTGTAGAGGAGTTTAAAAATCCAAACGGAATTTTATTAATCAGATACTAATAATTTAGCTTGAGCATTTTTTGTCAAGCCTTTGGAAGCCCAAGCAGTACATTTATTGCTTTAAACTGCACTTGTTTAATAAGACTTTTTAATGCCATAAACTACAGCTTTGTAGTAGACCATTATTTTCCCTTTTGGCTCTTCAGAAACTTGAATACTTAAGCTTGTACATGATCTTGTGTTTTGCTATCCTTTTTACTGTAAAATGTAAATATTTTAAGGGATATTTTGATTCTTAATCTGATAAAATTTTCTCACCTATCTTGTGTGTTTGATTTCAAAACAGTAAAAGGATGCTTTTCTAGGTTTTAATTACACTTAAAACATACTTGTAACAGATAACATAGAGCTGATTAGCCATCACCCATTGGTTGAGGAGGAAAATCAGGAATAGTTTTTTTTTCCCTTCTTTCATACCCAGCTGACATTTTAAAAAGCAGCATTTCTCTGAATGAATGTCAGAGTTGTATATTACCAGAGTGTACAGATAAACTCCACTTTTACATAATACTTGTATTCCTGAAAAGTTGTGTGTAAATCAAATTTGTGTAAATTAAATAATTTTAAATCACAACAGTAGCTTTCTCTTTAAAGGAATCATTGTGACTCCTTTCAGTGAATAATTGCCCCTAATTCATCTTTAGCATAAATCTGAATTTTAATATGTAATGACTTAATTAGGTGCACAGAAATACTATATTAACTGTGACACTATTCAATATTGTTGATATAAATAGAGACTCTAAAATATGGTCGGAGTTCTATAGTTTCTTCCTGATACAAAGTAATGCAGAATTTCAAGCCAAGAGAACTCATTTTTCATGATAATAATATAAATTAAAAATGCTTTACATAGAGGAGCATAGATCTGGAGACATCTTCATTTTACAGTTGAGGAAATAAGAATTAAGAAGATAAAGCTTATCTGTCAACGTTACTGTTCATTTCCACTAGTAATGATTGCCCGGTGAAAGCAGAAACTTTTTGAATTTCATTGTTTCCTCTTTTTGGTGGGTGGTGGTTGCTTGCCTATTCCACATGAACCTCTACAACACTGTTTACTCTTAGAAAATTACATGAAATAAAACAGTTCTCATTCACTTGTCAAACCTCGTTTAACTTAACTTTACCTTTTTTCTTTGAAAAATATCAATTAAAAATTAATCTTCAAAAAGTCATTTAAATTGCATATTTTAACTAAGAGGATTGATTTGTCACATCCTTTATCATTATGAAAAAACTGGTTCCCAGTTAAGAGCAAGTAGTTCTGTTTAAAAAAAAACAACCTTTAGCAACATTACCATTTCAAATGGAGTCTTAAAAAGTCATAAAAAATTTGACAGCCTGGTTCTGACAATGCAGGCAATAGATACATTATTTGCAGACAAGATTTCTTGTTTACTTGGCCTTTACAGATACAGGTAAATAAAAGCAAATGACGTAATGGAGGATAGCCAGATTGCTAACCATTTCTTAAATGGGGAAGGTGGCTTATAATTGGAAGGAGTGAAAGTGGCAACTTCTTGACGGGTCCCAAAACCCATAGAAGCAGGAGACATAAGTAGTATGGCTTTTTAAAAATCTATCTCCTGAAACATAAGGAATAAGTTATAAATAAACTCTTTACTCTTAGAGCTGTTACGTGCTCTGAAACCTGTTCTCAGCGATTCCATTCTTCCACCAACCTCTTCTAATTTTGAAACTTCCTTTCTTCTTCAGCTGCTTTCAACTCCAACCCTCTATGCCAGGGATCCTCCAAGGACTGTCTCCTCCCCATTGGCGCTCCATGTGACTCCTTTCCCACAGCCAAAATTACCCAATATGCACAGTCCTAGCATCATTTTGTTCAGCAAAGTGCTAGAATATTATTGGTGGGTAAGCTCTGCCAAATTTATTTTGTCTTGCAGATTTAAAAATGTTTTTAAATGTAGATTAAAAAGAACAATGAAAGAAGAAAGTACAAAGTACCAGGAAAAAAATGGTATTAGTTTCACTTAATGTTTTACACTGTTTATTTGGGCATGAGTACTTAAGGAGGTCATTTATTCTAGGACTTGGTCAATAAGAGTATTGCTAGTAAATACAAGTTCACTAGGAGAGTTTGCCCTTTAAAGGAATCCTATAGTAAGTCTTAAAAAAAAAAAAGTGACTATTTGGCTCCCAATTTTTGTAATTTTCTTATGCTGCTAAATTGAATTCTTATGCTTTATATGTTGAAGTGTAAGTATTTAAGTAAAATAATAGAATATCGTACATTTAAGGGCGCTGAACTTGGAGGTAGAGGACAAACTTTTGGGTCCCAACTTCACTACTTAATAGTATGTACTTTTTATTGGACAAGTCACAGTATATACTACATTGTGTACTTGTTGTCCTCTAACCCCTACTAAGAGGAAGGAAGTGTGCTTTATCTTCTTGTGTCTTTGTAGTTCTTCATACTTCTCATCTACAAAATGAAATGATTGTATCAGATGATTTCTAAGGTCCCTTCCAAGTATATATTTGAAAGGCATTTTACAAATAATTTAAGGTTTGAAGAACACTTTACAAATACCTCACTTTTGTCCTCACAACTCTGTGAGGTAGGTGCTAATAAGGAAACTGAGGCAAAAAAGTGACTTTTTAGAGTCATCATTACTGTCTGAGTGAATTTGAACTCAGGTCTTCACGACTCTAGGTCCAGTGCTTTCACCCACTTTTCTCCCAACCCTGTGAGATAGGGAATGAATATGTTATTCTCACTTATGCATTTGAGAAAGAGGAAACTCAGGATTCAAGTTACCTACAATGATAGAACTGCAAATGTGACCCGTTTTTTCCTGCACTGTGACTTAAATCTTCCTTTCTCCAGAGGACTATTTCCTTCCTTTTTGGCCCCTTGTCATTTCCTGTTATAATGAGTAATTGCCAGTACACCATATGCCACTTTTCTTATTGGCACTTGACAAACATTTCATGAGTGAAGAAACATCTTTCCAGAAGATGACAACAAAGCCCTGTTAAGATAGCTGAGTAAAGCATATTTGGTGTTTTTCTATAGGGGTGGTGGTCACCGATCTCCCTTCTCCACCCCCAAATTCTCCCCAGCCTTCCCTGTAGCCTTAATCCATGCTAATGAGATGGATCAGGTGTGTCTTCGTAGGCTGTGAAACATCAATGATCAATTGATGACCAAACATTATTTGTGGACCTACTGGGCATCGACACTTGGGCAAAACAAAAGGATATTACAGGATAGTAGATTTAGGGGTTTTAGAGGCTCCTAAGAATACAATTTACACATAAAACAGGTTCATGCAAGTGAATTTAGTTGGTCAAGATCATTGATTAATCATCAGTGGTGAAATTTGTACCCAGGTCCTCCAGAGCCCTTGAGCTTTTCACTGCACCCCAGGCACTGCAGAGGCAAGTGAACCCCGTAAGTCCATATGTTTAGAGCTAAAGGGGGAACATAAAGACCATTTAACTGGTCCTCTCATGTTACAGGCTTGTAAAAAGATAGGTGAAGTAACTTGCTCAAGGTAACAAGTGGTAGAAGCCACATTTGAACTCTGGTCTTCAGAGTAACATCTGAATACTGTGGTAGCTAACAGCAGAACTGAAGAGCACTAGGGATTGGGGATGGGGCAGACCAATCTTTAGTGTCATCCTACTTTTGCTTCCCTGACTCTTGGCAATTTCTTGCCTATTCCATATGCAAAGCCTTTGTGGCTCTCCGAAGCTCCAAAACCTCAACACAAAGTTCTCCATCTACCTTTCCCACAAAACAAAACTACCCACATTGCAGGGTAGTGCTGGGGAGAGAGGGTCGGACTAGGAGACCTTGTGTTGAATCCCACCTTTGTCATCTAACTCCTTGTGTAGGCTTGGGCCGATCACCTGTCTGAGTCTCTGTTTTCTTATTTTTAGGAAGACTAGACTTGAAGGTCACTTAGATCTTTTCTGGTTCTGAAGTCTATGAGTGTTTCCTTTTTATGATCATTATAATTTAAAAGGGCTTTCAAAAGCCCATTTTCAAAGTAGTGCAGAGGGATGAGGGAAGAGATATTTCTGAGTACGTGGTTCACTTTTCAGTAATTGTACACCCTAACTTTTCTTGTATATGTTCTAGACCCCTTTTTAGAATAAGTTTTTTTAATTGATAATTTAAGAAAATGCTGTTTCAGTAAATTTTCTACACATTCATGGACCCACATATATATTCTCACACATACACACACACACATACAAGTCCCTAGTTAATACCTCCTGTAATTGTAATTTCCCAACATCCTCTTCTTCCTTGTAAGAAACACAAACAAAACTAACCAGTTCAACAGTTCAGTATCTAGAACTTGGATCTAGAGCCAGAAGTCACCTCAACTGCAATTTGAATAATGCTCTTATTTAAAGGCGAGTATAACTGAACCAAATAGACTTACATTTGCACAGGGGTCAGTCATATAGGCAGCAAACGTCAGAGGCAGAATTTGACACTGCCCCTCTTGACAAAAGGGAGTGCTTTCCCTACTGCCCTCATCTGAAAGCATACTCGAGTTAAAATGCATTCATCCCTCATCTCTATTAAGGAAGCTGAATTTCATCATCTGTCTTCCTACTTGCATTTCATTTTGTACTTAAAATGATTAAATATAACCTTAAGTCAGTTTTCATATGGCTGAAAATAGACACTTAAGCATACTCGTGTATAAAGGCACAGTCTTGGGGAGGTAAGTGGGTTAGGAATTAGATTTACGGTGGCATGGCTTCATAGGAGAGGCTTTGGTACTTTGTATCCCAAATTTTAAGATCTGAATGGGGCAAAAATGTATTTCTACCAAAAAGTCACCTTTTCCTTACCATTCCTGAAATTTTTGCTTTCATTACTGGCTACAACCTTTTCAAAATAGTTGCTTGGAAATTCTTCTAATGCCTATGTCTTTACAGTTAGATCTTTCTAAATAGATATGGTTATAGGTGAAGGAAGCAGCCACTAAAGTCAACTTTGGGATCGTCAAGTGTATTAAAATGATTTAAACCACTTTAATAGACAATCAGAACTTCAAATGGAGTTTATATCATAGTGGGGACAAGGCCATGTGCGCCATGGAAAAGATTTTTAAATTGTTTATTAACTGGGAATCTGAGCTTTCACTGTAATAATACTTGCATGTATAGTTTTACGATTTGCAAATTGCTTTCTACATTTTATTACAGAAATAGAAACTTTCTCATTTTTTAAAATAGATAAATAGCACTAGAGAACCGCATTAACTTGCCCATAATAATACTGCTATCGTGTCATAATTGGCATTCAGATTCCTGTCTCCTGAAGCGAAATCCAGTTTTATCAGCTATATTAGCAGACCCTTTGTAATGTACATGTTACATACATGAATATTCAAGTAGAGCTGTGTTCTCATTGATTCGAGAGGCCCTTCCAGTGATGCAGGTTGCAAGCCATCTGCTTGCCCATGCCATCCGTGTTACACATGTAACATAATTAAAAAAATTGCAGCCCAGCATGGAGAACAAAATGTACATTATAGATGTGGTTTCTAAGGCCCCCTCCCCACCCTGTGTCAAATCCTAGGTGTGCTTACAGAAAATGGCCTTTGTAGCCCTTCCCCTGGATCTACTTACCTTAATGTGTCTGTCCAATGGTCATTTGCCAAGCGTTATTAGCGATACTTGCAAACAAGCTTTCACTTACTTGGAATTCAATCCTGCTGTATTTTTGAAGAGCCAATATAAAAAAGTCTTGCCCTTTTGCTTAAATAACTACCCAACCGTGGCTTTCCAAATCGGCTTCTTAGTGTTAACAAAGGCACGGGAGGCATCTATACATTCGCCATCATAAGGCAATAGAAAAATTGAAAGCATTTTGACCAAGGTTCAGTCTCTTGTTTCCTGAATGGGGCAAAGAAACCACCCAAGTTATCTGAAAAATATGGGGGGAAATGGCCAAAATCTGAGAAAAGGAAATGTTCCCTGAACTTATGGAGAGGTAATTCCTAGTTTTTAGGTCAACATGTGACATCCCGTTTTTGATAGTATAACCTCTATATTGGTTCATGTTAAAGCTCCCCAGACTAATGTTTTACTTGGACTGTTAATAGTTTTGAGTGATGTCTTTTTTTCAATGAACATTGTGAAATAGCCAAAAGGCTAAGGAGACAGTGGGAAGGAAGCGAAGGGGCACAGAAAATAGGAAGCAGTCGTTTTATACTAAGTGAGCTGGAAAACATTTTTGTCAGCAAGCAAATTAATTCCACACAATTATGGTAAACATCTCAAAAACATTGATGTGGTGATTTAGCTAGTGGGCCTTAGTCTTAAAAATTACTTGATGATCAAAATCTGTTTCCACATTTTCCTTTTCAGATTTTGGGGTCTCAATTTCATATTGATACCTTTCTCAATGGCAAAAGGAACAACTCATGATGGCTGTGAAAATAATAAGCAAGCTGGTTTAAAAATGAAGTTAATACTCATACTCCTGATTTTACAGTCAAAACACAGAAATGAATTCAGTTAAGCCAACTTCAATAAATATTTATTAAGTGCCTAAGCTAAGTACTGTATGAATCTGGGAACATAAAGGCAAAACAATAAGAAAAAAATTCTGACTTCAGAGAACTCACATTCTAAAATGTAATACAACTTCACGGTACAATAGCATAGCTGGGTGTTTTGGTAAAATCAATATTTAGAAAATCAAGATCTGAAAATCAACATCTTTTGCGCCAATACTACCGTTAAGCCTTACGTTTGAAGAACAATGTTAAAAGTTAATTTTTTAAGGTAAAGTGACTTCTGATAGTAAAGAAGGTAGCTTAACAAATTAATTGAATTTACTTAGCAAACGACAGCATAAATACTGACATTGAATTCTAAATAGAGTAAAACATTTAAGACAATATTGCCTCTAAATTTTAAATGCAGTAATGATTTTAAATAGTTCTCAATATTTTCCCAAGAAAGTATTGCTAAAATAAAATTAAACTATTTCATAGCCACTATAATTTAAGTAGCTTAGGCAACATGAAGATAACTAACGATTCTAATCTTTAGGTCTATTTTGCCTATCAAAGCATCCTTGGTTAACAATTACTTTTATTCATCTCCATTATAAATATTATATCCTTCTGATTTAATTAGCTCGATTTTTTTTTGATCTTGAAAAAATACCACATCTTTAATTTTGCCAATAAAATCTCGGTTAAAAAGTCCTTGAGTAACCATGTTTACTCCCCGACCAAATTCAAAACCACCTAAATAGCTAACACCACCGTAATTCAAAGCAATGTAGTTTTTGGTTGGATCAATATCTTCAAAGAGAATTAGATCACCATCCAGGTAGACTTTGAAATAAGTCTGGTTTTGCACTACCTTTACATGATGCCATTGTTTGTAATATAAGAAAGCACTACTATTCAGCAAGGGCACGGATATTCTTTCTCCCAAGTTAACCATCACTTTTAGGGTTCGGTTATGGACCCCAATGGCCAGAAAGTCATTTTCTTCATGTTCAGCTTTTCCCATCCATAAAATTAATCCTTCGGTGATAGTTGTGCTGAAATTTAAAGATACAGCGGTGAACCGAAGGTCCCTCTTTTCGTAATTTGGATCAGTGTACTTAATATAAGAGTTACCAACAAATTTTGCTGTAATAAATGAGGTTTTGTTCTCACAGTATCTACCCACCCAACCCAGTGGACACAAACAAATGTAAGCAGCAGGCTGAACAGGTATACAACGAGAATGGTGTAGACACAAATTATTCCGACAGTTTGCTGACTCTTCGCACCTCTTTCCTATCCAGGGTTGTAAGCATTTACAAGAGAACTTTGAACCTTGTGCTCTACACTGTCCTTTATTCTCACACACCTTATACCCACAGGGAGTTCCATCACAGTCACCTACGTTGGAACCACGTTTAGCTCCTGCTTCGGTTAATTTTAATTCCCTACCATTTATGAGAATTTCTCGAACACAACCATTAAATCCAACAGGTTCATTCTCTATGGCCATAGGGTTAACAAGGCTTAAGGACGACACTCCTCCAATGTAAAAGTCCGTACTTGTGTCCAGGGCTCTCATGCCAGCAGTGGCTCCTTTAGTGACATTGATGCCATCCAGCTCCAGGTAGCCTTCATTGCCAACTCTTCCTGCCTTAATCGTGTGCCAGAAACCCCTGCCAGTGTGGATTTTTTGTAAGGATTGTAAAATGACTGTTCTGTCCCCAAGGTTGTAGCGCAGCTGAACAGAACCTCTAGTTAGTGATAGACATAAAAAATCACCTGTCGAGAAAAAGAGAATATTTATTGCCATAATTTAGTGGAATTACAATGATTAAAAATAATTGGACTGCATCATTTCCCTCTGTTTTATGCTTTGTTTTAGATGAGAAATTGGAAGAGGCAAGAGTAGTGAAGGGGAAAAAACCCACTGTGGTTATTATGTATACATAATATGTATATTATTATGTATACATGACCTGAAGCAAGCCACTTAAAATCATAAGGCCATGGATTTAAAGCTGAAAGAGACTTTCTAATTTATATCGGATGAAACAGAAGCCCCATAGCATTGAGGAGACTTACCCAAGGTCACAGAAGTATTAAGTATGGGATATGATTTGAACCATAGTTCCTTTGGCTCTAAATCCAAAACTATTTATAAAAAAACCATTACATTATTATAGAATGTCTGTTTTTTATTTAAAAAAACATTTTAAAACACTTACCTTTCGTCTTGGAGTCAATACTGTGTATTGGCTCCAAGGTAGTTTTGCCCTTCAATTCACCTCTTTCCCTCCTCTCGCCTCCATTGCTATTTGACTTGCTTGTACTAAGAACCCTTGGGTGTTGGCACCAGCTTGAGAGCTCATATGTTGTCACTTCTAACTAGAATTTAGCTTCATAATAGTAGGGGATTGTCTCTTTTATTTCTATCCTACATGAAGAGCTTTTCATTCGTTTAGTGAGGGGAAAGGGGAAATGGGGGGTCAAGTGACTTGCCCAGGGTCACACAGCTGGGAAGTGTCTGAGGCCAGATTTGAACCCAGGACCTCCCGTCTCTAGACCTGACTCAATCCACTGAGCCATCTAGCTGCCTCCATTATAGAATATTTTTTAGACTATTAATTCTAATGCAGAAGATCAGTAACAGCTAGGCCAATTGCGGTTAAGTAACTTGCCCAGGGCCACACAAGTAGTGTCTGAAGTGAGACTAATGCCTTAAAATAAAAAAAAATAATAATTTTTTTTTACTGCATTATAGGGCTGTCCTTAAACTGGTCCTTAGTGTTCTTATCTTTAAAATAAAGGGGACATATGGACTAGATGATTTCTGAGGTTCATTTGAATATGTGATAGCTCTTACTAGGTTTAATTACATGAGGGAGCTAGGAGCAATTTGTTCTCCTTTTTTTGTGAATCAGTCTCCTGAGCCTACCATGTTGTGTAATTAAAATTTTTTCCTACTAAATATATTTAACTACCCATAGAACCTTGATTCTTAGGTGATTAACTCAATGTTTTTCCTTAACTAAGCAAGGATTGAGGTGGAGAAAAAAAATGGTAGTCCTCAACTCATCCAGCTGGCCCACACAGTGGGTTCCCTCACTCAGCCAGCTTGCTCATCAGCCCCAGATCCTATCTTCTGGACTCAGCAAAAGCAGGAATGGGGAACCCTTCCAAACAGCCCTCTCGTACACTCTTCTGCCAGAGTGCTGCTGTCTACTTTCCCCTTTCTGCCTCTTGGCTGAAGGATGACCACTATCTACATTCCTACTTCTGCAGGAGGGAACCCATAGTTTTCACTCTACTCCAACCTATTCTACCTCTTTCCAACTTCAGAGGGCCAGAATCATCCCCCCTCCCCCCTGCCCTGGAAGACATGATGGGTAGCATTTCTTGGATGAGTAATCAACTGCAGTCTTTCCAGTCAGATGAAGGACCACCTTTAGCCACCAAGACTTTGCCCTGCAGTTTTGCCCTTCAATTCACCTCTTTCCCTCCTCTCGCCTCCATTGCTATTTGACTTGCTAGTACATACTAAGAACCCTTGGATGTTGGCACCAGCTTGAGAGCTCATATGTTGTCACTTCTAACTAGAATTTAGCTTCTTAATAGTAGGGGATTGTCTCTTCTATTTCTATCCCATATGGAGGGCTTTTCATTCATTTAGTGAGGGGAAAGGGTAAATAAAATGCTCCAGTAGAGAATTCTGGGCTTGGAATCAAGACCATGGTTCAAATCCCAGCTCTCTTTCAAGTTACTTATCATTCTGAGCTTTAGTTTCCCCATCTGTTTGATAAGGAGCTGATTTAAATGACTTCTGAGGGACTATCCAGCTCTAAATCTATGATCCCAGAAAGATATTAGAAAGACTAAATAGAATGGCGGTAAGTCCTTGTGCAACTGTTTACAAATGAGGGATCAAAGCTTCTGGAAAGCAAAATGCCCATGTTCCCCCTGTTTTATATATTGTTGGTGACAAAGAGTCTTAAATTCTTTTTTACTGTTGTTAGAATATGAAAATTCCATATATATGTATATATATATTTAGCATTTCTTGGATAGCAAGTCATTCTGATCATATCCAAGACATCTGAATTTGGGGTAAAATGGTGGCTGTATATAGAGAAAGAACATTTTTATTTAGCCAACTTAATTTCTAACAAAAAGAGTCATCTCAAGGATTAAAAAAAAAAGATAAATGGAAGTTTTGAGGCTCTATAATGACAATACAAGGTGTAGCTTGGATCATGTTAAATTAAATTATATCAGTAAGGAATCACAGTCTCGTAAGAAATAGGAGCCCTGAAGATCTGAGGGTACTGATTGAGGAGAGCATGGTGTATAGACAGCATGGGGTAGTGGCAAGAATGTTGGATGTGGAGCTGAGACCAAAGGTTGAATCCTAATTCAAATTCCTTTGTGTGATCTTGGGCAAAATACTTAAGAGCCTCAGTTTCCTCATTTGTTATATGAGAAGGGATAGAACTGGTTGATATCAAGGTCTATGCTGGTCTTTGATTATAATCTTAAATTCATAAACATTTGGCATCACTCAAAAGCAATCTTTGGAGAGCACAATAAAACAAACCAGGGATATTACAAAGAACTCTGCATTCACTTTTCTTCTTATGAAAGGTCTTCAGTTGTTGCACCCTTTTAATGGCTGTCCTGGAATTAAGAAATTTCTTTCTTTTTTTGTTTTTTAAAACCGTTACCTTCCATCTTGGAATCAATACCGTGTATTGGTTCCAAGGCAGAAGAGTGTTAAGGGCTAGACAATGGGGGTTAAGTGACTTGCCCAGGGTCACACAGCTGGGAAGTGTCTGAGGTCAGATTTGAACCTAGGATCTCCCGTCTCTAGGCCTGGCTCTCAATCCATTGAGCTACCCAGCTGCCCCTGAGTAAGAATTTTCTATGGGAGAATGGGATTAGAGTAAAAGATAATATCTAATGAATTGGGAAATAAAGGTATAATGTATACTAGAGCCAGTTCAACTCTGAATTTGACATCAGAAGCCAGGATACATATTATCAGCAGGGAAATATGACAAATTGAAAAGAGTCAATAGAGTAATTATTTATACAATAGAGAAAAATATATGTATATATCAGCAAGCCCAGGGTGGAACCCAAGAGAAATAACCCTTGCTTGCTACTTCCAGCTACCCCAGAGGAGGAGTACATGCAACAGCAGGTCATGACAAGAATCATCTTAGTACCATCTAAACCGTCTTGATTCAACTACTCCCTTCTACCCATATGACTTCTTTTGTTTCTGTATCATTGTACTAATTTCCAGCCATATTAGTAATTCATCCCTACCTAAAAAGAGGTAGGGATTGGGCTGCCTCTTGTTCTTTCATCCCCATCCTCCTAAACCCTGCTTCATCCATGTCACAGTCCAATATCCATCCTCCTCAATCCTATCATGCTCTATTCCAAACTTGCTTATTCTTTTCCCCAAGCCCCCTGGAATTTTCAACTCAAAATTAGCAATATTTTCTTTATCCTAGACCTCTGCCCCACATTAATAAATCTAACTGAGATCTGGCTCTCCACTTATGACATTGCATCCCTGTCTATCCTTTCTGGTCTTGCTTATTCCCTGGTCTTGGAAGGGAATTGGGATACTCCTTGCTTCCTAATGCTGCTTCTAGACTTTCCCTTTACTTCCGTTACTTAGCAACCTCTCCTTTGAAGTCTAATCAATTTAAATTTCCTTCCCAGTCCAAATCATGGTGGCTTTTTATAAAAAAAAAAATCTCATTTTAAAGTCTTGATTGTTGAGAGCATATCAAATTTGTGCTAGAAACGATTAGAGTTTCTTCAAGTAATTTCAAAAGGAATTCAGGTAGATTTGATTCATTTGTGTTTCAAAAAATATTGTTTTCCAAATGATCATTTGCAATTCAATAACCTGCATTTAGGAAGTATGTTATTTCTTTCTTGTTAAAATAAGGAGTCAAGTTTAGTCAGTTCTGTAGAGTCTCTTTTTAGGGTAAGAACTTGTGTTACCAGCTTGAAATTTTCCAAACTTCCATTTTACCCCAAATTTCAGATGTCTTGGATGTGAACAGAATGACTTGCTATCCAAGAAATGCTAAAATAACACCTTATTCAAAACACTTAAAAATATGAAATTTAAATGAATATACAAGAAAATCCTAAATGAGGTCATAATATATATATATATATATATATATAGCTAATTAGATTCTAATTTTTATTTGCTTTCTTATATTACATACACCCAAGAAAGTCTATTGCCTTTTGAGAAATCCTATATGGTATATTTATTACATATATTTAGTGTTTTTTTAAATTTATTATTCACCTTAGTAAAACACAAAATATGAAGGCATGTTAGCCAATGTTCTAAAAGGATTCACTGAGTAATGAATAGACTAAATCTTATAAAAAGAACAAGACTCATATACACTGTAAGAAAAACTATCCCTTAATTTATCAACAATAACTGTTGTTAGATTTATTTTGCTTTCTATGCAAGTATTTTAAAGCTTTCATTATTCCCTTTTAGGTCCTTAGAAATTTCAAATACATCATAAATCATAGTGTAAACGTTATATATCATTACTACCCTATGTAGGTTGTACCTTGTGACAAAGAGAAACCATGCTATGAACTAAATTACTCGCCTGTGCATAGAGTATTCAGCAACATGTTTGAGTATATATGCATGCACTTGGTGTTTATGTCTAACATGAGCACTGAGGGCAAAACTAGAATTACAATAATATTAACTTGTCACAGTCCTGGTTGTCTCTGTTCTGCTTCTGATCCAAGAAAGGTTGCAACGTGGTGTAAGATCTTTTTCTTTCTATGGTTCAGGTGAGATTTTCACAGATGTCTTTTGATGCAGAACAAGAAATGAAAAACTATTTAGCATCATTTATGAGGCTTAAACTAGTCATGAATTCAAAGCCAAATATCCAGTCTCGATGAATGGTTCTTTTCTGAAGGGATGTGTGTTAAATTCAGTCAGGATGGTACATAGGAAAGGAAGCTGGATTTGGAATCAAAGACTCTGACTCCGCTATGTAAAATGAATTAGACATTGGGCAAGTCATCTGTTAAGTGAGAGAATGGATTAGATAACTTGGTTCCTTCCGACTAAAAATTTGTGATGTTTTTTTGACTTTGGGTAATTTCCTTTAGCAAGACAACCTTTCATCGGTATCATCTTATATTCTCAACAGTCTCATTTCTCACATTATGCATTCTCTCTAAGGAATATGGACATTGAGATTACAGATATTTGCTGAACCATGCAGCTTTCATTGAGTTTGGGACAATATGCTTATCTAAAATGAATAGAACTTCAATGAACACCTGATGGAATTTTTTTTTCTGGTACCAAAATTCCATTTCTTTTTGAGGATTGGATCACTGCGAATGAGTGAAAAATAGAACATTTTAGAATTCTTTGTGGTGTATAAACTATACACTAATAGCACACATTGATAAGACATAAAAGTGTAATATTTGGCAAACCTGGAGAAAAGAGATGTGCAAATGAAAATAAAGATAAATTTGATTCACACTAAACCACAAAAAGTTGAAATTTGTCATTTAAATATTTTAATTTGATTATATTTTAAGATATATAAGGGACTTATGTATATATATGCATATCTACAAATATATGCATATAAGTGTGGGTGTGTGCACAGGTGTGCTTGTGGTGTGTGTGTGTGTGTGTGTGATCTCTAGAATTGTGTTACAGCCTACAATGGTATTGGGAACTCCCTGTCGGAAAACTCTTCTGAATCACATCAAGTTATGGCAAGTTAACAGTCATTTATTAATAATCACTTGAATAAGATGTAATATGTATGCAAAGTGCTGGGATACAAAAAAAGGTCCAAAGAGGGGGCAGCTGGGTGGCTCAGTGAATTGCAAGCCAAGCCCAGAGATGGCAGGTCCTGGGTTCAAATCTGGCCTCAGATTCTTCCTAGCTGTATAACCCTGGGCAAGTCACTTGACCCCAATTGCCTAGCCCTTACCTCTCTTCTGCCTTGGAGCCAATACACAGTTTTGACTCCAAGACGGAAGGTAAGGGTTTAAAAAAAAAGGCCCAAAGAACCAAAGCAACAGTCCCTCCTCTGAAGGAGTTCCTTAGACCATTCTGATTTGTAATTTTTGTTTTTAGAGAGTTGCCTGGGGGAAGGGAGTCCTGAGAGTTCAAGTATTTGCTTGATGACCCTTAGCTCCTTCATGGTCATGGGCAGGACCAGAACTCAGGTCTTCCTGACTCCGAGATGAGCTGTCTGTGCTGCCTTTCTACCAGGTTTACATACTCATTTACACAGCTTCCTCATTACTCAAAGACTTTAAAAACTACAGATAATATGAAAGATAACTAATGAAAGATAATGATTATTAATAAATGACTGTTAACTTGTCATAACTTGATGTGATACAGAAGAGTTTTCCCACAGGGAATTCCCAATAGCACTGTACCCTGTGACACAATTCTAGAATGGAAATGAATTTTTGGAGGCCAAGAACTTGGGTACAGATTCCAGTTCTGCCACTTTCCCCCATGTGGCCTTGTCTCTCCCCCACCTCCTCTCTCTCTTCCTTTCCCTAAATTTCCTCCCCTAATTCCCCCCCCCCCCCCCCTTGGACTTACAGACCAGAAGTCAGCAAAGGGAGAGGGAGAGACCTTTTTTCTCTTTACAGAGCAGAAAATGGCAATTTGTAAGTGGCAATTTCAGCCTCTGACAAGACCATTATTTTTCAAGAATGTCTTTAGCTTAGCTTTAGACCTGGCAAACCTCATACCTTTCACTACTGTTTAGAAACTTTAATGGCAACAATGGTTATAGGATCAAATGAGGCAACATATAAAGAGTCAGGTAAACCTTAAACCACTAAATGCTATTCTCATTACTGTTGTTTTATGGTTACATCCAGCAATACCAAAGAATACAAAAGCTTTGTCGTGTTTCCTTGAAAAGACGTTAACATTTCAGAGAACTTCATTGGAACAAAATGCTTATAAATAGTACCTTTGATGGTCTTACCTGACCGACTGTGGAGGTGCTGTGCAGTATAAAACAAGATGCCATCTGTAGAGAGAGCTTGAAATTGTAACTGAATGTGCATCTTTTGTCGGATATAAAAGGGAGCAAATGACATCCACGATGAGTCATGACTTCTGAAAGATGGATCACTTATAGACAAGGCTACAAAGGGAAAAAAAGATCAATAGGATTCTCTGTGAGTCATTTGCTGCCACAGAAATTGATATCACTTGTGAATTGCCCACTGATTTTGACATTTTCAAAAGCTTTATTATGAGACAAAATGGCCAGGTGATGAATTTCCTTTTTAAATAGTGTAGTCCCTTCTTTGATTCAGTCATTTGGGGCGTCATTTATCCACCTGCCCACATGACCAGGGAGGCTCTACTGTAATCAATACAGTCCTTCTAACATTTCTGACTGCTGTGCCTTTTGGCTAAATGGATATCAGGGCACCTCCCATCTTCTAGTTGGTTGCATGTGAATGGCCAACACTCCTTTACAGCATCTAAGAAGTCATAGTCTGTCTTTCCTGAGTGCTTTCTTCAAAACAAGCCTCCTTTGTTTTCATCACAGCTTTTGTGGAGACCCTTTAAAACGTCATTACTCCAATTCAAAGATAGGGAAACCATTATACTGTATTTGGTCCCTTCATAAGTCAAGAGTGAGGCTGAAACTCTAAGTCAAAACATTTTTATCATAATCGAAGGCTTGGTACATTGATCTAAAGGAAATGCAGAAATCTTTCATCTATCCCTCAGTCCCTCAAGCCCTTGGAGCAAAAGAAAAACAAGACAAAAAAGAGCAAGAGTTCCTATGAAAAACCTTTAAGGTTTGCTTCCTAATCACTTTGAGGTTCGATCCATGCTCCACACATGCTTATAAGCAGAATTTGTTTAAAGGGTCTTATTTATAGCCCTTGCAAATGTCAAGATGTATCATTTTTTAGAAAGCCTCCTAAACTGCACATTTGAAAACTGTGACAAAAGGACAGAAAGACATGGGGATTTTTAAAGCAAAGATTTTTCTTTTCTTTATATGCAGGTCAATCATTATTTCCTGGATGAAAGAAGAAAACAGACAGGAAAAAGTATAATATCACAGAGGGAGAAAAGAAGCATGTGAGAGCCAGTTTTGAAACCTGATAGTCCTTTATTCTAATCCTGCCTCTACCATATATTGTCTGTATGGGCAAATCACTTAACCTCTCCATCCCTTAGCCAATTTCATTAAAACTATATCTTTCACAGAAGAGCTGATCTTCATTGGTAGAGGGAATTTCCTCCCATGGGATATCCCTATTCTAATGAAATTTTAAGGCTAGCCACTATGCTTATGCCACAGCTAAGAGGAAGAGAAGGAGACTAGCTATATACTAGCTTATTAAGGACTTCACCAGGGCTAGTGGTGTAGCTAGATGGTGCAGCAGATAGAGTTTTGGACCCAGTGTCAGGAAAATCTGAGTCAAATTTTGCCTCAGATATACTGTGTGATCCTGGGCAAGTCAGTCAACCTCTATTTGCCTCAATTCCTCATCTGTAAAATGGAGATATACTGGAAAAAGAAAAGGCCAATCATTCCAGTGTCTTTTCCACAAAAAGACCCTGGAAAGTCATAAAGAGTTGGGCACAACTGAAAAACAACAAAAGCTTCTTTATGTTCCAGGTGGTGTGTTAATATAATATGAGAATTATTTTCTCATACCTATATTCCTTCAGACTGAATTCTTCCTGTGGCAAAAATAAAAACTCCTGATACAGTAACCCTGTAAAACATTCTATCCCAGTAGCCTCCCACATTTCTGCTCTGAGGAAAGAGATTTTCTTTTGAGGAAACTTTATGATTTCCTACTATTCAGTCAATAAATATTTACTAAACACCTATTATGTGCCAGAGATTGGGGATATAAGCACAAGTTTAAAAAAAGTTCCTGCCTCAAGGAACTTACAATCTAATTGGGAGAGACAGTACCCAAAAAGAAGCTAAAAGGGAAGAAAAATGATACATTGCCAGGAAGCAAGATGAAGTCCAAAAGTAGGGAAGTAGGTGGGGAATGAGGAAAAGACTGTGCTGAGTTCCCCTCTAAAGTGGAGATCCTGGTGCCCATGGTTCTGCCCTCTAGGCATAGGGTCCTGTCAGAGATATAGGTAGAGGGCACTGAGAAGATATGAGTACCAGGCAAATCCAAACTTTCAGAGTAATGAAATTTCCTAGTAGTTAATTTCTTGAGGAAAGAAGGAATGATGGAGAGATCCAGAAGAGTCAAAAAAAGTGTATCTAGTGGGAAATGGAACAAAAAACTGCCAAGCCCTCTCTTTAAGAAGTCTTGTGGGGGGCAGATGGGTAGCTCAGTGGATTGAGAGCCAGGCCTAGAGATGGGAGGTCCTAGGTTCAAATCTGGTCTCAGTCAGTTCCTAGCCGTGTGACCCTGGACAAGTCATTTGACCCCCATTGCCTAGCCCTTACCACTCTTCTGCCTTGGAGCCAATACACAGTATTGACTCCAAGACAGAAGGTAAGGGTTTAAAAAAAAAAAAGTCTTGTGCCTAGGGTTCAACTTTCAGTGATCTTTTCATTCATAATGATTTCAGGTTTTCGCTTATATTTTTGTGATATGTATTTTTATTTATTTATTTAAAAATAAAACCATTACTGTCCAGCTTGGACGTCAATACTATGTATTGGCTCCAAGGCAGAAGAGTGGTAAGGGCTAGGCAATGGGAGATAAATGACTTGCCCAGGGTCACACAGCTGGGAAGTGTATGAGGTTATATTTGAACCCAGGACCTCCTATCTCTAGGCCTGGCTCTCAATCTACTGAGCTACCCAGCTGCCCCTGTGATGTGTATTTTAACAAGTTTAATTTCAATAAATTAAAGCACATGATTATAGGAAATATAAATATGAATAAAACATTTACAAATTGGGAATGAAATTGTATCTGTAATTCACTCATGTTAAGTACTATCAAATTTCATGAGAATAAGCCCAGTTGTAGGCTATCAGATTTGGAAAGGTTGCTGAGAAAGGCAAACAAAAACAACAAAGGGAATGAAGATCAAATTTATGAGTAAAAAATCTGTTTTCTCTCTTACTCACTTTCATGCTTGATTAATAATGCTGGCAGCGGGGTGGCATAATTGTTTTAGAGTGCTAGCCCAGAATCAGGAAGATCAGTTCAAATTTGGCCTCAGATACTAGCTGTGGGATTTTGAGCAAGTCACTTAACTTCTGCCTGTCTGTTTCCTCAATTGTAAAATGGGGATAATAATAGCATCTAACTGGGTTGTTATGAAGATCAAAGGAGAAATATGTGTAAATCACTTAGCACAGTGCCTGTCACATAGCAGGTATTATATATAGTACATATATAATAATAGAGAAATATATATATATTATATATAAATATAATAATATAGAGAAAGGAAGAAGCATTTATATATAAATTATATATGTGATTATATTGAAATATATATAAATAAATATAATCACATATATATATATATAATTTATATATAAATGCTTCTTCCTTTTTCTACCATAATAGAGTTAGACTCAATTTAACTGTGAGGAATGCCATTATATGGCAGAGAGAGCACTAGATTGTATATTAGGAAATATGAGTCCATCCATCTATTCCTAGTGTTGTCACCAATCTGTGTGCCCCAGTGTAATTTACTTACTACTAGGCCTCGCTTTCATTCACCTGTAAAATCACATGATGTCCGAGGTGTCTCCTAGCTCTAAAATTTCACAAGTCTTCCAGGTGGATGAAGAGGTTTCATGCTATAGTGGATATAAAAGTCAACCCTGAGGTCAAGAAGACCTCAATTTAAATCCTGCCTCTGACACACACCAGCTTTGTTAGCTTGGGCAAGTTACATGCTGTCAATGCCTCAGCCATTTTGTTAAATTAATGTTACAGAATTGAAGATTTTACAAGCTGGTGAAATTACAGGACACCGCTCCCCATAGAATCATAGATTGAGAGATGGAAGGGACTTGCCAGTATTATCTCTCCATTTTACAAATGAATAAACTGAGGCCCATGGAATTTAAGTGAATTGTGTAGGACCATATAACCAGTTAGCATCTGAGGTAGGATCTAAACTTATGTTTACCTGACTCCAAGTCCAGTTCCTTGTTCCTTATAACAAAAGCAAAAAACAAAGAAAAAAACCTGAACGCATAAAGGGATTCTTGTAGCCTTTTAAATCTATAGAGATTATTGCACAAATTTGAGCAGTTCTATTTCTACTTAGAATATCAATCAATAAGCATTTACTAAATGTCTACTGTGTGCTAGGCACACTGTGATAAGCACTATAGATTTTTAAAAAAGCAGTCAGTCTTTGCCTTCAATGAGGAGAAAACAAGGAAACAAATACGTAGAAACAAGCTATATATAAGATAAGTAGGAAATAATTAAAAGAAGGCACATTCAGAGGGGTTGAGAATGGCTTCTTGTAGAAGATGAGATTTTAGTTGGGATTGCTGGAAGCAAGAGAAAATAGTAAGCAGAGGTGAGAAAAGAGAACATTTTAGACATGAGGGACAGCCAGCTAAAATATTTGGAGCTGAGATGGAATGTCCTGTTTGTGGAACAGCTGGGAAGCCAATGTCACTGGATTTAAGAATACCTGCCATTAAATAAGGTATAAGAAGATGGGAAAGGGGGAAGGAGGATTGGTTATAAAGGGCTTTGAATGCCAAAAAGAGAATTTTGTATTTGATACTAGAGGAAATAGAGAGCCACCAGAATTCACTGAGGAGCGTTGTGGTATGATCAGACCTGCACTTTAGGAAAATTGATTTGGTGGTTGAATGGAAGATAGATTGGAGTGGCAGTGAGAATGGAGTGAGGCAGACAGACCCATTAGCAGGCTCTTACAATAGTACAAGCCTAGTGTGATGAGGGAGTAAATCAAGCTGATAGTAATATCAGAGGAGAGAAAAAGCACATTCAAAAGATGTTGTGGAAATAAAATCAATAGACCTTGGCAACAGATTGGAATTGAGGGAGTGAATGGTAAGCTTGTGTGACGAGGAGGATTATTGTGCCTTTGATACAGTAACAGGGAAGTTTAGGGGAAGGAGGAGGGAAGGTTTAGAGACAAAAAAACGAGTTCAGCTTTGACCATGTTAAGTTTAAGATGTCTATTGGACATCAAACCCGAGATGGCTGGCAGGGAGTTAGATATGAGACACTGGAAATCCTCACAGAGGTTAGAGCAAATAGATTTGAGAATGATTATCATGGGAATGATCATTAAAACCATGGAAATTGTGAGATGAGAAAGAAGGAAAAAGCGGTAGTTCACTGCGAATGGCCTTGATGGCATATAAGATATGAGGCATGTTTCTCAACAGAAAGGAAGTAGGGTATGACAATAAAAATTCTGAGAGACTGGCTTCTGGGTAAGAATATAAATTTATTGATTAAGCTAGCATTAACCATTAAATTAATGGACAGTGATCTCTCTTTGTGATCAAAGACCAGGAAAGCCCCTTGTGTAGGTTCATAAATATAATTTGGGAACATACCAAGACATCTCTACTTGGTGAATAGTCAGAGAGGAGGTAGTCCATTGTAAGAGTTAAATTACTATCCAATACTTCAAGTATTATATTTTTAAAGTTTATTATCTGACAAAATAGAACCATGTGACTAAGTTTTCTACCTGCTCAACATGCCCACTCCATCAAAGCTGCCAACGGGAAGGAAAAGAGAGCTAGACATGGAACTCCATCCAATTTAAATCCTGTCTACATCAGCACATAATGACAGGAAGTGAGTGGGGTTCTGGGAATTGTAGTTTTTGCTGGGGATCATAGTTTTGAGGGTAACAGATTCTAGTTTCACAACATCAAGACACTCAACCCCTCCCCACCTCCTGGGTGATGGTGTTCAGTCACATAGACATCTTCATTATCTCCCTTATCTATCAAATAGGTTTTATGGGGGAGGAATATTCCTTGGCACTCTTAAGAACAAAGGAAATGTATACAAAGGTCAAAGAAATCACTGGAGTCTCTAAAGCCGAGATATAAAAATAATTCAGTATATATCAAAAAATAAATCCTCTCAGGGGAAAGGAGAATCATAGGAAATTTTAGGAGAGATGAAAGGGTTTGGAAGAGCTATGAAAAATAGGATGGTTAGCTGCTAAGGCAAGTATACTAGGGTTGCCTACTATAAAATATTATATTTTTATGAGGCTTATTAAAGATTATTAGAAATAAAGGAAATAAGAAAATACAAAATAAGAAAAGCACATGCCTAGGGCTAATTAGTCCATTCACAATTCACTTACTACATCTTGCATGCTGAGTAGAGAGACGAGTGTGCTTAGAAGTGGAAGAAGAAAGAGCTTGGGAGGCAGAGAGCCCTTTAAACACTAAATTGTTTTCTCGTACTCAGGTGAGGACTCAGGTGAGATTATGGGGAATTCTGGGAAGTACCAAGGACTTCTGGGGATTGAAGTCCAGGGTTCAAAATCTCCATTTTACACAACCAATAGTGATTGCCCAGTTGAGGTTACATGACAAATTTTTAGTGGACCTAGTCAGAACAGTTGTGTGATTTTCTCTATGTTTGCTGAGCTGCGCATGCAGGAATGATGGTAGCAAATTGTAGAAATGATCCAATGTTGAGCTGTGGTACGATACAGTCAATGAAATAAGGAGTCTAGGGACTTGAGGGAGGAGGATAGTGTAGAGTTGAATTAGTTTACTGAAAAAGTGGAGAGAATGCCTAGTGCAGGGGACATGGACTGGAAGATAATTTAGAGGTCAAGGCATTGGAAGTTATGGTGAATATGAAGAGTAGACCTTGATAAGGGAAAGCAGAAAGAGAAGCAAGAAGCCAATAAATTATATTCAGATAAAAAAGATTTGGGATTCTTTAATATGAAGGTTTGCATTTATGAAGGTATGCATTTTTTTAAAAAACCCTTACATTCTATTGTGCTAAAAGGAATAATAAAGTGGAGGAATTCCATGGAGACTGGAACAACCTCCAGGAAGTGATGCAGAGCGAAAGGAGCAGAACCAGGAAAACATTGTTCACAGAGACTGATACACTGTGGTACAATCGAAGGTAATGGACTTCTCCATTAGTGGCAATGCAATGTCCCTGAACAATCTGCAGGGATCTAAAAAACACTATCCACAAGCAGAAGATAAACTGTGGGAGTAAAAACACCGAGGAAAAGCAACTGCTTGACTACAGGGGTGGAGGGGATATGACTGAGGAGAGACTCTAAATGAACACTCTAATGCAAATACCAACAACAGGGAAATGGGTTCGAGTCAAGAACACATGTGATACCCAGTGGAATCGCGTGTGGGCTATGGGAGAGGTGGTGGGAGGGGGGGAGGGAAGAAAAGAAAATGATCTTTGTTTCCAATGAATAATGTTTGGAAATGACCAAATAAAATTAAAAATAAAAATAAAAAAAAATAAAAAAACTCTTACCTTCCGTCTTGGAGTCAATACTGTGTATTGGCTCCAAGGCAGAAGAGTGGTAAGGGCTAGGCAATGGGGGTCAAGTGACTTGTCCAGGGTCACACAGCTAGGAAGTGTCTGAGGCCAGATTTGAACCTAGGACTTCCCATCTCTAGGCCTGGCTCTCAATCCACTGAGCTACCCAGCTGCCCCCTGTTTCAACTATTCTTGAGAACAATTTTGAACTATATCCAAAGGTCTGAAAAGGTTCATTACCTTTTGACTCATGATTAAAAAAGAAGGAACTGTTGGAGTTTGGGTGCAGATCAAAGCACAACATTTTCACTTTTTTCCTTCATGATTTTTTAAAAATTTTATGTGTGATATGTGTTTTTGGTCATGGCATGAGAAACATGGAAATATACATTCCATGAAAGCACTGGAATAACCTATATCCGACCACTTACCTCTCAGGGAGGGGAAGGGAGAAGAAGGGAAGGAGAAAATGTGAATTACAAAATGGCAGAAAATAATTGTCAAAAATTGTCTCTACATGTAATTGGAAAAAATTAAGTAAAAAAAAAGCTGAATACCCTTCACCCAACAATATTATTAGAAAGTCTGTATCACAAAGAGATTTTTTTTAAGTTAACAAGAACTATACATAAAAAAAAATATAGCAACTTTTTTTTTTGTGGTGATCAAGACCTGAAAACTGAGGAGATGCCAATCAATTAGGGAATGGCTTGATAAGTTGTGGTATATGATTGCAATGGAATACTATCGTGCTTTAAGAAATTACAAGAGGAATGGCTTCAGGAAAACCTAGGAAGACATATATAAATTGATGTAGAATAAAGAGAGAAGAATCTGGAGATAACTGTACATGGAAACAGCAATATTATACTGACAATCAACTGTGAAAGACTACTCTGATCAATGCATGATCCATGACAATTCCAAAGCAAAAATATGCTTCAGTCTGTCCTCAGAGTTTGTAAATTTTCTCTGGAGGTAGATTACAGAGAGGAGAGTTTGTGAACTCTAAGGACAGATTGAAGCATATTTTTTTCACTTTCCTTATATTACTTGCTTTTTTCCCAATATGGCTAAACATGGAAATATGCTTTTCATGACTTCACATATATAAATGATATATTGCCTGCCTGACTCTAAATGAGTGATCGTTTAGAGTCTACATCCCTAATCATATCCCCATCGACCCTTGTGATCAAGCAGTTGTTTTTATTCTGTGTTTCTATTCCCACAGTCCTTCCTCTGAATGTGGATAGCATTCTTTCTCGTAAATCCCTCAGAATTGTCCTGGATCATTGTATTGCCACTAATGGATAAGTCCATTACATTCAATTGTACCACAGTGTATCAGTCTCTCCCTGTGTACAATGTTCTCCTGGTTCTGCTCCTCTCACTCTGCATCACTTCCTGGAGGTTGTTCCAGTCTCCATGGAATTCCTCCACTTTATTATTCCTTTGAGCACAATAGTATTCCATCACCAACAGATACCACAATGTGTTCAGCCATTCCCCAACTGAACGGCATCCACTCATTTTCCAATTTTTGGCCACCACAAAGAGTGTGGCTATGAGTATTCTTGTACATGTCTTTTAGGGATTTTTCTTACATAGGAGTTTCTCTGTGCTAATGAAATTACAGGTCTCTTCTCAATATATTTCCTTATTCCTAATGATTAATGGGGAGGATGAAGACTAGAAAGCAACTGGTTCCAGTGATGCCCTGATTTACAATAGTTTTCTTGTTGGTTTGGGAATGTCAGGTTCTTAAATTTGACTTAATGAATAGCACATGTTTTTTTTCTCCCATAAAACATATATACAGGGGGCAGTTGGGTAGCTCAGTGGATGGAGAGCCAGGCCTAGAGATGGGAGGTCCTAGGTTCAAATCTGGCCTCAGACACTTCCCAGCTGTGTGACCCTGGGCAAGTCACTTGACCCCCATTGCCTAGCCCTTACCACTCTTCTGCCTTGGAGCCAATACACAGTATTGACTCCAAGATGGAAGGTAAGGATTTAAAAAAAAACAAAAAAACATATATACAGATTTTACAGAAAAATGACAAATAGAAGTATATATTTTTTTAAAGTACAAATGGAGATTTCTAGTCCTTTTAAACCACAGTTGTCAAAGCAACAAGAATCTACACATCTATTCAAAAGAAAGAAAGATTGGCCCTGATAATGAATTTTAAGTTTGCCTGTAACCCCAAAGAACATCGTCATCCACCTAGCTACTTTCTTCTTCCTCTTTCTTCTTCTTCTTCTTCTTCTTCTTCTTCTTCTTCTTCTTCTTCTTCTTCTTCTTCTTCTTCTTCTTCTTCTTCTTCTTCTTCTTCTTCTTCTTCTTCTTCTTCTTCTTCTTCTTCTTCTTCTCTTCTTCTTCTTCTTCTTCTTCTTCTTCCTTCTTCCTTCTTCTTCTTCTTCTTCTTCTTCTTCTTCTTCTTCTTCTTCTTCTTCTTCTTCTTCTTCTTCTTCTTCTTCTTCTTCTTCTTCTTCTTCTTCTTCTTCTTCTTCTTCTTCTTCTTCTTCTTCTTCTTCTTCTTCTTCTTCTTCTTCTTCTTCTTCTTCTTCTTCTTCTTCTTCTTCTTCTTCTTCTTCTTCTTCTTCTTCTTCTTCTTCTTCTTCTTCTTCTTCTTCTTCTTCTTCTTCTTCTTCTTCTTCTTCTTCTTCTTCTTCTTCTTCTTCTTCTTCTTCTTCTTCTTCTTCTTGTTCTTGTTCTTGTTCTTGTTCTTCTTGTTCTTCTTGTTCTTCTTGTTCTTCTTGTTCTTGTTCTTGTTCTTGTTCTTGTTCTTGTTCTTGTTCTTGTTCTTGTTCTTGTTCTTGTTCTTGTTCTTGTTCTTGTTCTTGTTCTTCTTCTTTCTTCTTCTTCTTCTTCTTCTTCTTCTTCTTCTTCTTCTTCTTCTTCTTCTTCTTCTTCTTCTTCTTCTTCTTCTTCTTCTTCTTCTTCTTCTTCTTCTTCTTCTTTCTTCTTCTTCTTCTTTCTTCTTCTTCTTCTTCTTCTTCTTCTTCCTTCTTCTTCTTCTTCTTCTTCTTCTTCTTCTTCTTCTTCTTCTTCTTCTTCTTCTTCTTCTTCTTCTTTCTTCTTCTTCTTCTTCTTCTTCTTCTTCTTCTTCTTCTTCTTCTTCTTCTTGTTCTTGTTCTTCTTCTTCTTCTTCTTCTTCTTGTTTTCTTGTTCTTGTTCTTGTTCTTCTTGTTCTTCTTGTTCTTCTTGTTCTTCTTGTTCTTCTTGTTCTTGTTCTTGTTCTTGTTCTTGTTCTTGTTCTTGTTCTTGTTCTTGTTCTTGTTCTTCTTCTTTCTTCTTCTTCTTCTTCTTCTTCTTCTTCTTCTTCTTCTTCTTCTTCTTCTTCTTCTTCTTCTTCTTCTTCTTCTTCTTCTTCTTCTTCTTCTTCTTCTTCTTCTTCTTCTTCTTCTTCTTCTTCTTCTTCTTCTTCTTCTTCTTTCTTCTTCTTCTTCTTCTTCTTCTGACTTGCCGGAGTGAATCATCAAAACATCACCCTGGCTTTGAGTCATTTTTGGTAATTTTACTGTCTAAAACAGGCTAGGTGAGAAGATAACACACACACACACACACACACACACACACACACACACACATACACAGCGAATTTATATTGAGTGTGGTGATCTCAACTTGCAGATATCACCTGGGCTTTAGTCTAAGCTTTACTATATACTTAAGAAAGGCTGCTTAGGAGAGAATGTCTTCTTTTGAGGACCACAGAACTGTCACCAATCACGGCAACTAGTTTGCAAAGGGGAACTGAATTACCCCCCAAGGACCCTTGGTCTAGGGACTTTGTAGTCAGATAGACCCTGATAAATGTATCCAACTGGATTTTCTGTTTTAGTACTATAGTATTATAGATCTCTAGAATCTCAGAACCAAGTGGAGTCTAGTTTCAGGGAGCCAAAGGACATCAGAGGGAAGAATGGAGAATCATAACATCTTAGAGGATATTTTGTGCAGCTTTCACCTGAAACACTAATCTCTCCCATCTCATATCTTTAAGGCAGACAGCTGGTGCAGTGGATAGAACATTAGGCTGGGAGTCAGGAAGACCTGAGTTCTAATCCAGTCTCAAACGTTTACTAGCTGAGTGATGCTGGGCAGTTACAGTTTTCTCAACTGTATATTGAGTATTTTGATACTACCTAACTTCAGAGAGTTGTGAGGATCAAATGAGAGAAAATCTGCAAAGCATTTAGCACAGGGTTTGGTGCATAGAAGGTGCTTAATAATGATTCTTTCTATCCCTCTTTCTCATCCTTTATAAGTGGCCATCTAATCTAATGTTGAATACCTCTAGAGATGGAAACCCACTGCCTCCCAAAGACGCTTGTTCCATTTTTGCATAGTGTGAAATGCTTCTCCTTTTATTAAGTAAAAATCTGATTCCTTGTTACTGTTAGTGATTCTGATTCCGTCCTTTGAGGTCAAGTAGAACATTTCTAATCTTTCTTGTTTATTAAGTCAAGCCAACAAGAATTCATTATGTGCTACTATGAGCCAGTCATTTTACTGTGCACTGGGGCTATGACAAAAGGCAAAAAGTAAAACAAAACAAACAAAAAAACCCCAAACCAATCCCAAAGCAACCTAGTCCCTGCTTTCAAGGAGATCAGAGTGTAATGTAGAGGATAACATGGAAACAACTATGTACAAACACAATATACACAAGATAATTTGGAGCTAATGTCTGTGATAGAGGCTGGCACTTTTTCTCTAGTGTACCAGAAGATGAATGTGTATAAATGTATTTAAATGACATGTGACATATGTAAATGTGTAAGAATAGTAGATGTGTATATATAGCATAATAATGATCTCATCAACAAATGTAGATAAAGAGGAAATAGTTAATACGCTAACTGTTAATAGACAGGGACAGAGTAGTTTAGGGTAGAAAAGGGAATATTGTAACTAGAGAGGTAACATAGGGACAGAATAAATCAGATTTCATTAGATACAAGTTAATATATATATATAGATAAATGTTATGAATTGTTACATTGGAATTAGCATTATATAAGGCATAGTATAGTTCAATTTTACTTAAGATTTAAATTTTATATTGATTGCAATAGGAATGACTTTTGTATGAAGAAATTGTTATATTGTACAAATTTTGTTGGTACCGTAATCCTAACCTTCTTTCCACAACTCAGTCTTAGCATAAAATAGGAATTTAGATTAGCAAATAGACAGATTAGGATAAGATTTATTGTTTTGGGAGGGGGGGGGGTTAGATTGGGAACAATAAGTAGCATAGATAGATTAGAATAGACATAGAAGATAAGTAACTGGCGTGGGCCAAGGTGGCACCACACGAACAACAGGAAATGGAGGGTCTGTGATAGAGGCTGGCACTAGAGAAGAAGTGCCAGGCTGAAGAGTTTATGAAATTGATCACCTCGATGGGAGAGGGGCCCCAGGTGTGAATTTCCTTAGGAGAGAAGACTCTGGCTAGAGAGCAGTGAGGGTCTCTCTGTCTTCAGAAATTGAAGAGAGAAGGTGGATAAAGACTTTCTCCTGAGGGTTACCCATTTTTCCTGCTGGTGACTGGAAATCTCTCCCCCCAACACTTCCCAATTGAAGGAACTTTCTGAAGAGAAACCTGAGCAGACTTTAACTCAGCTCCTGTTGCCCAGGGGTGAGTCAACCTGACTTTCTTTCAGGGGGCTCAGGTTGCCAAGGCCTGAGTTCCCCCCAAACTTGAGGAGGGAGGAAAAGGGTTTAGATAGAGACAGGGACCCCCTTTTCCCACTTTCCTTTCCCATTCTTCATGCCCATTATTCCTTTTGTATTACCTGATTGAGTTAACATTAAAGTTATCTATTCCCCAAGCTGAGTGTGAGTGAATGGAATCAAGGGGAGACCCTTCAGTCTCGAGTCGCGGAGGGGAGACAAGAGGGACAAGAGCAAATTGGGGAGAGGAGCTTTAGCTAAGGAGGGAAGGCAGAAGGGGGAAGATCTTCAAACGCCCTCTCCTCTCTCTGAACCAACCCATTGCATCTGCTGTCCCCCCTGAACCCCGTTTTTTGAGGGGGTTCTCCTCTCTTTCCCTTTCCCCATCTCCATACCTTGGGGTCCAAGCATCCCCTCTGGACTACATCCCTTCCCCTTTTTATTTTTTCTAAAACAGGTCAGAGGGAAGGCAATAAGATTTAAAGAGGACTGTGAATGATGACCCTTTGTATTTGAAGTATTTGAAGACAGTTGTTATGCTCCCACCTATAATTTTTCTTTTCTAGGTTCAGTATCCCTAGTTCCTTCAACTATTTTTCAGTTCAAAAGGTTTTGAATCCTCTCAGGATCTTCATTGTCTTGTTCTAGGTTGGTTCCAGTGTATCATTGTCCCATGAAACATTTAGTGAACAGAATTCTAGGTCAGAGTTGTAAAATATTTGCTTGCAACACTACTAAATGCTGTGGGAACTAGATTAAAAGTTACTGGGAAATATTTAAGATAACAAAAATATAATTTAAAAATTCCCTTTAAAATTGATAAAGCATAGATAATCTTATGTTGTTTTTACATCATTATGCATATACCCTTATGCATGGTTTAGCAGATCTTTTTCTTTCTTTTAAAAAAATCATTTATTCATTTTTAAACTTTTACTTTCTGTCTTAGTAATTACTCTAAGACAGAAGGGCAAGGGCTAGGCAAATGGGCTTAAGTGACTTACTGAGGATCACTCAGCTAGAAAGTATCTACAGTCACATTTGAACCCAGGTCCTCATGATTCCAGACCTGGTGTTTTATCCATTATGTCATCTATCTCTCTCTGGACCCTCTTTCTATTTGAGTTAGACACCACTACTTAGGTCTGGTTGAACAGCAGTAAATTAGGGCTATAACTTCTCTCATTAAATTAGACCAACTAATGTAGCCTAAAAGAACATTAGTTCTTTGTCTGCCATAGTGTAGTGTTGATGCATATTGAGGTTATAGTTCCTAAACCCACAATCCTTTTTTTTTATATCAATATTGGATAGCTGTGTTGCAGCAGAAAGAGATCTTATGTTGGAGTCAAAGGATCAGAGATTGAATTCTGGCTTTTACTATCCATGAGACAGTGAACAAGCATTTATCCATTCGGGGCCCCTGTTTCCAAGTCTATAAAATGAAGAAACTGGACGTAGTGATGTCTAAGATTCCCTTCAACTCTACATTTATGTTCCTTTGACCTAGCATCTTATGGTTGATAAACGTCTGCCTCACTGTATATGTTTATTGTTGAATTCTGAAAGCAAATGTAGGAATGTACAAGAAATAGAAGGGATATATAATTAGGTGAGTTAGGCTAGATGAGTTCTAGGATCTATGCTATCTTTGAGTTTCTTTGAAATCTTTGAAATCCTTCAGATTTGACTTCTATTAAAACATTTATCTTTACTATACTTTGTTTTAGTCCCATTAATTCCATTTTTTTAATTTGGAAAATTTTATTTAATTAATTTAGAATATTTTTTCATGATTACAAATTTCATGTTCTTTCCCTCTTCTTTTCCCAACACCCTCCCATAGCTGATGCACAATTCCACTGGGTTTTACATGTGCCATTGATCAAAATCTATTTCCATATTATTGATATTTGCACTAGAGTGATCGTTTAGAGTCTACATTCCTAATCATATCCCCATCAACCCATGTGATCAAACAGTTGTTTTTCTTCTGTGTTTCTGCTCCCACAGTTCTTTCTCTGGATGTGGATAGTGCTCTTTCTAAGTCCCTCAGAATTGTCCTGGATCATTACATTGCTACTACTAGAGAAGTCTATTACATTCAATTGTGCCACAGTGTTTGTGGATAATGTTCTCCTGGTTCTGCTCCTTTCACTCTGCATCACTTCCTGGAGGTTGTTCCAGTCCCCATGGAATTCTTCCACTTTGTTATTCCTTTGAGCACAATAGTATTCCATCACCAACATATACCACAATTTGTTCAGCCATTCCCCAATTGAAGGGCATCCCCTCATTTTCCAATTTTTTGCCACCACAAAGAGCGCTGCTATGAATATTCTTGTACAAGTCTTTTTCCTTATGATCTCTTTGGGGTACAAACCCAGCAGTGCTATGGCTGGATCAAAGGGCAGACAGTCATTTAGTGCTCTTTGAGTTCCATTAATTCTAATCAGTTGATATGATTGTGGAGACTAATTCTGGAACTTAATACACAATCTAGTATTCTAATTTTTGTGCCATTTGCAGATTCATAAAGTATACTTTAGATAAAAAATTGTTAAACAGGGCCAAGGACCACACCCTTATAGCATTCTCTGTCTTTCTGAGTCAATGCCATCCAGTTAATGAATTTGGGCAGAGTAATTCAGTCTGTCCTGAATACATCTAATTGAAATGTCATCCAGCCCATTTTTCACCATGTTGTCCTTGATGGTAGTCAAAGAAATCTCTTGAGTCTCTGAGCAACAATTGTGCTTTAGGCAATAACTTCCTTCCTGGAGTGTGGTGAGAATCCAGTGGAATTATGTATGTGAAACACTTTGTAAATTCCAGAGCACAATACAAATGACATCTATGACCATCATCCTGAACCTTTTGTTACAGCATTTAAAACTCTCCAAGTTTTGACAAGCTGACCTTGACAGAGTGTGCTGAACAGCTTCACCACTTTATTTAACTCCCCAATCAATCATATTATTGGTTCTGCATAAACACAAAGAGAGGAAACATGGCATAGAAGACCCATCCTGGAGTTAGGAAGGCCTAGATTAAGTTCTGCCTCCAACAAATATTGTGTGATTCTGGGAAAGTCACAACTTCTCAGTCCCCCAGGAAACTAGGACCATAAATTATCTATCTGCATTAATGGAAGGAGTTTACATACTTGAAGTGCTCCATATAAATGAAATGATGGGTCAAGACCATCATCATACCATCAATTTGTTTGATAAGTATCAAAATCAACACCAAATTAGAATTAAAAAAAAAAACAAGAAGAAAATTTGGCAAAAAGTTACAATAGCTTTGATTTTGCCCATTCCAAGAAAACTTTAGGCCAAAGAAAGGGGAAATGGCTAAATGAATAAATGGATAAATGAAAAGTAAATTATATGGACCTTGACTAATGTAAGCAACTGTGAGATGGCAAAAAAAATTTCAGGAACCATTTTTGTCAGAAAGCATTTGAGGGGGCAGCTGGGTGGCTTAGTGGATTGAGAGTCAGGCCTAGAGATGAGAGGTCTTAGGTTCAAATCTGGCCTCAGACACTTCTCAGCTGTGTGACCCTGGACAAGTCACTTAACCCCATAGCCTAGCCCTTACTGCTCTTCTGCCTTGGAACCAATACACAGTATTGATTCCAAGATGGAAGGTAAGGGTTAAAATAAAAAAAAGAAAGCATTTGATCTTCTTTTCAAAGAGAACTATGTTATCCAAAAATGATACTTGTTTAGAATATAAAATAATTTATAAAACTTTATAGAGAATGGTTGAAGAAAAAACAAAGTTTCCTGAAAGCTTGGTATGAAACTGAATCAATACAATTCTTACAAAGAGCTTATGAAGGTAAAAGTATAAGGAGGATCTAGAAACACAGGAGAAAAATGGAAAGATATCAATATTTCTTCAATGAATTTTTTTTCCCAGGGAGCATCAATGATAATGCAGACAGCACAGCTGGACAATAATACCATGGAAGGAAGTAGAAAAGGGCTTAAAGAACAAAAGACAAGAAGGAGAGTTGCATTTTACAAAGTGTACAGAGTGGAAATATGTTCTGGAGGTGACAGTTCTTTTTTGATTTTTGAAAGAGGTAAAGATAATAAAGAGGGAAAAAAAGAAAATAAAAAGGGAAAAATGATGTCTGCTATACCTACTGAAAAAGGGACATAGATTAATAAGTTCTAAACTATATCAATCAATCAATCAACAAGCTTGGGTTAAATACTCTTCCAATTACTGACTGCTATATGCCTAATTTCTCATTTCTATATGTGAAAAAGATCTAGATGTGTATCGAAAGATCTTTGATGAAAGTATAAGAAAGGAAAAGAGAGGCTTTCATAGATAATATTATATAGGATATCCTACCTTTACTGTCAAACAGTTGACTTAAGGTATTTGTGTGTGTGTGTGTGTGTATCTGTATATTTGCTGATTCTATGTCTGTATAAATATGTGTATATTATGTATGCATTTTCATTGTGAGCATTTTCACCTGATCTTCCAACTACAAATGCTCACACTGAAAATTTAAAGATTGGCTCTTGGAATCTGACTGATGATGGCTCCGGCACTTTCTCTACTAGAGGAAAACCAATAACATGTTAGATTTCCAATGAAGGTTTTATATAAAGTCAAGGACAAGAGTCATGCTAGAAGAGTGGTGGATGTGTAAGATTAAAGGATATATTGCTTATTTATGCTCTGGGCAGTATGGAGTACAAGCGTCCCCTCCACCCCCTCTCCCAGGTCTTGCTTTCCCAGATTTAGCTACTCGAGGCTTCTGTTATCTGTGGTCCAGGTATATGAAGTGGGGCCAAAATCTCCCCTCTTTGTACAGGAGATCCCCCCCTTGCCCATGGCAGTGGTCTGCACTTGGGGAATATTGTCATTTGGAGGGATTTAAATAAAAGGTTTTTAAAAATGGGGTGGTGGGAGGCCATTGAGCACTGAACCAGTGGGAGCAATGGAGAGAGAAGGCAAAGTACTATTCAGTAAGGTTAAAAGTTAAAACAATAATGCCTGGGGACAGTGGGGGGAGAGAGTGAGAGAAAAACTTGCAGCTCAAAATTTTTAATAAATGAATGTTAAAAATTGTTTTTATATGAAAATGGGGAAAATAAAATATTACTTAAAATGAAAAAAAAGACATGAAAAAAGTTGAAGCAAGAAATGTCTCTAATAGATTCAGTATTATCTGAACACCATATACCTGTGGAAAACCATACCACCTGTGGAAGGCAGAGGACAGTGGGACTATCACTGCCTTTATACTTGTGTAAGCTACTGTGCTTAGAGGGAAGTAGCCTGCCCAGTGGTTAGAGCAGGAATTCAGGAAGACCTGAGTTCATATTTTGTTTCACATTGTAACCATGAAAATATGGTTTGCCAAGACTGTGAATTGCCAAAACTGTAAAGGTTTTGGCCAAACTGTAAAGATAATTTTTAGTGTCTTCATTTAAATCAAAAATAAGTGGTTGCCACAGGAAAATTCCCAAATATGAAAATACCCAAGTCATCTGGGTTTTATGGAGATTTTAATTAATACAAATGAAGGAATTAAAGAGAAGAGAGAGAGAGAGAGAGAGAGAGAGAGAGAGAGAGAGAGAGAGAGAGAGAGAGAGAGAGAGAGAGGGAGAGAGAGAAAGAAAGAGAAAATAGTAGAAAGGGCCTAGGCCAAATGGCCTAAGCCTGAGCCTTAAGGAAGAGAGAGTCAGTCTTTATCACTCACCACAAGATCATCTCAAACAAGCTCCAGTCCTTCACTGAAATTCTCAACTCCTGAACTGAGCTCAGAGACCCTCCTCTCAACTCCTGAACCCCTGAACTGAGTTCAGAGAGCTCCTTTAAAAGAGAATTTTCTCTTATGTCACCTCCCCTAAATTTTCACATCTACCAATCATAGTAGACGCTTTTTCCCAGGACTGCCCATTCTTAGTTCTCATCACTCTTTAGTTCTCACCTACTCGGGGTATATTATATCTTCTGAGTATTTCACATCTCTTTGCTAAGCTTGCCTTTTGTAAGTTGCTTGACCTTTTAGTGATTAATTTAACCTTTATAGGTACTTAGCACCTTTTTGTATTAGATCTAAAAATAGACCGCCCAGCTTAAGGTTTTGGCTTCACTATAAGTATGAGTTGGGGACTTTTCATTGTTCAATCAGGAGTTTGCAACTTTATCTTCCCCTAAGGTGCTGTCTGAGCAGGGTGGAGCAATTTTAAAGTTCTCAATACATTCCTGACCAAGTACCTCCATTGTTAAAAATGGGTAATAGCTTAATCAAATCTTCTGAAGTAGAGTCTGAGCAGTTTTAAGATTCACAACACACTACTTACTGGATGTGTGATCCTGGGTAAGTCATTTAACCTCTATTTGCCTTATCTGTACAGTGAAGATGATGATAATGATAATGATACTTTCCAGAGTTGTCATAAGAATTAAATTAGAAAAATGTAAAGAGCTTAGCACAGTACCTGGCACATAGTGCGCACTTCATAAATGTTAATTATTATTAATATCTATTGATCTCTATGGAGAAGTTTGGTGCTAAAATGGGCAAAAAAATTACTGTTAAGCCAAATGGTTGCTGAGGTTTTGTCTAATTCTGAAATCCTATGATTCAGGGATGTTATTATTACTCTTTTTTTCTTATAGAATTGTGATATTTTCCTTTATTAAACTTTCAGATTATTTGGTGCAAGAGTTAGGTTGGCATCAGTGTTGAGAGACCTGGCTTTGTAGTCATGGAAACTTGAGTTGGAGTCTGATCTCTGGCACATACAAGCTGTGTGACCTTCATCGAGTCATAACTTCTTGTTCTTTTTTTTTTTTAAACCCTTACCTTCTGTCTTGGAATCAATACTGTGTATTGAATTGAAGGCAGAAGAGCAGTAAGGGCTAGGCAATGGGGGTTAAGTGACTTGCCCAGGGTCACACAGCTAGGAAGTGTCCAAGTCCAGATTTGAACCCAGGACCTCCCATCTATTGAACCACCCAGCTTCCCCCTACAGTATCTTTAAGTATGACAATTTTCTTATAAATCTCTAAATATTTCTGACTTCAATTCACCTTTGTTATCTTTCATGCTGGCAGCCTCAGGCTTTATTGAGTTGGTTGTTGCATAGTAAAAGTGGCTCCCTGGTAACTCAGCCCCAATCCCCCCTCCCTGAGAGGGACATCATACTAAGATATTTTGTTGTTTTTTGTCCTTTGTTTTCAAAGAGGACCACTGACGTCACAGGGTAATGTTTTGACTTGAGCAGAAATTGGATTTAAGTGAGGCAGAGTTGCTCAAAGTCATCAGGCTCCTTCTCTCCCCCAGAGTCACGGAAGGCCAGTGTCAGGACACAAGTCAGGATGATTGGCCATGGCCTGGGATGGAATGGATGACTTTGGCATCTTCTGCTTCTGAAGCACCTCACAGCCCCTGCTTCAGCCACCTTTGTGGCCTTCATGGGAACAAATTATTGCCAATCACCCATTCAGCCAGGGGAAGCATCCCTGACACTCCCCAACAGTCTGCAGTTGGTTATTTTCAACCTTGTAGAGCCAGTTTCACTGGGATGTGGCCATTGCCTATGTGACAGCTTCTTGGAGCTACAGGTGAGAATTAGGTGAAAGGCACGTGTCAAAAGTGGATGAGCAGCCCTGGAAAGGGCTAGGCAGACAGGCCTAGAGATGGGAGGTCCTGGGTTCAAATATTCCCTCAGACACTTCCCAGCTGCGTGACCCTGGGCAAGTCACTTGACCCCCATTGCCTTTGACCACTCCTGCCTTGGAACCAATACACAGTATTGATTCTAAGATGGAAGGTAAGGGTTTATTTAAAAAAAGAAAGAAAGGGCTGGGCAGATCCTCACCTCAGAGGTGATAGTCCCCCTCATTAAGAATCTAGAGGAAGAGAGCTAGATAAGACAATTTCTTTGTGCTAAGTATGATGGCTTGAGAGGAGAGGCAGAGATCTGTAGTAGAATGAAAAAGAGGGATTTTCCCCCTCTAGTGTGGAGGGATTTCTGAGTAGTTGTGAGGGCCTAGAAGGGGCTATCCACCCTAAATTTGTGAAAAATGAAACTTCTTAGAATTCTCCAGTGATAAATAACCAGAGAGAAAGAACAGAGAATATAAATGGTGGGGTCAGGTTATGAGGAACAGAATTTCCAAGGGCTAACAAATTCTGGGGTAGTAGTTAATGAATCTTTAAAATGTCAGACCAAGAATCTCAGGAGTTTTAAGGGACTTCAGAGATTCCATGTTATCTCTGAGTAATAACCTACAACAATTTAGAGAAGTTTTTGCTTCAAGGCCTCCCTCTAGTGAAGAGATGAGAAAATAGGCCATTGAACTTTGTGATCTCTCCAATTGTTTTAAAGCCCCCCCCCCCCCCCCTTTCAGGTCACTTGTTATCTACACTTTGTACACATGATTATAGTCATCTGAAGCTCTGAGTGGTGTCTTTCTTGGAGTTTTCCCTCTTGTGAGTTACTGGATGCTTCTGATGCTCCTCTTCCAGCTCTCCAGCTACTTTCTTGGCTAGGTGTAATTCCTTTCTATCCTTCTTGCTTTTCAGTTAAAAGTTCCTTCAATCACAGATTTGCTAATTCCATGCAAACATGTATTTACCATCTCTTGTGTGGTGCCTCCTACCCTCAGCCAACAGCACATCTTTCTTATATTTTAAGATGTAAACATTTATGAAATGCCTGCTGTGTGCTAGGCACTATGTCAAGGGCTGGAGATATAAAAAAGAGGTAAAAAGACAGTCCTTGCCTTCAAGGATGTCACAGTCTACAGGGGGAGACAACAGCCAAATATACAAACAAAAAAGACTCTATATATAAATCCCAAATCCATGCTTGTGTAACCAGCTGTTCTCTTTAGTCTGTCTCTTTTGAAGACTGCCTGATGAAAAACACTGTGTGCCTCTGAGGTATTCAGCCAGAAAAAAATTCTCAAGGCTTTCTAAACCTTGGGAAATTCTCTGTCAATTCCAAGGGAACATGACCCCAGAAAGACTGGAGCAGGCTGTTGTTAACGTCAGGACTTTTGTGGTCAGTATCAGATCTAAAAGCAAATGCCAAAACAACAGCAAGACACACACACACACACACACACACACACACACACACACACACACGCACACGCACACACGCACACGCACACACACACACACACACACACACACACACACACACACACACACACACACCACAAAGGTTAGCAAGAAATCTGTTTAAATGCATGTCAACAGTCAGTTTTGTCCTGTGTCATTTCTATTAATCTCAGATTTCCAAAGCATAATACTTCTATCATGAGTGAGTGTTGGGATGGCGAGGAGGAAGAGTATAATTTTTTATTTTGATGTAGCACTTGGCAAGCTTTGAAATAAAATTTTAAAAGAAAGTGTGAGTTTATATAGGGCCCTAGATCTATTTGAAATAAGCCAATAGGACAAAAAGACTGGACCTGCCATTTCTTTGATAAACGAAATTGTTCATAAGGAGATTCCCACTACCAATGCAGTACCTTTTTTACTACTCAGAGGGCTGTCTAGGGCTGTAAACTGCTAAATAACTTTTTTTCAGGGTTACACACAGTCAATATATTTGAGGTACTAATTGAACCCAGGCTTTCCGGTTCTGAAGATGGACATCTTCAGAACATATACACATCTATATAGATATATAAAGCACCTATACATATAAACAACACATGTGTCTGTCTCTCCCTCTTTTTCTCTCTCTCCCTTTTCCTTCCCTCCCTTCCTCCCTCTCTCCCTCTCTCTTTCCCTCTCTTCCTCTCTCTTTTTTCTCTCTCCCTCTCTTCCTCTTTCCTTCCCTCCCTTCCCCTCTCTCCCTTTCTCTTTCCCTCTCTCCCTCTCTCTCTACCTTTCTCCTTCTCCCTCTTTCTCCCTCTTTCTCCCTCTTTCTCCCTCTTCTCCCCCTCCTCCCCATCTCTCTCTCTCTCATTCTCTCTCTCTCTCTCCCCCTCTCTGTCTCTGTCTCTGTCTCTGTCCCTCTTGACTCTTTGTGACCAAGACACTAGAGTGGTTTGCCATTTTCTTCTCCAACTTAATTTATTATATAGATGAGAAACTGAGGTAAACAGGGTTAAGTGACTTGTTCAGGGTCACAGAGCTAGTAAGTATCTGGGGCCAGATTTAAACTCAGGAAAATAAGTCTTAGCCTGATTTCAGGTCAGGCACTAACTCTATCCTCTGTGTCATCTAACTGCCCCACCTACTATGTACTGGGGAAATAAAGAAAAAAATCTCTGACCTTGAGAAGGTTCCAGTCTACTAGAATGTAATATAAACTAACAATTAAAATTTTTATTTCTGTACTGTATCTCAGTGCAGGACTAAGTATATGTGGCCAAAATGAAAATCAGTCCTCTCACTCAAAGAACTTATATACATACTCCTAGGGAAAGAGCAATAGGGAAAATGGGAAGAATATAAGATTGTTTTAAGAGAGTCATATTATGGACGTCTTTTTCCTAGCAGTTCTCCTGCTATATAATCCTAGCAATGGGACTAAACAGAAAGTTGTTGGGAAGAGGTTTGCTTCCAAGAGTAGAAATAGAAAGTCAAGGAGTAAAAGTCACATAACATATAGAATTCTTCCCAATCAAGAGAATGGCATTAGCATATATGCCTTCTAATTCTAGTGAAGTGACTGCTCCTGGAAGAGTTGGCTAGTAGTGAAGGAAGTATTCCTTAGGGGTAGGATGAATTTATTTCTTCAGAATACCTATTCTTTGTTGCCCAAATTCAATGCTTGGGGGTCTTATTGGTTCTTTAACTTCTTTATTATAATAGGAAGGTGAATCTATGATTCTTTAACCAACAGCAAGATTATATCACATCCTCATTGATGTACCGTAGGATCTCGTTTTATGTGATGCTTATGTTCCAAGACCATTTGTATAAGTTGAAAATTATGCATGAGTGAACTCCATTATCTAATAACAATTTCTTATAAGCATATCTAGGCATTTTATGATTTTTCTTAGGTTTTACTCTTGTACTTTGGGACTATTATTAATAACAAAATAGTAGTAATGAAACAAAGAGAAGCACTGCTCTGATGAGAGGTGTGTAATTGGAAATCTTTGTGCCTTTGAACTACATTTTCCAGGAGCCCACTTACTTTCTGTCATCTTGTGCTGACTTAGAGAGAAGATAAAAAGGGTAGTCTTCCATGGCTAGCTCTTTTTCCTTCCTGAGCCGGGATAATGGTGGAGCGGGATGTTTGAACAGGTAGATTATCCATGGGCATGTGGTTTTATTTTGTTATCTTTTTATTTTGTTACTTCTTGTGATTATTAATAAATCAATAAATAAAATAAAATTAATAAACTATACATGAATTATTAATAAACCAATAAATAAAATGAAGGACAAATAATAAGTTATATATGAAGTATTAATAAATCAATAAACAATACATTATATGTGAATTATTAATAAAATAAATGAATAAAAGAAATAAGAAATTATATATGAATTAGTAATAATCACTAGAAGTAACAAAATCAAAAGATAACAAAATAAAACCACGTGCCCATGGCTAGTCTCAAACAGCTCAAACAGCCCGCTCCACCAGTATCCTGACCCAGGAAGGAAAGAGAGCTAGCCATGGAAGACCACCCTATTTATCTTCTAAGTCAGCATGAGATAACAGGAAGTGAACCATCTCCTGGGAAATGTAGTTCAAAGGCACAAGATTTCCATTTACATAGAAGACATGTCTCCTTACAAGCAAGAACTCTGAACAAAGACTGATGTGGGTGGGAGCTAACAATATAATGACTCACACTAACACATCTCAGAGTGAGAATGAGTGTGATTGGCCAAATTTCTGTGAGACTACACTGCTTAGGGAAATGGTACAGATTTAGCTTGTAATTTTAAAAAAGTTCATTTTACATCTTTTTCTGCCTTTATTTTTTCCATTTGCCAATTGCATAGAATTTATCTGTGTTGAATTTGAGTAAAATGAGGTCCTACTGTTCTTAGTACCTGAAATGGATAAAATGCTTTATAGTCTGCTAAGGACTTTCCACATAGTGCTCAGGATATCATTTGATCCTCAAAAGAAGCCAGAGTGGTAGTTACTACAATTATTATCTCTTTTTTAAAGATGAAGAAATGGACGTTCAGAGTGTCTTAATGAATCAGAGTCCTGGTCTTCTGATTATAAGACTAGTAGTGTACTATATTGACTTCTTGCTATTTCTTTTTTTATTTCTTCATTTATTAATTACCATTTCTTATAAATGGCTAAAGAAAGCTCAAAACTTGAAACTGATGCATACTAGGCACTGTGCTATATACATTGGAATAAAAAAGGGTAAGAGACCTTGTACTCAAGAAGCTTGCATTCCATTGAAGGAAATGTTTACATTAAAGTTCATATATGTAATAAATAAAAGGGAATCCTTAGGGTTTATCAAGCAAGGGAATGAGTTGATAAGCCTTATATTTTAGGAAATCATTTTGGTAACTGTGTGGATGATGGATTGTAGATATTATAAAAATAGACCTATGGGTTGTTATAATAAAAGGTCTAGTTCCATGGATAAGGTGGTATACCAGTAAAGTAAGGAGAAGCCTTTGGGTATAGGAACAGGGTATGAGGGAGTGAGCCCAAGCTATAAAGGGTGAAGCAACCATCTCCCTCTCTTTCCCTGTGATACAGACTGTCATTTATCACTCAGTGCCCCTTGAAGGGATTTGATGTCATTCTCTCCAGTCAGCCCAGGATATGGATGGTTTCAATGCCTCTTCCTCAAGAGGATTTAGAGGCAGGTCTTAATCAGAGGCCCTACCACAGAGGGAATGGTCTCAAGTGCTCTTTGTGAGACCTGTCCCTAGTTTCTTGAAATATTGAGAGGTCAATACAAATATCTGACTGCTACAGAGGGGTTTATTATTGGGGTTTAGGTGAACTGGTTGAAGGGAGAGGGAATAGGTGGCCCTGTCAAGATCCTACAGGGTCTGTGATCTGATGGGCCTATAATAATGCCCAACAGATGTTTCCATCCCTTCCCAGCTAAATAACCCTTTCTTTTAACTTAATTACTAGTCTGTCCTAAGAGAAATATGTGGAAATAAGTTCAGGGAGTCAGGGAAGGTCAAGGAAGCTGTGCTCTCCTTTGAGAATGCAACAGTTCCCCCTTAGGAGTCTGAGATGTCTTTCTTTGAGTTGAGGGAAGTGGTAGATATATATTGGAGACCGGTCAGCTATCAGTTTGGAGAAAGAAACAGGATCTTCTCAGGTAGCTTCGGTAAATTCTCAGCCCCCCAGAACTGGTCCTAACAGCGTCAGGTCCCAGGTCACAAGGCCCAGAGGTTCCTCAGAACCGTTTTTCATCCCAGAAGTCTTTGCTCCTCAACTGCCACTCAACTTCTTGCAGTCCTCATCTCAGAATTACAAATCTCCCTAGCCCCCATCCTTACAATATGTAGATAGGAGAACTTTAATAGAGACCAGCTGGGAAGCTATTAAAACAGTCTACAGACTCTAAAATAGAGTTGAAAAGGGCCTGAACAAGGGTAGTAATCATGTGAGGGTAGAAAAAGAGATAAAAACAAGAGATTCAATGGAGGTAGAAATGTCTAATATTGGCAACTAACTGGACATGTGAAAGAAGGAAGCATGAGGAATAGAGGATGACTCCAACATATGAACCCAAATGACTAAAAGGATGGTGGGAACATCTACAGATGGCCTCTAGGTCCTTATTAGCTCTAAATCTCTGACCCTATGATACAGAATTCTTTGATAATTATATTTGGCCAAGGTATAGAAGTAAATGCCACTGAGTAAAGTAGGAAGGGGTAGAGTAATATCCTTAAATATCAGTAGGACCAATACCTTTCAAACCTTGAGGAAGTAACTTAGCCTCTCAAGCCCTCATTGTTCTCTTCTGTCAAATGGCTGGGTTAGAATAGATATACTGTACGATCCCTTCTGACCAAATTTATGATTCCATGACCCAATTAAAGAGATTGAAAAATTATGGGTCTGATTATTATCATTCTTTAACATTTGCTATGACATTTAAGAATTGCCTAATTCTTTCCAAAGCTGAATGAATATGGCATATAAAAGGAAAAGAAATGTTTCATAGCCAAATGAGCAGAACAACTGGTTTGCTATCTAATGAAAGTTAGTAGTCTGCTAAACATATACTAAGGAGGAAGCGACTAATAAGTATATATCTGGTGGCTAATATGTTTGGTGGTAAATTGATACCATATTCTTATTTACTATAAAGAAAACAAATTTTTATATGGATCCTTCTAAACAGATGGTACTATTGATATGAAATCTGGGCTAAGCAACTTTAAACTTTGCACCTTTGTGATTTTTAAAAAAGGTTTTACTCCTCTTTTTTCCCTTTTCTTATTCTTCTGCCTTTTAATGTCTCAGATTAGGGCCTTTTCATGGAGACACACCTCTAACTTGTGATGTGACTCAAAAATATCTTTGTCAAGTATGAACTCAACAATCTTCATATAATGCCCCCATTGGTCCACAAATTATTTGCTTTATATTTTATTAACTATATTTTTCAAAACTATGAAAACAGTCCCATGAAATGAGCTGATGGACCATAATGTTCTGTAGCCATTGTCATTATATCCAGTTTTGTCTTTTCTCTGAGAAGATTTATCTGAGGAGCAATTCTCTTTCAGTTGCTGTATTATAAAGGGGAGGTTAATTTGTAGCCAAGGGTTTAAGACTTTCAGTATAGAGAAGGGGAAAGAGTGGAGACCCCCCTTCTCAAAATGGGGCACAGGGGAGACAGCTGATGTTTAAGGTTGGCTCAGAGAGAGGAGAGGGGGTTTGATGATTTCCCCCTTCTGCATTCCTCTCCTTAGCTAAAGCTGATCTCCTCACTTTGCTCTTGTCCCTCTTGTCTCACCTCCACTACTCAAGACCAAAGGGTCTTCCCTTGATCTGTTCACCCACACTCAGCTTGGGGAATAGACAACTTTTAATGTCAACTCAATCAGGTAATACAAAAAGAATAACTAGCATGGAAAGAATGGTAAAGGGAAGTGGGAAAAAGGGGTCCCTGTCTCTATCTAAAACCCCTTTCCTTCCTTGAGTTTGGGGGAAACTCAGGCCTTGGCAGTCTCAGCCCCCTGAGAGAAAGTCAGGTTGACTCACCCCTGGGCAACAGGAGCTGAGGTAAAGTCTGCTCAGGTTTCTCTTCAGCAAGTCCCTTCAATCGGGAAGTGTTAGGGGGAAGAATTTTCAGTCACCAGCAGGAAAAGTGGGTAATCCTCAGGAGAAAGTCTTTTCCCACTTTCTGTCTTTGGCTTCTCAAGACTGAGAGAGAGCAACACCTCTCCCAGCCAGAATCTTCTCCTCCTCCAGATTCCAAACTCTTGGGCCCCTCCCCAGTCGTGGTAATCAGTTTCACACACTCTTCAGCCTGGTACTTTTTCTTTAGTGTCAGCCTCTGTCACAGTTATTTAGGACAGTCTCTGTCTCTCTGGGACTTTTTAATCTGAGAAGAGGTATTTCTTTTTGAGCTGATTTCATACTTACACAAATGTTCCTTATCCTCTCCTTTTAGCAACTAAAATTTCTACATATAAAGGGGAGTATCAAACATATGGAATAAATACAAAATAATTATGAAGAAGTTAAATATAAGATTGATAAATATAAGGAAAAGAAGGCAATAGTGGTTGGGGGAACAAAAATATTTTGTGCAAAATATGACAGTTCTTGAGTCAGGAGAGTAAGGAAAGGGGACTTTTTTTTAGCAGATGAAGATAAAGTTCATTGTAGGCATAGGGGATGGTTAGCACAAAGTCACAGGCACAAGCCAAGAGGAGCCATGAGTGACAAACAAAGAAATGGTGAGTTTGGTTGAACCATAGAGTATAAGGAGATTCATGTATTAGGTTAAAAAGAAGTTTGGATTCAGGTTGTGAAGAGTTTTAAATGTCAAAGACAGGTACTTATAGTTAACATAAGAGTTAAATGGGAGCCACTAACTACTCAAGTTTACTGAACAGAGTAGTGAAATAGACCACTTTAGAAACCATTTTAGTATAAGGGATAGATTGGAGTAGGGATATTCTTCAGGCAGAAACCAAAGAGGTTATTATTATAATAGCTTGGCAAGAAGTGATCAGGGTTTGAACTAGGCTTTACTAATTGTGGTTGTGTGACTGGAGAAAAGAAGAATGATAAAAGAGATGGTATAGCCATAGAAAGAACAAACTTTGGCATCCCAGTTTTGACCCTTTACTTAACCAGTTTTCACACCAGTCTTTACTATTAAATCACTTGTACTATTGTCTTTTTGCTACTTATACCTCATCAAAGCTCCTATTCTGATTTATCCCCAACATCTTCCTTTTCCACTCATCCTAAGTATTAGGATTTGATTCTGTCATTCCTTTGTTCAAAAATCTTCAAAAGTTACCTATGGCTTAGACTAGTATTCAAATTATTTTCCAGATTTATTTCTGATTTAACAGATGAGGAAACTGAGGTCCAGAAAGGTTAAATGACTTAACCAAGAGCATATAAATGGTCAGTATCAGAGATGGGATTTCATCCCAGGTACTCTGTCTCTAAATCTAATACTCTTTCCATTATACTATCTTTAAGATTTTATTATTAAACAACTTGCCACATCCTTAGAAATGCTCCTATGGGGATAGAAATAGGTGGAGGAATCTAGACTACAGTCTCTGCATTGTTTTATGTGAAGAAAGTGTGCCAAGTACTTGTAATTCTGGGGCAATAGCCAAATATATTGGAAGGGAAAACTGATCTCTTTAAGTCAGGAGTATATTGTAATGATTTCAACACTGCCAGCTACTGAGCTCTAGAACCCATGATTCCATTACTATTACGTTAATGACCCTAGTAAAAAACCAGGCTAGTTGTCAAAGGAACTGGGAAATTCAATTTTTTCCCATTTGCTATAATTAACTTGTAAGAAAGTTGAGTTCTATCCAGAAGCCTTCCACTCAGAAAGATCACCATGTTTTTCATTTTTTTCACATTTTAAAAGGCATTGTGGCATATGTAGTACTTCCAGTCCTGCCTTTCACACTAGTTGTGTGACTGTGGAAGAGTCTCTTAAAATTTCTGAGCCTTAGTTTTTTAATGAGTAAAACAGGGATTATAATAGATATGGTTCCTACCATAGAAGCTTGTACCAAGAGTCAAAAGAGAAAATGCATGGAAAATGACTTGCAAACTATCAAGTGCTATATAATTGTCAATGGCTATTATTATTACTATTACATAAATATTGAGATAATAAATATTGAAATAATAAATATTGAGAACTTGTAGAATTGAAATTAGTTTCATCAACCAGGGCCCTTAGTTAAGGTGAAGGAAGCTGAGGGTTGAGGACCCCAAAAGCAACTTCCCAGAGGAACTTTCTACTTTGTTTAACTCTATCTCCTATCCCCTTGCAATATTAGGCTTTTTCCTCTAGGTGATTATAATTTAGTAGGTAGAAATCTTGGGATGTCCCTAAGGCCCTTGCTTCCTAATTTAGTCTGTCTCCATTGCACATTTTCTCTTTCTTTCTTTCTTTCTTTCTTTCTTTCTTTCTTTCTTTCTTTCTTTCTTTCTTTCTTTCTTTCTTTCTTTCTTTCTTTCTTTCTTTCTTTTCTTTCTTTCTTTTCTTTCTTTCTTTCTTTCTTTCTTTCTTTCTTTCTTTCTTTCTTTCTTTCTTTCTTTCTTTCTTTCTTCCTTCCTTCCTTCCTTCCTTCCTTCCTTCCTTCCTTCTTCCTTCCTTCCTTCCTTCCTTCCTTCCTTCCTTCTTCTTCCTTTCTTTCTTTCTTTCTTTTCTTTCTTTCTTTCTTTTCTTTCTTTCTTTCTTTCTTTCTTTCTTTCTTTCTTTCTTTCTTCTTCTTTCTTTCTTTCTTTCTTTCTTTCTTCCTTCCTTCCTTCCTTCCTTCCTTCTTCCTTCCTTCCTTCCTTCCTTCCTTCCTTCCTTCTTTCTTTCTTTCTTTCTTTCTTTCTTTCTTTCTTTCTTTCTTTCTTTCTTTCTTTCTTTCTTTCTTTCTTTCTTTCTTTCTTTCTTTCTTTCTTTCTTTCTTCCTTCCTTCCTTCCTTCCTTCCTTCCTTCCTTCCTTCCTTCCTTCCTTCCTTCCTTCCTTCCTTCCTTCCTTCCTTCCTTCCTTCCTTCCTTCCTTCCTTCCTTCCTTCCTTCCTTCCTTTCTTTTCTTTCTTTCTTTCTTTCTTTCTTTCTTTCTTTCTTTCTTTCTTTCTTTCTTTCTTTCTTTCTTTCTTTCTTTCTTTCTTTCTTTCTTCTTTCTTTCTTCTTTCTTTCTTTCTTTCTTTCTTTCTTTCCTCTCTTTCTTTCCTCTCTTTCTTTCCTCTCTTTCTTTCTTCTTTATCTTCTGTCTTAGAATTGATGCTAAGTGTTGGTTCCAAGACAGGAGAACAATAAGGGGGTAGGCATTTGGGGTTAAGTGACTTAGCCAGGGTTGCCCAGCTAGGGAGTGTCTGAGATCACATTTGAACCCAGGAACTTCCATCACCAAGACTGGCTCTCTATTCACTGAGCCACTTAGCTGCCCCATTATACCTTTTCAATATAAGATACAAAGGGTTAAAGTAAATTGGCAAGAGTTATCCAGTTAGGAAGTTCTAGAGGAAAGTCTAAGTAAGCTCAGCTCTCTATGCCATGGTGCTTTTATATTATTATATCAATAGTAGTGCCAGCATCAGCAAGGGGTTCATCATTTAAATTGAAAATAGACTTTTAAAGATCCCTGAAGAATAATAATGGAAATAGTTGAAGATAAATAACAATGTTTAAATACATGTTGTGCTCCAAACTGAAAGTCAAGGAAGTGCAGTGGTCATTTATTTAGCAGCATTAAATGCAGACAATCTTTGAATTTGAATCAGAATAATAATAATAATGGCTAACATTCATATAGTGCTTACTATGTGCCAGACACTCTACTAATCTCTTTACAAATATTATCTCATGGGATTCTCACAAAAACCCCAGGAGGCAAATGCTTTATTATCCCAATTTTACAGCTGAAGAAATTGAGGCAAAACAGGGGTTAAGTGACTTGCTCAGGGTCACACAGCTAGTTTGTCTCTGAATCATGATATGAACTCAGGTCTTCTTGTCTCTAGGGCCATGACCCTATCCCCACACCATCTAACTCCTGAATACCAAGGTAAGCTTTTCTGGGGCTAGCAGCAAAAGGCCAGGAAGCAAAAAAGCACAATCAATAAACACTGTATACCAGAAGTAAGTATCCTTAATTAATCAGTATGCTTCCTGAAGTGAATGAATCCCTATGAACCAAACACTTGGGAGGTGATGGATTAGCATAAGGGTCTCCCTTGTGCCAAAAGCTGTTCCAGAGAACTGTTCACTGCTTCTCCTTTATTCAAGTTGGAGAGTTCATTTTATTACTGCTATTAGTACTCTTTCTAAGCCCCCAGGACACTCTTAACTGATTTTAAAAGGTCTTGAGTGTTTTTTCCATTGCTCAATTTATTCTTCCCACATTGCTCAGTGACCCAGACTTATGGTTCAGTGACTAGCTAGAGTGACTAGAATTGATTAAATAGAATGAATAATACTTGATTTTCTTTTGTATCCTCAAATCAGGGATGTCATGCAGTGTGCAATTTATGAAAACAACTTTTAAAAAAAGGTAAGTAATTCAGGATTTTAGTCAATAAACAACAGAGCTAGGAGTCTGTCTAAACAAGGTCTGAAGCCTGGCCACCTAAAATTTTGGAGTTCTTGTTTTAACACATGAGACTTAGAAAGACAAAAAAATAAAATATTTTTTATTTCTAAAGAAAATATGTTTTATTTATTTTTTTATAATAAATTATTAAAAAATTAAATTAAATTAAATTATTTATTCATTATGCTCTTACTATGAACCAGACACATATTATAATAGGAATTATAACTGGGAGGGACCTAGATATCATTTAGTCTAATCCCCTCTTTATAGTTGAGGGAATCTGACCAGAAAATTAAAAACATTTGCTTTGGAAAACACAGTTTGTAAGAGAAATAGAGCTGAGATTGAACTCAGGTCCTCTCACTTCAATTCAATGCCTTTTCTACTACGTTGCAGCTTGTTGGCCTTAGCAACATATATTTCCATATATATTTCTTGGCATTAAAACTATGTGTATTTATGAAAATAATAAGAAAATGCTTTTATTATGCCCTAGGTAGCTGCCTACCTTCTGTCTCTAGGCAGCAGTGAGGTACAATGGACAGAATATTTGACTGAGAATCTGTGGTCCCAGGTTTTAGTACTACTTCTGTCACTAGTTTATCTATCTATCTATCTATCTATCTATCTATCTATCTATCTATCTATCTATCTATCGCCTTGGAATTGTTACTTTAATCTCTCTGGGCTTCAGTTTCTTCATCTTTTAATGGAGAAGTTTACTCTAGATTATTTCTAAATTTTTCTCCTGTTTTTAATAATCTATGATTCTAAACCATTGACTTTGAGAGAGGAGGCCTACTTGTTACCTGGGCAGGGAAAAATGGGACATTCCAAAACAAGCCTGCCTATGGGTAAAAAACAATTTTTCTTCAATCTTGGCAGGTTCCATTTGACCATAAGTAGACAAATGTACTTTTAAAAACCAAACTTTTAACAGGGAAAAAAGGTATCACTTTACATCCCTTACAAGATGACATTTAGTTATTTATTTATTCATTTTCAGATAAAAATCAGAATTTTATTTAAGAATATTCAGGAGCATAATGATTCTCCTCCATCTTTTTCTCCCCTTCCTTCTACACTTGAAAATGCAAACTAGAAACATGCCATCAGATGACTTATATTTATGACCACAGTTAAATTTTTTTTTAGACACTTTGAAATTCAATGGGAAATTAAAAAAAAATAGATGTTTTAATTGGTTTTATCAAAGTCTTTTCCTACTGTTTTCAGGCACCAAACTGTTCTGTGAAAAAACATAGGTTTGGCCTGTCTCAATATCAAACATAATAAGAATGATAATATAAGCTTTGCTACTTTTTGACTCCTAAAATACCAAAAGAGCATCCAAAGCCTGCTTTGTGTTTAAATTTTTAAAGAAAGGAAATAGGCAAAAAAGAAGTAAGTTAAATGTTTAGTTAGCAAAATGAAAGAAGCTGGTACCATACCTTGTTCACAGTGAACTCCTGTCATTCCTAGAGGGCAGCGACAGGCATAGCCTTCAGGCAGTGGGACACAGGTAGCTCCTTGACTACACTGGTGAGGTGGCTCATGTTCAGGGTCACAGATAGAAACTGTCTCTGTGCAAAATGCTCCTTTCCATCCAGTGAGGCAGTCACAGCTGCAGGTTGAAAAGGAAGACAATGTAGTACAAGTTGAGCACTTAAATAGAAGGGAACTTCTTTTTGGATTCTATGCATCCATCCATTAACTTATCAAGAACATGTGATTGTAAATGTTTGCTATATGCCAATCATTGTGCTATGGGCCTAGGTATAACATGCGAATTAATTGTCCATAGATCTTATACAAACCGACAAACAGGTTTCCCATCTGGACCTGGTTTAGGCTTTTTTATTGGGAGAACTGGCAAATTATATTCAGACTCACATGAAATTAGTATCCTTTGCTCAATTAATGAATCAATTATCAGTGAAATCCTTTCAACAGCTTCCTTGGTTAAAAGATAATGAAGAATGGAAGGTGGGGGGCAACTTTTGGTGCTTAATCTGAACAGGAATAGCTGACTTTAGTAGGCCTGCATCAGAAGAAGATGAAGCCCACGAGATTCAGGGATGCCTGCTGGCATTTCAAAGGAGGGGGCTATCATCTCCTGAAGGAGTGGGAACAAAGTTAGAGGGTCCTGAGGCAACCATAGGGACAAAGAACCAATTGGAGAGCTCTATAGTGGTCCTTAGTTTGCATAAGAGATTTCTTCCTAACAGATTTGTAATAGGCATTAAGAGGAATGAATATTCTATTGACAGTGCTCACAATGTGAAGAGAAAGCTTACTAACACTTTGAGGCTTCACTGACATTCCTAACATCTTTAAAGAACCAACAAAATTACATTCAGAATCATATTTGCTCATTAAGCATAAGTATCTGGAAGCTCCACTATCTAGGAAGCAATCTTAATAAGTGTTCCCAACCTTAGGGGTCATATGAAGCATTTTAGTAGGGGGAAGGGAGCAGACCAAAATAACTGGCATCAAAACTTCAGGGTCTGGAGAGGAGTAGACCTCACCCTCAGGCTCCTAGGTCCCTTCTTTTCCCTTGCACCATCACAAATCATGATTCCTCTGGCCATTTCTCTGTTGTACTCCACACTGACTACAGTTCCTATGAGGGATGTTATGTTTTGGTTCATGAAAACTATGAGCCCTGTTAGAGCCTATATTATTTTTCCAGTTTTTATTTCTAAATCCTTGATTTTTCCTTTTATAATGCCACAGAAATAACATTGTATTGAACCTTTGTCTGTTAGTCTTTGTAACTTCTTTCAAAGGGGCCATGATTTTTTCAATTGCAATTGTTAAAATGGGAGCCAAAAAATTCTCCCCAATTTCTCTTTTTCAGCTTTTTCCTTTCTTCCTCTTTCATACTCTTCAAAAACATACGTAGCTACCCTTATTAACTGTTCTATGTTCATACTAGCCCAGTATGGACAATGCTTTTCAAATATTCTTTTATTTTTTGGGAAAAAATAGTTTACAACATGGTGCTATATAATGCACGCACCAGTAAGTTTTAATCAAGTCAAGGCCTGCATGTCTCATTCCTGTATTGCAGATGTGATTGTAAAATTAATTTGGATACTCATTTTCTTCCTGATTAACATATTCAAATTTTTGCCAGTTTTCTGGGCAAGTAGAGCAGTCCCTCTTATCTTTCAATAGTGCCTTCCTGGCCTCATCTAGCCTCATATTGTCCTCAGGATTATTGAGGTTTCATTGTGTGTTCTATACTGGTCAATGTTTCACTTTCTCATTTTGAAAATTATTAGTGACTTCAAAAATGGCCTTTCTCCCGCAGTGAGTAAGGCATGCATGAGGTCAATTATGTCAACCCAGGTCACATTAAATCTCTGAAAAATGCTTTTGAACTTCCTGATTACAAGCAGGGGCTTAGTATCAACGTATGGAGCACCCTTTATCCATGTGGTTATATATGATGGATAAAAGGTTAGATATGATGGAGATGTGATATGATGATTTCTTAATGTTATCAGGTTTCCTCTATGATCATGTGTGGTAAGTTCCCTCAGAAGAAACATGCCCTTAGGGGAGACATCATTTTCCACTATTGAGTCTGAAGTCTGGGTGGAGACTGAGTAGAAAAGACTATGATGATGAGAAGGAACAGGAGAAAAAGGCAGAGGAGAAGGAAGAGAAGGACAAGGAGCCTATGAGTGAGATAGGGTGCAGAAAATTGGTGAAGGAATAGAGACGGGGAAAGAGAATGAGGTAGTGGGGTCAGAGAGGGAGGAGGAGAAGGAGGAGGATGAAGAGGAAGATTATAATGGAAGGATGTGATCTCAGAGGGCAGAGTTGAAAGGTAGAACCCCAGGGTGAGAATGGGTCTGGGTATGAACAAACATCTTTAAAATTGACATGGTTAGATATAAGAACAGTTAATATTGGACAGACTCTGGAAAGACAAGTATGCTAAGGAACTGTCAATAAGGCTATAACTTCTTTTAACTATGTGGAATTATGCTAAAAAGTTTGATAAACTGATCATACTCTGACCCAGAGATCTCAGTACTAGGAGATGAAAGACAAGAAAGAAAGGTGTTATATTTATGAAAATATTTATTGAACCAGTACTATAGTACTAAAGAACTGGAAATATAGTACTAAAGAAATGGAAAGGTAGATAGATGCCAAATGAATGGGGAAGGACTAAACCAACTGTAGTACATGAATCTGATGAAACATTACCATAAGAAACAATGAATATTAAGATTACAAAGAAGCATAGGAAAACTAACATGAACTGATGCAGAGTGATGTAAGCAGAATCAGCAGAACAATATATACATTGACTAAAGCATTGTATATGGAAACAATGATAATGATAATAAAAATGGAACTGATCATGTATAACTTGATTTTGCTTAAAATAAAATTCATGATCTCTCATGGATGCTCTGTATTACATATCTTTATTTTAATTCCATATTGGAGAATGCAGATGGGAGATGTCGGTGATTAGCCTGGCAGTCACAGGATTTAAATAGGATGGAGGTTTATATTTCAGTAAAAAAAGTAGTCAGGACTTTGTCATACTTTGGGCTTTAGAGATATTATGATCTTATATATATATATATGTACATATATATATATATTGTCTATTTGCAACCTCCATAAAATAACAAAGAAAAAGATCTATGTGGATTGGAGGACTATTTTATGTGTAAGATATAGCCATAAGATATTTTTTGTTGAAATGAAATCAATTTGAACATGGGTGCTCCTTACCTTGGAAGCTGAAAATTTGGCTTAAGGCACCCATGTTCAAATTGATTTCATTTCAACAAAAATGTCTTATGCCTATATCCTACAAATATGTTACGGAAAGAGAAGGCTAAAACTTGGAGTACAATGATGGTGAAGCACATGTGTAGACTATATATGTGGCAAAGGATAACTTAACTCTTGATGTTTTATGACTAGGACATCTTTTATCAAGTCCTTACTTAGGTCTTTCCTCTGTTGTAAGGAGTCATATTCCTTGAAACTGCTTCTAAGCTTGGGTAATCATCTGCATCTGCTTGTTCTCAAGGTGTCATTCTCCTATCCAAATAAATGCATTATCTTCTATTGGTCCATTTTATCTGATCCCAGCCAGAAGTGTTTGTTCCCTACAACTAGTAGGGAATGACATGGTCAATTGGAATGGAGAAGGAAGCAAGGGAATCTTTTTTTTTCTTTAAAAGTGATACTTTATCAAGACTCTGGCTCTAATTCTAGAGCCCCCAATTCATGAATTTGGAGTCTTTTATTATTGGAATAATAAATCACTGAAATTCCTCCAGCTATTTACAAGCCCCCCAGAAGCATCACTGGTTAGCCAATTAACTGTTCCCTTCTTGTCCTGTAGTCTCATAAAGAGGGTAGAGAGTCAAAATCATCTTGTTTACGCAATATAATTCTGTAATTGTATTAATTGTATTTGGGAGTATAGAGTCATATCTCTTTTTCCTTACATAAGAAAAATAAGGAAAATAGGCAAATTAAGAATACAGTAATTTAAACTATGTATATAATGGTCAGTGAAAAAACAAGAGTAATGTATGTTTGATGGGGTTATTAAGGCAAGTCATCTTAAAGGAAATATGTCTTAAACTAAAAGAAACTATGGAAAATGATTGGTGAAGAGGATATTCAAGGTATAAGCAGACACAGGAATGAATAGGCCATCTAAATTTAAGATCTTATGTATAGGTGCTTAACATTTGTTGAATAAATGATGATAATAGTTTCTGTTACCTGCCCAATCTAGATGTCAAAGTAAAGAATACTCATTTTTCCATTACTACATTCTAATTATATTTAATATACTCATTTGTTAGTGTTACTCTCCTACCCAAATTACTTTGTATTTATTTGGGTATAGTACATGTTTTTCCTTCTTTCTGATTCCCAGAAAAGTAAATGTTCTTTGAGGACAGGAACTAATTCATTTTTCCTTTGTATATACATAGTCTAGTGCAGTGCCTGACTTAATAAATGTCCTTAATAGTGTTAACTTAATAAATGCCTGTTTAATGGAATTTAACTCAATATGTTGTTATTCTAAAATGGGATTCTCCCATTTTCATCTGATAAGCCTTCATGGAATATTATTATTAATGTATAGATCTTTGCAATATTTAGCATTATACATTTCTATGTGTAAGTCAGTATGCAACCATGTTAAGGAACCTTCAATGGTGACCTTCATTTTATCATTTGCACAATTAGAATGGGATATATCATTTTGAACTGGGCAATGGCCCAGGATAAGGGATTCTGTGCTCAGAAGATCCCTGGTGAGGGAGAGGCTGGTGCATGTCCAGAATTCTGAGATGAAGTAGGCTAAAGCCAATTAGGTGTGCACACTTATGTCTGGCAGCATTGGAACGAACCTCAAGAGTGGCAGGGTCCTCAGGCTGACCAAGGTTGGGAAAACTGATTCATGTTGGAAATTGAACATGTCAGAGTTTCGGTGCTGATCTGTGAGCCAGTTGGGCTTGTGAAGGGTCCCTGCACTTCTAGACTGGGCAACACAGGGAGGCCAGGATTTCATTACTTCATCACTATCCAAAAGAAAAAGAAAGTCTTCCCTGACTTATATATATGTGACAATTTCATAATCATTTTCTAATCAAATGAGTTAATATATGTATCTTACCCTTAAAATTCTATATAAATTAATTTATATTAAAGTGCTATTTTATTCACTTTTTTTGAGCTGAGGATGTGCATAATTTGCAAAGAATCATAGGTAGACAGTTGTTTGAAGGGGCCTGGAATTTCCTTTTTTAGTCATCTTTGTTTTTGGCTATCACTTGCTACATCTTTCTCAAAGCATTTGCATTTTTGAAATGAGCTATAATATTCCTTAAAAATTTTTTTAAATGGATTAATTCCTTAGTGGACCAAGATCTGGTTACTTTATAAGCCCTTTTTTTAGTTCCAGTAAACTTGGGGTCAAGTAGATCTAGTTGAAATGATGATTTTAATCTATTACTGTTTGGACTGAGAGTCTCATTTAATTTCATTAAATGTGCACACCCAATGCTTCAGGTCCTCAGGAAGTCATCCTTCTTTATAAGCTAGCAAGAATGACATGAAAATCCATGAAGCCTTCCTCATTTGTCTCACTTTTCTGGGAACTTCTAGGTCCATGCTGTACTTATTATTGATTTAAGAATATACATATTTTTTTTTGCCAATCTGGATTTTTCAATGTCATGTTTTATTAAAGTAGGACACCTATAGTGTAGTTAACACAGACACAATATAAATCATTAAGGAACATGGAGGGCAAAAATAGAGTAATATAAAAACCATAGAATAAACATTTTGTACCAGTCTCACATGGGTTCTGTGTGTCAGGTCCTATGTATAGATTCAAAGTAAAGTCAAAGAAGTTATTTTTTTTTCCAAACCAAACATCTAACTGCAACAAGGAGTCTGTGCTTTTTAATTTATATCACAGTTAATTTCAAGAGGCATGAAATGTTTTTTGAACTATGCCTTCTTTTCATTTTATTTGAGAAATCACATTTGAACCCAAAAAGAATTCTTAACACTCTGCTGTTTTTAGAAAGACAACTCCAACAGTTTCTTAGTGGCATGTATAAGGATTATAGGTTTAGAGTCAGAAGAAGTCTAAGAATCCATCAATTCTAGTTCAGCCTCTTTATCTGAGATTCAGAGAGGTCACATCACTTGTTCATGGTCACAGAGTAAGTGTCAGAGGCAGGATCTGAATCCAGGTTTTTCTGAATACAAGGAACATGCAGCCTATTCTCATTCACATCTTGTAACATATCATAACTTTTGCATACAGATAAAAATAATATTTCTCCTTCTAGACTTGAAGAATGATAACTGAAGATAGCTCTTTGGAATATATTTTGTATAGTTGTACACTGACTTGTGTGGAGTGTTTAATAATTGTTGATGCTATATTTAAGGAGATGTAGATTAATTATGATAACTGATCTTTATATTTAAAGTTATATGTTATCTACTTGAGCTTTACACCAACCTTGAGGGAGTTATTGTAGGTATTAACACATAAATTTTACATAAGGAAACTGAGGCTTATAATAATTTTGGATTTGAACCCAAATCTTCCATGATGCTAATTTAGCACATTTATTGTAACACTGTTGTTAAGATATCTGGCCAACATAAGGGAAATGAAACTTTTCATTTCTACTTTAATCTTGCTTCCAAACTTCATCTTGCATATATTTCTCTGTTACCTTACTTATTTAGCATTTTAAAGACAATTCCATAATTCATTGTCTACATGCATAAACAGGACACTATTCAACTTTTTATCTCCCCAAAACTTTAGCCAGGATTTCATCTCAATGTCAAACTATGTCAGATGAAGAATTATTTATGAGGAACATGCAAAGCTCAGACCAGGGGGACAGCAAATAAATAGCTCCTATTAGACTTCTTTGGGAGCACCAAAAGCTTGCAGGTCCTTAGCCTGATCCTGAAATCCTGAAATAACACAATTCTCAATATCGCTTAAAAAATAGCAAGAGGACCAACCTAGATCTTCCCTCTAAAAATGTGGCAGAGTTCAGGGACATTAATATCAAGTCTGAAGTAGGAAAGTAAATGGAAGAAGGGACAAACAGACATTAAAAATACCACCACCACCACCACCATAATGAAATATTATAGTGGTGGACGTGCTCAAGATACAAACACAGAAGATAATAATTCCAAAAATATCTATAAGCTATGTCTCAGATAAGAACACAGTTTTGGTACAAACTCAATTAGAATACCTAGAAGAGATGAAGTAAGAGTTTAATAAAAGAGAAAAATGTTTTTATAAATGGAATGGGAATACTCAAGGAAGAAAATTGGAATATAAGTGAGACCTATAGAAAAAAGAATTGAAAATGAAATTAACAGCTGGACACAAGAGATACAAAACCTCTACCAAGCAACAAATTCCCTGAAATTTTGAATGGGTCAGAGAAAAGCCAATGGCTCCACAAGGCAACAGGAAATATTAAAACAAAATTAGTAGGATGAAAAAAAAATAGAAGAAACTTAAGATATCTCAGAGCAAACACAAATGACAGGAAAAACATTAAGAAGAAAAAAAGTTGAGTCAAAGGGCAGCTAGACATGGGTGGCCCTGAGTTCAAATCTGACCACAGACATTCCTAGTTCTGTGATCCTGGACAAATCATTTTATCCTTATTGCCTAGCCCTTAACACTCATCTGCCTTGGAACTGTAAGGATTAAAATTTAGGGGGGAAACTGAGGCAGGTAAAAATTAGTTTCTCTCTGCAAGGAGTATTATATTTTTAGAGGTTTATTGAAGATTAAAATATAAAGAAAACACAAGTAAGAAAAGCACGTGTCTAGGCCCAGAGAGCCTATTCACGACCACTCACATCTTGCCTGCTAGGTGGAGAGCAGGCCCAGGTAAGATTACAAGGCATTTTGGGGAAGTAGAACAAGGACTTCTGGGGATTGAAGTCCTGGATTCAAGTCCATTTTTATAGAACTAATACACAGTATTGATTCCAAGACAGAATGTGAGGTTTTTAAAAAATAAAAATTAAGATAATTGGATATGCCGAATACCAATGACCAAAAAGAGTGTAGATATCATATTTCAATGAATTTTAATAGAAAACTGCCCAGATTTTTTTTTGAACCAGAGGACAAAATAAAATTAGAAAGAATGAAAACTCCAAGACAGTCTAGCTAAAATTTAGCACTTCTGGGTCAAAGTAAGTAGACTACAAGCAGTCCAAAAAAAAAGAATTCAAGTACTGAGGATCATGGTCAGGATCACACATGATTTTCCAGCAACCACTATAAAGGAGTAGAGATCTTAGAATATAATGTTCCAGAAAGGCAAACGATATGGTTTGAGATACAAGAATAATTTAGGGGGCAGCTGTGAAGTTCAGTGGATTGAGAGCCAGGCCTAGAGATGAGAGGTCCTAGGTTCAAATCTAGCCTCAGACACTTCCCAGCTGTGTGATCCTGGGCAAGTCACTTATCCCTCATTGCCTAGCCCTTACCACTCTTCTGCCTTGGAACCAATACACAGTATTGATTCCAAGACAAAAAGTAAGAGTTTATTAAAAAAAAAAAAGAATAATTAACAAGTAGACCTGAGTATCATTTTACCAGGGAGAAATGGATTTTTAATGAAATAGAAAATTTTCAAGAATTCCTAATGAAAAGATCAGTTGAACAGAAAATGTGAGATTCAAATACAACAGTGAAAATAACTGTAAGAATATAAATATGAATGAATGATAAAGGACTAAATAAAGATAAGCTACTTGTATTCAAATATGTCCTCTCTTATCCCAATTCATCATCAAATTTCCTAGAGGGAGTCCAATTAGACAAGCCCTATGAGTGATTCTGATATGTCCTGATGATATTAAAAATTGAAAGAGAAAGAAAAAAGAATATGATGGAGGGTGGAAAGGGAAAGTAAGATCAGGGGAAATTATTTCATATTATAAGAATCCACAAATTTGTATAAATGTCTAGCTGTACAAACAAGGAGGAGGAGTGGCTGACACTAGAACATCACTTTCATCTGAACTTGTCAAAAGAAGAAAGTATCCACATTTAAAGAAATACATTTCCCTCAACAGAGAAATAGAATGGAAAGAGGAAAGGGGGAGAAAAGAAATTATAGAGAGGACAGATTAAAGGAGTGATCAGTTTTAAGTAAAACAAACCTAAGGATGTACAAAAATATTTAAAGCTTTTTTGGGGTGAAAATGAATGGAAATCCAAAGGGGTGCTTATTAACTGGGGAGTGGATGAATAAGTTAGGGTGTGTGGGTGTGATGGAATACTATTACACTGAACTGTTATCAACTAATAATGAAAAATGTTATTCATTTCCTGATAAGAATCCAAGTGAAGAATGAGATAAAACTTTTAAAGGAAATGCCTGAGATAGAACCTCATTTTGGTTTACTATATGTGTTTGTAATGGGTTTTATTCTTCTTATTGGTGATAGTGGTAGGTTCAGTTTGGGCAGTGATGAGAGGGCATATCATGGTTGATCAAAGCAAAAGCACACACACATATACATATATATGAAATATTGACAACTCTGATCAACATGATAACTGACAGTTCCTGAGGACTCAAGATGAACATATTATCTACCCCTGAAAATGAAGTGATAGAATCAAGAGAACAGAATGAAATATTTTTTTAATACATAGCCAATGTGAAAATTTGTCTTGCTTGACTATGCATGTATGTATCAAAGATTCTGTTCTTGTTTTCTCAAGAGGGATTGGGAAGTAAAAGGGAGAAAAGGATCATCTTTGTTTGAAAATAAAATTAACTTAAAAAGGAATGAGTTTTAAAGAATAAATAAGACCTTAGAATCACATTTAAAATTATGTAGCTTATGAGTTAGGAGCATTAAGATGAAAGGAATTCTCTCAAATACTTAAAAAATAAATATTATGCTTTTTCCTTTTAGAAAATTATTAAGAATTTTGTTACAATAAAAGTGACAGAATGATAAAGAAAACTAACAAAGAATAAAATTTCATTTTATCTACTAGTGATAGCAGAGTAACAGTGAAAAATGAGTCCTAATTTTAACAGATCACATTAGTTGTCATAAGAATTGATTCTGTAAATGATTCAGTAAAAAACTGGTCTCTGTACAATCAACATTATTTCAATAAATCAGTCTGCTAATGAGTTTATTGTATCTGGAATAAGAGAAAGCTCCACACTGATTGTAGTTTTGGTAAGAAAGAATTTAGAATCCACTTTGAAACAATGTGAAATGCATTCTCTTTTAGGCGACTTTCTTACTAATGAAATGCAAGCTTTTGTGTAAGTTCTGAGTATACTTTCTTTCCTCACTTTGTCCTATTAGAATTACTGGTTTCCTATTGGTCTGGATCAATGACACACATAAAACCCAGTGGAATTGCTCATTGGCTACAGGATGGGGGGAGTAGGGGAGGCAAAGAACATGAATCATGTAACCATGGGAAAATATTCTAAATTAATTAATTAAATAAACTTAAAAAAAAAAAGAATTACTGGTTTCCTTCAAGACTTAGTGCCATCTTCTGCAGGAGGCCTTTCTGAGACTCACTACTGTCAGCCTCTAAGGCTGTCTGTTCTATATCATGCATCATGAATCTTTTATACTCCTATTTGCGAATGTTGTCATCTCCATTACAATATGTATGGAGCCAATGATCCTTGTCCTTATGAACGTGCACAGAATGTCTCTGCTATAATTACTTGTATGGAAGAAGCTGGGGAGAATGCTTTCAGGAGAGGTGAGATGATATATAATGGAATTATCAAACTGATATATTGGATAGATTTTAAATGATGCTTGGGCATTCTATAACTGGTCAAAGTCTACAGTGCTAGGAGGACATTCAAAATGTCTAGCTGAATGAAGACTTATCCTCTTCTCTCGGTTTGATTTCTGTTTGACTAATTTATTTCTGCTGTATGGTACCCAGGGACAGAAAGTGCCAAAGAGAAGAGGTTTTTCCCCCATTAGAGACTGACACATGATCTTATGAAAATGGACCTTGTTTGTTCTTTCCTTTTAGTTGAAGGATATTAATTCAGGAGAGTAAATGTAAGGCGAGTAAAAGGATGCCCTGAAGCATCTAGGGCTCAAGTCCAAGCCAGAATACCCAGGGGAGCAATGAATCACTTTAGGGATCCAGACCTGTGATCCAGGAACAATGCCACACTTAGATATGAACCAATAATAATAAGACCAATAATAATGCTGGTATAATAATATATATAATAATAATCTAAATATGAACCAAAAATAAGACCAATGACCACAGAAAATATAACTCTGAGCCTGTTTTCCCTGAAGTCCAAGGTATCATAGGGGATGGTATGCTCCCGAGGTGTTTGGAGGAAATAAAAAACAACAAAGAAAAAACTAGACCCAAAACAATACTCTTGAATGCCATTGAGTAGATGGGAATAGGATTAGGATCTGGATGTTTTTTATTACATTGGCATAGGAATTCCTGTATAAGTAAACTATCAAAGTAAGTCAGCTCCTCATCAATGACTTACAGAGACTGAGTTACCTAGAGCACCAAGATTTCCTAGCTCTGTAAAAAGAAAAGTTAATGGAAATGAATAGACAAAGAAACCTTATGGAGACTAAAAAGCAAGGATTGAAAAGTGATGGTGCTTTATTGATTAGATTTTATCTATTTAAAGGTAAAGAGTTGCAAAGCAAATTTAATGGAGTATAATAAAGTTTAATATTTTTTAAATAAATCATCAAATGATAGGAGAATAAAAAGATATTTAAAATGTTAAGAACTGTATTTTACTATTTTTCTATTATTCAGATGATCAGCTATTTTTATTTCTATATAAATATAAAAGTAATATGGGACCAAGACTTAGGGGACATATACTCAAAGCTCTGCCACTGGAATTAGTGGCTCTGAGACTTTTGGCATGTCATTCATTTTTTTTTTAAGTATCAGTTTTTTCATATGAAATATGGGGATAATAGAATCCTGTTTATTTTCAGGATTACTATGAAGGTCGAAGGAGATGAGTGAGAGATAGAATTTAGATGTTGCTTTAAATTTTAAAAAGCACTTTACAAATATAATCTCATTTTATCCTCATGATAATGCATAATAGGAAAGAAAAGCCCCTGGGTGCCTTTACACAGAAATGGAAAGAACAGGAGAAGTTAGAAAGAAGAGCCCTGGGGAGTCTGAAAAGGGCTATCTGGATAGGGACAAGAAGAAACACAAGCTAGTGACAATATATGGAGGCAGAAACTATCATGCAAGCAATGAGGAGGGACTGAGCCAACTTGGAGCCGATGGGATGGTGACAATCTGATGGGATCATAAAAGAGTGCTGACGAGCTATGGAACAAAGACTTCAGAAACTAGATGTAGACTGGGTGATAAGATGCTCAGAAGAGGGAATGCTCTGTGACCCTAGAAGGAAGGAAGTGTGCAGAGACATTCATGATGATACACATCAAAATGAAACTAAACTACAGTGGGGTCACCAGCTCTACTTCTGCTAATGGAACTTGCCTTATTAGTATTATGAGGATTATTAATAATAATACGAGGCATATAAGTATTACTAGGGATTGTATCTGATCCTAGAGGAGAGGGAGGGATGAAACTCCTGGGAAGGCAGAATAGATCTCTTCCTTCACAAAAGTAGCTAGGATCTTCCGCTTATTTACATTTCTTTAAAATAAAGCAAGTTCTATGTTCTATGTCTTATTAATATGATGTTTATAGAACCATACACTCCTATTGAAGGAGCTAAAAGTGAGCTAAATTTAGGTGTGCCCAGGGAGACTTCTGTGTGGGAGAATGAGCCACAGATTTATTATTGATAAACCTTGAAGACAGAGAATCTATGTATTGTGAGCTCAAATCTTATGTAATGAGTCATATTTTATATCTATATTAAACTTAGAGTTGTAGAATGTGTGGATTAGAAGGAATTTAGAGATCATTTAGTCTAATCCCTCATTTTATAGGTAAAGATGAAGATCCAAAGAAGTTAGATAAATTACCCATCACATAATTATTTAATGGTAGAACTCAGACCAGAATCTATGTCTGCTGACTCTTACCTTCACTGAGGTTTCATGTGCTTCTCTGTCCGTATTTTTCTTGGCTCAAATATTGTGAAGATTCTCTCTTTAAGGTACCAGTCTCCCAACACTTACAACTTGGGCTAATTTAATTGCTCTTTTAATACTGGATTTCTTACCTTTCTGACACCTGGTAGGAAAGGGAGAGTTTCCTATCTTTCCACCCCCAATTCTGATGACTCTCCTGCTCCCTATTTTCTTTTCCCAATGAATTTTAATAAAACACATTGGGTTACCTATTTGAAGGGGAATGGCATCTCTTTGTAAAGAAGGCGATTAGTGGCTGAGTGGGTGAGAGTGGTAATTCAAATGAGATGCCATTTACATCTAAGATTTTTTTTAACTTGCATAATTTTTAAGAAAAGCATAAAAACTAGGCTAAAGTCTGAAAATGGTCCTTAAGTACTGATCAGGAAGGATTGGATATGATATTCATTTTACATTCTATTCCTTTTATCCATTTGGTACTCTCCCACAACACTTCTTCATGAGTTGGTCTGACCATAAAAACAGGAAAAATTTTTTCCTCTCCTGTTAGGCACATTGAAATCCTTGGGCAAAACTTTCTCTGCAACTTATGTTATTAGAAAACTCTTTAGGGGATGAAGAGGTTAAATGACTTGTCTAGAGTCACACAGCTAAATAATCTATCAGAGGTCTTCTAAGCTACTAGTCTAGCTCTCTGTCCCATCCTGGATCTATACTATGCTTTAGATATTTGAAATATAAAGATGAACAAGGAAGGGAGCTTATCATTTAAATAGTGCATGAATTCATCTTTGGCCTGTCTTTAGATCTTTTTATGAGCTGTGCAAAGCTCAGCATTGCATGTGGCATGTGACTTTCTGAAGCACATATGCTAAAAAAGATACCACTATCCTGTGAAAATTTATTTTTCATATCTGTATTAATCACTGTAATTTAGGGGGAATTACTCTGTATTCTAGTGCCTGGGATCTGGGTCAGAGATATCATATAGTCTGCTACTTTTTGTATTTTCTTTGTCCTTGGGCATCCTAAGGAATGTCTTCCTTTTTTTTTAAAACGGAATTTGACTAATAAAAGAAGGGGGCAAGAGTTCTTACCCTGTGTATGTGACTTGTCCACCTATGGGGACTGGGAAGGGTAGATAGGGTAATAGACCACCTCTTAATTAGCTAACACCACTTAAAGATGTCTTAGGATGGATTGAACAATGAGCTCCTAGAAATCTATTTCTTAAATAATTGCCTGCCCCAGCTCAGGTCCTCCCTGCTCCTAAGAGAACCTTATAGATCTATATTACTTTCTTGGTTATTATGCTGGCCTAACCAATAAACCTTAAACCTAATATAGCCAACAAAACTATATTCTTACCCCAAAATCAATCTCTTGAGATAATTTAAATTTAATAATTAATAATAAAGATAAATTTAAATTAACACTTTCTAATAGACTTTAAAGTGATAACATCAACTTCACATATATCCAAGGGGGAACTAAATCAGAGAAATAATAAGCATGATAGTATTATAAAAGTGTGGACAGGGGCATCTAGGTAGCACAGTGGGTAGAGCACAAGTCATGAAGTTGGGATGATCCTGGTTCAAATCTGACTTCAGAAAATGGCTAATTGTGATATCTGGGGCAAGTTGCTTAGCCCCATTTGCCCAGCCCTTAGCTTTCTGTCTTTTTTTTTCTTTTTTTTTTTCATTTTTTTTTTAATTTTAATATTATTTTATTTGGTCGTTTTCATACATTATTCACTGGAAACAAAGATCGTTTTCTTTTCCTCCCCTCCCCCCCCCCCCCCCCCCCCCTTTCCCTCTCCCATAGCCGACGCATGATTCCACTGGTTATCACATGTGTTCTTGACTCGAACCCATTTCCCTGTTGTTGGAGTTTGCATTATAGTGTTCATTTAGAGTCTCTCCTCAGTCTTATCTCCTCCAACCCTGTGGTCGAGCAGTTGCTTTTCAGCGGTGTTTTTACTCCCACAGTTTATCCTCTGCTTGTGGGTAGTATTTTTTTTTAGATCCCTGCAGATTGTTCAGGGAAATTGCATTGATACTTATGGAGAAGTCCATCACCTTCGATTGTACCACAATGTATCAGTCTCTGTGTATAATGTTTTCCTGGTTCTGCTCCTTTCGCTCTGCATCACTTCCTGGAGGTTGTTCCAGTTCACATGGAATTCCTCCACTTTATTATTCCTTTTAGCACAATAATATTCCATCACCAACATATACCACAATTTGTTTAGCCATTCCCCAATTGAGGGGCATCCCCTCATTTTCCAATTTTTGGCCACCACAAAGAGCTCAGCTATGAATATTTTTGTACAAGTCTTTTTGTCCATTATCTCTTTGGGGTACAAGCCCAGCAGTGCTATGGCTGGATCAAAGGGCAGACAGTCTTTTATCGCCCTTTGGGCATAGTTCCAAATTGCCCTCCAGAATGGTTGGATCAATTCACAACTCCACCAGCAATGAATTAATGTCCCCACTTTGCCACATCCCCTCCAGCATTCATTACTTTGCATAGCTGTCATGTTAGCCAATCTGCTAGGTGTGAGATGATACCTCAGAGTTGTTTTGATTTGCATCTCTCTGATTATAAGAGATGTAGAGCACTTTTTCATGTGCTTATTAATAGTTTTGATTTCTTTGGCTGAGAATTGCCTGTTCATGTCCCTTGCCCATTTGTCAATTGGAGAATGGCTTGATTTTTTGTACAATTGATTTAGTTCTTTATAAATTTTAGTAATTAAACCCTTGTCAGAGGTTTTTATGAAGATTGTTTCCCAATTTGTTGCTACCCTTCTGATTTTGGTTACATTGGTTTTGTTTGTACAAAAACTTTTTAATTTGATGTAATCCAGATTATTTATTTTGCATTTTGTAATTCTTTCTAATTCTTGCTTGGTTTTAAAGTATTTCCCTTCCCAAAGGTCTGACATGTATACTATTCTATGTTCGCCTAATTTTCTTATAGTTTCCTTCTTTATGTTCATGTCAGTCACCCATTTTGAATTTATCTTGGTGTAGGGTGTGAGGTGTTGATCTAAGCCTAATCTTTCCCACACTGTCCTCCAATTTTCCCAACAGTTTTTATGAAATAGTGGATTTTTGTCCCAAAAGCTGGGATCTTTGGGTTTGTCATATACTGTCTTGCTGAGGTTGCTTGCCCCCAGTCTATTCCACTGGTCCTCCTTTCTGTCTCTTAGCCAGTACCAAATTGTTTTGATGACCGCTGCTTTATAAGCTTTCTGTCTTAAGAATTGTTACTAAGACAGAAAGTAAGGGTTAAAAAAATGAGGTCAGTAAAAAAAAAAAAAGTTGAATGTTGAGAGGAGTAGGCTAAGGAGAATTATTTCTAATTTCTCAGAAGCAGCTTCCCGATGGGAAGTTGGGGTGCACAGTTTGGAGGCTTTGTTTCATTTGAACTTGGATCAACGGGAGAATGAGGAGGTAGGGTTGGAGAGGGAGAGGAGCAGGCCAGGGAGGCAGCCAGCACTCAGCTGGGGGCAGTAGAGACATGATTAGGCTCATTATTTCCAATTTTGTTATTTGATATTTATTCTGTGTTTTTCAGCTCCAAGAGGTCTATAATGTTTTGGAAATTGAATCTCTCTACCCTTGAGCAAGTTAGCAAAGAGATCATTATAGGCTTCAGAGCTGGGAACAGGAATTTGTAAGAATAATAACTCACATTTTATGTAACATTTTATGTAAGTTTTTCCTTCTATTGAACTGAAATTGACCTTTCAAGTTCCACTCAATGATTCTCATTTTTCCACCAGGTCTAATCCCTCTCCTCTGTGATAATCAAATATTTGAAAACTTGAGTTCAAATTCCACCTCTCATGGTTACTATGTATTTGACCTGGGGTAAGTTGACTTACTTTCATAGGTCTCAGTATCCTTATCTGTAAAATGAGGGAGGATTGAACTTTTTAAAAAGCCTTTGAGATCCTCCCCAGCTCTAATGCTATGATCCTCTGACTCCAAGATTGGACTGTTTCTTCCCACAAAACTTCTCTTTGCTAGGCTAAATATTAACTGGTAATTAGACCATATGGCATATTCACCTCCTAGTCATTCTCCTTAATGAATTCCAATTTGTCCTAAAATGGAGTTTCTTGAAGGGGTCTGACCAGGGTGGAGAATAGCAGGATTATCTTCTCCTTACCATTCTTGGGAATTAATGCTTCTAATATTGCAGCCCAAAATAATCTGTATTAATGCAGTCTCAAATTGTGCTCTTATTTTATCTGTTTTGTGACAGTATTGACTTGTATTGATCTTTAGGCTACTAATGCCCTTAGTAGATATTTTCAAATATAAACTGGTTTCTAAACTGTTTCTGATCCCTTCTCTCCACTTACCTAGCCTTCTCTTCATCACCTCTTCCCTAGTCTGTTACAATGGACTATTAATTGATCTCTTGGCCTCAAGAGTATCCAAACTCCAATTTATTCTCCACAAAGCTGCCAAAAAGATATTTCTTAAGGGCAGATTTGATTATGCTACTCCCCTACTCAGTAAATTCCAATGGCTCCCAATTGGTTTCTAAAATAAAAAATAAATTCCTTTGTTTGGCTTTTAAAGCTCTTCACAAATTGGGCACATACTATCTTTTAGTCTCATTATACATTACTCCCTTCCAACATCCCAAACACATGCGCATTCCATGGTGTGGCCAACTTGGTTTCACTCTGTACCACACATCTGACCTTTCACCTTCCATCTCCATGCCTTTGCACCCATAATGAATTCTCTACTCATTGAATCCTTCTTTTCCTCCAAGATAAAGCTAAGACACCACCACCTTCTATTCAAAGTTCTTCCATGCTCTTCTAGTGCCCTCTCTTCCTCCCTAACTCTCTAGTCTTTATTTTGTATTTTTTCTGTGTACACTTACATGTACACACCTCTTTCAATAGAATACAAGCCCCTTTGGCAATATTGTGGTTTTCCAGTTGTATCTAATTCTTTGTGACCCCATTTTGAGGTTTTCTTGGCAGAGACACTGGAGTGGTTTGCCATTTCCTTCTTTGCCTCATTTTACAGATGAGGGAACTGAGGCAAACAAGATTAAGAACCTGAGGCCAGATTTGAACTCAAGAAAAGGCATATTCTTGATTGTAAACCTAGCACTCTATCTATTGCACCACCTAGCTAGAGAGTGGTGATTGTTTAATTTTTTTGTCTTTGTAGTCCCTGTAATTAGCATAGTGCTTAGGATATGGAAGAGCTCTTCTAAATATGTCACCCATTTTCTATATTCCTATAGTCAATTATTTGGAATAAAAGAGTTTATACATGGTGTCTCAAAAACCTTAGTTGCAGTTTTAAGCCTAACTTAAACTTAAAGGAGCTTAAGCATCTTTTATTTACTAAAATTAGTCAATAAATATTAATTAAATCTTTTTATGTACAAGTCACTGTGCTAAGTGCTAGGGATACAAAAAGAGGCAAAAGACAATCCTTGCCCTCAAGGAGCTCACAGTCTAATGAAGGAGACAATATATAAACAGACATATACAAAACAAGCTATATGAAGGATAAATAGGAACATTAAAAGAAGGAAAGAAAGAGAATGAAGAAGGGTCAAGGAAGTCTTCCTGTAGAAAGGTAGGATTTTAGTTGGGACTTTAAGGAGGCTGGAGAGTTTAATAGTTGGAGTAGAGAAAAGGAAAGTATTGCAGGCATAGGACACAGTTAGAGAAAATGCCTGGAGCCAAGAGATGGAATTCCTTTTTGTGGAATAGCCAGGAGGCCAGAGTTAGGGGAACAAAGAGTACAATGGGGTGCAAGAAGATTAGAAAGGTAAAAGAGAAATAAGAAGGACTTTGAATGGCAAATAGAGAATGTTGTATTTGCTCCTGGAGGTAATAGGGATCCAATGAAGTTTATTGAGGGAAGAGGTAGGGTTGACATGATTAGACCAAAATTTTAGAAAAATCAGTTTAGGTGAAAATCACAGGTTCTGAGCAAAAATAATTAATATGTGTAGACATACACATAGAGTAGCTAGGTAGCACAGTGAATAGAAAGCTGGGGCTGAAGTTAGGAAGACCTAAGTTCAAATATGACCCCAGATACTTACTAGTTATGTCACAAGATGATTAACCTTGTTTGTCTTCATTTCCTCATCTGTAAAATAAGTTGCAGAAGGAAATGGCAAACGACTCTATTATCTTTGCCAAGAAGACCCCAAGAAGGCACCATGAAGAATAAGTTAGAATTGAAAAAAAAAGGTTAAACAATGACTAATATACATCGATGTGTCAATCAATCAGCATTTATTAAGTGTCCTTTTTTTATGGCCAATTAAATAATGGCTCTTTCACCTTAAAAATTTAATAATTACCCAAGAAAACATATGATTAATTATAACTGCATGACCATTAACTATAATATAATACATTTCCACACTAGCCAAAACAAACCGAGCTCCTTTTGACTTAACAGAAGGAGAATCAGAATTAGTCTCAGGTTTTAACGTTGAATATGCTGCAGGACCATTTGCCATATTTTTTCTAGCAGAGTATACAAACATCATTGTAATAAATGCTATAACAACAATCCTTTTCTTCGGCCCACCATTAAACCACAATTTTCCACATATTAGCACCATCAATTTTATAGTAAAAACAATATTATTAACATCAGCCTTCTTATGAGTATGAGCATCATATCCCCGATTTCGGTACGATCAATTAATATACTTACTATGAAAAAATTTTCTACCAATTACTCTAGCATTATGTTTATTATTTATTTCTATTCCAATTGCATTATCAAGTATTCCTCCACAAATATAGGAAATATATCTGACAAAAGAATTATCTTGATAGGATAAATTATAGGGGTTTACATCCCCTTATTTCTAGAACAATAGGAATTGAAACTACATCTAAGAACTCAAAATTCTATGTGTTTCCTTTACACCACATTCTAGTAAGGTCAGCTAAATAAGCTATCGGGCCCATACCCTGAAAATGTTGGTTTACATCCTTCCCATACTAATGTCTCCATATGTACTAACCATTGTTTCGCTCAGCTTATTGATAGGAACTTCAGTAACTCTAGCTAGTAACCACTGGCTAACTGCCTGAATAGGACTAGAAATTAATACACTAGCTATTATTCCATTAATAACTTATCCCCACCATACACAAAACACAGAATTAGCTATTAAATAGTTTATAACTCAAACTACAGCTTCAATGATCTTAATATTTTCTATTATTTGTAATGCATCATCAACTAATCAATGAACAATTACTCAAATATCTAATCAATGAGCTTCATTACTAATAACTCTAGCCCTAGCAATTAAATTAGGATTAGCTCCCTTTCACTTTTGAGTGCCAAGGAATTCCACTCTTACCTGGCATAATACTTCTTACATGACAAAAAATTGCTCCTATCTCAATTATATATCAAATTTCATCCTCACTAAACATACATGTACTAATAATTTTAAGTATATTATCAACACTATTAGGAGGTTGAGGGGGATTAAATCAAACACACTTATGAAAAATCTTAGCCTATTCATCAATCGCTCATATAGGATGAATGACCATTATTATTATAATTTATCCTTCACTTACTATACTCAAATTATTAATTTATTTCACTACAACTATTACTATATTTATTATACTTAATTACTCATCAGCAACTAAAATTAATTCATTATCAACCCTATGAAATAAATCCAAACCCCTATAATTATTATTATTATATTAACCCTTTTATCTTTAGGAGGGCTACCACCATTAACAGGCTTTATACCTAAATGATTAATTTTACAAGAACTAATCTCATATAATAACATCTTTCTAGCAACTATTTTAGCCCTATCCGCATTACTAAATCTATTCTTCTACATACGAATTATTTATTCATCAACACTAACTATATTCCCATCAATTAATAACTCAAAACTACATTGAACCTTATTATCATCAAAAACAATATTTCCCATTCCAACACTAAATATAATTTCATTACTATTTTTACCACTAACCCCCATGTTTATTATACTTACATAAGAATTACAAGCATTTATCTTGCATACTTCGAACGCAAATCGAATGCTTTAATTAAACTAAACTCTTCGACTATATAATAGATCTTGGGCCAGGCCCTGTGTTAAGAACTGGAATACAAAGAAAGGAGAGAAAAATAAAAAAAAATCAAAACATTTTTTGATATCAAGGAGCTCACTGTCTAATGGGGGAAATAACATGCAAATAGCTATATATAAACTAGAGAAAGATAGTATAAATTGGAGATAATTAACAGGGAGAAGATATTAGTATTAAGGCAAATTGGGAAAGACTTCTCATGAGAGGTGAGATTTTATCTGGCAGTTGAAGAAAGACAGGGAAGACAAGGAAAGAATTATAAGTATGGGGAACAACTAGTGAAAATTCCCATGGTCAAGAGATGGAGTTTCCTATGAGAAGAACAATAAGGAGATTAGTGTCATTGGATCACAGAGAACTTAGGGATGAGTAAGGTGTAAGAAGACTAGCTAGGGCAGGATTTAAAATAAATCAACACAGATCATCAGCATTATTATATATTACTAACAATGTTCTACAAGAAGAATTAGAAAGAGATACCTCATTAAAAAATAAGCACAGATAGAATAAAATACCTGGGAATATACCTACCAAAATAAATCCAGAAACTACATAAACATAATTATAAAGCACTTTTTATACAAAGAAGGTCAATTCTAAATCATTGGAGGAAATATTGTTCGTGGATTGGCAGAGCCAATATAATTAAAATGACAATCCTAGCTAAACTAATCTACTTATTCAAAGCCATCCCAATCAAATTACAAAAAAAAAAAATCTTACTGAGCTAGAAACAATAATAACAAAAGTCATTTGGAAGAACAAAAGTCCAAGAATAGTAAAAAAAAAATAATGAATAAAAATATAAAGGAAGGAAGTTTAGCAGACTATAAAATGTATGATAAAGCATTAATCATCAAATCTATCTGGCAGTGGGTAAGAAATAGAGAAGTAGATATTTGGAACAGAATAGATCTACAAAAAAGAGCAGTAAAAGATTATAGTTAATCTTTCATTTGACAAAAATATAGATTGAGGATATAGGGATAAGAAATCAGTATTTGGTAAAAATTGCTGAGACAATTGGAAAGTAGTTTGACAGAAACTAGATATAGATCAATATCTTACACCATTCACTAAGATAAAAACGGATACATGATCTAGACATAAAAGGAGATATCATCAGAAAATTAGAAGAGGGAACATATTCCTTATCAGATTTGTGGGTAGGAGAAAAAATTTTTAGTAAACAAAAGATGGATACTTTTGAGTATATTAAGTTGAAAAGTTTTTGTACAAATAAAACAAATGTTGGCAAGATTAGGAGGAAAGCTGAAAATTGGGGGAAATGTTCATAGTTGCTCAGATAAGAGGTCTGATATCGAAAATATAGAGAACTTTGTCAAATTTATGGGAATAAGAGCTATTTCCCAAATAACAAATGAACAAAAGATACGAACAAATAATTTTCAGATGAGGAAATGAAAGCCATATATAGATATATGGAAAAATGTTCTAAATCATTACTGATTAAGGAAATATAAAACAAAACAATTCTGAAATATCATCTCACACTGATCAGATTCACAAAAATGACAAGATACTAATATACTGCAGGTGGAACTGTAAACTGATCCAACCATGACAGCAATTTGGAATTATGTCCAAAGGGCTAAAAAAAAGAGTATATCCAAAGGAGCTCAGGAAAAAGGAAAAGAATCTGTATGTTCCAAAATATTTATAGCAGCTCTCTTTGTTGTGGCAAAGAACTGGAAATTGAGAGGATGCCCATTCATTGGGGAATGGCTAAACAAATTGTGGTATATTATTATGATGGAATACTCTTGTGTGTAAGAAATTATAAACATATTAATTTTTTAAAACCTTGGAAAGAACAACATTGGATAATGAAGAGTGAAATGAGTAGAACATAGAAACATTGCATACAGCTCTAGATTTATTATTTGAAGAATAACTTGTTCACTTCCCGAGAATGAATTGAGAAGTGGAAGCATGAAAGATATAAGCTATATATTTTGGCAAATGATTCCTTCTATGATATAGGGAGGGAAGAAAGGTAATGAATAAAAAAAGTAATTTAATTTAAAAAATAACAGGAAGATAAAGTATATTCAGACTGAGACTCAGACAAGCAGAAGAGCTAAGAAATGATTTTATTATATGCTTTAAAAAGTTGGATATAATAGAGATGTCCAGTTTCATATGTTATCTCATTGTTATGTTCTGGGTATAGAAATATTCATGTTTGTCTGTGTCTATTAAGTTCAGAATAATGAAAATAAAAATTAATTTAAAAGAAGACTGGAGAGATAGTAAGGGTCCAGGTTATGAAGGATTCTGAACATTAAATAGAGGACTATGAGAAGAGACTTTAGACAGGGAGACCAACCAGAAGGCTCTTGGAATAGTAGGAGCATAATGAGGATCTGTACCAGGTTAGCAAGAGTGTCAGAGGGGGAAAGTGGGAGTATAGGAGAGATACTGTGCAGGTAGAATTACCAGCACTTGGCAACAGATTAGATATAAAGTGGAGTGAGACTTGGGATTTAAGGATAATATCGAGGTTGCAAGCCTGGGTAAATAAGGATAGTGGTGCCTTCATCAATAATAGGAAAGTTAGGAAGAGGGAAACACTTGAGAGCAAAGATAATATCTTCAGTTTTGGACTTGCTGATTTTAAGTTGTTTATGGGATATCCAGTTCGATAGTCTAATAGACAACTAGAGCTGTGTCAGGAGAGTTTGAGAATTATCTGCATAGATAAAATAATTGTATCCACAGAAGCTTGTAGGAACATCAAAGGAATAGTATAGATGGAGAAAAGAAGAAAGTATAGAACAAAGTCTTGGGGGACACATCACCACAATTAGTGGATATGATGGATGAGTGAATATGATAGATAAATGAATATATGGATGAATATCTAGCAAAAAAGACTGAGAATGATTGGTCTGACAGGTAGAAAAACAGGAGAAAAAATATCTTGAAAACTTAGAGAAAATTAACTGGCAAGAGGAAGAGGGTTATTGGGTCTAAAAAGGCATAAAGAATATAAAAGGCTGCAGAAAACTCAAGATTAAGGATTAAGGAAAAGTCTTTGGATTTGACAATTAAGAGATCATTGGTGGAGCATCTAGGTGGCTCAGTGGATAAAGAACCAGGCTTAGAAAGGGGAGGTAGTGGGTTCAAATTTGACCTCAGATACTTCTTAGCTGTGTGATCCTAGGCAACTCATTTAACCCGTGTTACCTATCCCTTATTGCTCTTTTGCCTTGGAACCAGTATATAGTATTGATTCTAAGACAGAAGGAAACTTCCATTTTTTTTTAAAGGAAAGAGATCATTGGTGATTTTGGAGAAGGTAGTTTCCATTGAATGATGATGTATTATTTGTATTTTTATCTAATATCTCTATTTTCCTTTACATCTACATATCTATACCTACACCTATATCAATATCCTATACCTACAACAAATACAGTAATATAACCATAATAATAACCAACATTGAACTTCAAAGTTTTCAAAGTGTGTTATTTCTTCATTTGTGCCTTACAACTATTCCATGAGGTATCCATATACCTTGCTAGTTAATATAAAACTAGAGTGGAGGCAGCATGGGCTTATGGAAAAAAGTACTAAATTAAGTATTAGGAGACCCTGGATCTAGTCCAGTTCTGCTCTTAACAATGTATGACTTTAGGAAAATTACTTTAGTTTTCTAGGAGTTAGTTCCTCATCTCCAACATGGGGGTGGGTAATCTAGACAATCCCTGGGATCCTTTCCAGTTGTAATATTTAACAATTTTTTGAAAAAAAAAATATGATGATGTTTCCTGATTATTTCCTGACATTTCAGAATTGTCCTTAGGCATCTGGGTGGTCAATGTTTCTGACACATTCAGCAAATGATGAAACAAATGACAAACTGATAAATTAGCAAGTATACCACAACAGAAAAATTACTACTCCAATTCTTTACATTGATACTATCTTCTTCTAAAGTACATTGAAATGAAACATGTAAAACCCAATGGAATTGCTTGTTGGCCATGGGAGGAGGGTAGAAGGAGGGGAGGGAAAGAATATGAATTGTGTAACCATGGAAAAATATTCAAAATTAATTAATTAAATAAATTTTCAAATAAAAATTAAAGTGCATTGAGGTAGTAATATTATGACTATAAGGTAGTGAGATGTCATATTTTCCTTTTTTTCTGGTATATATAGGCTAGGGACCATGCCTTACTAATTTTTATAGGAAACTAAGGCAAAAAGGGTTAAATAACTTGCTCGGTGTTACACAGCTAGTAAATATCTGAGGCTGGATTTGAACTCAGATCTGCCAGCCCTGGCACTCTATCCACAGAACCCTCTAGCTATCCTGATTAAAGCTACATAGTCAATTAATAACAGTGATGGCAATATAACTCAGTCCTCCTGAGTCCCATTCTTATCCTCTTTCCACTGCCTTATTGTGAATTGAATAAAATGAAAGTTAACATCCACCTTTAAGTAAAAAAAAAACAAAACACCAAAATATGAGGATATGCAGTCCTGGGGACTCTTGGAATAGGTATGGAATGAACAGATCACTTGTGAATTAGAGCAGTAGATGGTGCTCTCCAAAGTCAAGAGTACAGTAACTACAATTTGGGGGGACTTAGTCACCATAGTTTCCCACTATAACTCAGCCTCTGTATTTTTGTGTCATTCAACAGAGCCTTGTGACTGTTACTCTGCTTCAGTTTCTTAAAAACAAAATACTAATGGGGCCAGAAACAAAATATATTCTCCATCCCCAATATAACCCAGCATTGTATCTAGGCATATTTTCTTTTTTCTTTTTTTTTACCTTTTCTCCTTTAAAAAAAGTTAATTTAATATTTTCAATGAAGAAAAATTGACCTCCCCCTTCAACCTCTTTCCACTACTGAAAAAGAAAAATAACTATGCAAGATCAAGCAAAATAAATTCCTGCATTAGCTGTGTCAATAATGACAAATTCTTCACCTGAGGCAAATATATTTTCCAGAAGTACATAGATTTAAAGTAGGACCTTGAAGGTCATTTAATCTAGTGGTATTAGTCTGAAAGAGAAATAGAGCCACTAACCATGCATAAGTATCCTTGTTGCCTCTATAGTGACCTAGTATAAAGTGCAATGTTATGTAATGTTTTATTTTATTTTTACTTATTTTGTTAAATAGAGATTCACTCAGATCACAGCAGCATGTCTGACATCTCTGATCTAGTCCAAATCCTTTATTTTATTGATGAGGAAGCCAAGATCTGGGAAGGGTGAATGATTTGTCTAAGGCCACACATCAAGTAAGTGGAAGAGCTGGGATTTGAATCAAGTTCATCTGTCTATATAGCCAGTGATTTTTTTCCATAATACCACATTCTTTATTTGATGTAGAAAACCAGATTTTGGGAGGTAAAATGACTTACCAGAGTCACATAATTAGTGGCAAAGTCAAGATATTAGCTGTCTTTATACATTTGAAAGGCTGGCTCATAGACAAGAGATAGTATGTTTCTGCTTAGAAGTCAGAACTGAGAGCAATGAGCAGAAACTTCAGAGAGGAAGATTTATAAGGAAAAGTTTAATACTAATGAAAAGAGAACCTAAAATAGAGTTCCTCACCTGAAGGTATTGGGTAGAGCTTTGGACAACCACTTGCAAGATATGTTGTAGAAGAGATAATTGTTTAGGTATAGCTCAAACTTTTGAGATTCTTTCCAACTCTAAGATTGGGTGGTAACCCCCAAACTACAATTAGACATCAAAGGATCACTTTAATGGAGAAAAGTGGGTGGGAATTTTCAGAAGGGACAGAAGAGAAATGAACCCAGGAACCAGATATCTATAATGGGAGTTGGGAATGTGTGTGTGGGACAGTCACCAGGAGATGCACAGGTTTGACTATCATATCTTTAAGGGGATGATAGAAAGGAGAGAGATGGTGATAGGACATGGGGGAGTGGGGACTTTGGTAGCTATGGCTATGGTGACTCTCATGGAGGAAACTTGAGAGTATTGCTCTTCTCTACCTGGACATGTATCTACTTTGGGGAAAACCCTTTCTAGCCCACTGCTAGCTAGGCAAGACTTCCCTTCACTTTTCCTTTTTTTTGTTCCTTTCCAATGGGGGCAGTACTTTTATCTTCAATTTAGGAACTTTGCATCCTCATGCTCCCTTCTCCCCTTACCTCTATCCAACCTTCCTCTCAGGCAAGGATCTGAGACTTATTCATTTAAAGATTCAAATGACTAAAAGTCTTTTTTTTTCTTCTCTTTAAAAAAAATTAGAATATTCTTCCATGGTTACAGGATTCATGATCATCCCCTTCTTTCCTCCCCCCTTCCAAATCCCACAAGCGGTTCTACTGGGTTTTACATGTATCATTGTTCAAAACCTATTTCCACATTATTCATATTTGTAGTAGCGCGATCCTTTAACATCAAAACCCCAATCATGGGGGCAGCTGGGTAGGATTGAGAGCCAGGCCTAGAGACAGGAGGTCCTAGGTTCAAATCTGGCCTCAGACACTTCCAAGCTGTATGACCCTGGGCAAGTCACTTAACCTTCATTGCCTAGCCCTTACCACTCTTCTGCCTTGGAACCAATACACTGCATTGACTCCAAGACAGAAGGTAAGGGTTTTAATAAAAAAAAAAAACAATCATATCACCATCACACTATGTGATCAATCACATATTTTTCTAATGCATTTCCATTTCCACAGTTCTTTCTCTGGATGTAGATAGCATTCTTTCTCACAAATTCCTCTGACTTGTCCTGCCTGGGTCATTGCATTGCCTAGTAGAAAAAGTCCATTACGTTCGATTATACCACAGTGTATCAGTCTCTGTGTACAATGTTTTCCTGGTTCTGCTCCTCTCACTCTGCATCACTTCCTGGAGGTTGTTCCAGTCTCCATGGAACTCCTCCACTTTATTATTCCTTTTAGCACAATAGTATTCCATCACCAACATATACCACAATTTGCTCAGCCATTCTCTAATTGTGCACACTCATCTATCATAGATGAAAACGCACAAAGACAATCGTCATCCTCGGTTACCGAGAGACTACTACTACTACTACTAATTGATGGACACATCCTCATTTTCCAATTTTTTGCCACCACAAAGAGCAGGGCTATAAATATTTTTATATGAGTTTACTGTAAAGTCTTAAGAATATATCTCTTTTGAGGTAAGTGCATTTCAACAGGCTACAAAATCTTACACCATAGGAACAAATCTCTAATGATGGAATTTCAAGGATTAATAGATATTATTCTCCCTTGGGGGGATGAGGGTATGGAAGAGATATCAGAACCCTTGAAATCACATCACTTGTGAAGCTGTTTATTCCACCTACTTATAAATGCAGCCTCTGGGGACCCCTAATTTGTCATCAAACTTCTTATTTAGGAGGGGAAAAGGAAAAAGGATTTGGGAGAATGTTTTGATTCATTTGATTTAAAAGTTGCACAGTACTTTTGGCTCTGGAGAAGGAAGGCTGTATAAAGACATAAAATACATCTGTAATAGTTAACTCCCCATTTATGAACTAGTGCCACTATTCAATAATACATACTATAAAATGCTGCAGGTAAAAAGAAAGCAGTGTAAAAATAATCCACAAACTCAGTCCAAGCAAAACAAAGAGATGCTTGCATTTCATTGTCTCTTAAAAGCTGATGCTCTAGGACAAGTGAAAGCATTATTTTCTTCCACCATCTGTCTGAGAACCATCTTGACTGTTTAAATCTATTTTCCTGTCACATGGACAAATGGTAAGGATAATAGGTTCTTTCTGGTTACTGATGATGGTTAGTCACAAGGGTCCATTTTGACTGGAAGAATCTGAAAGTGTGGGATTTAATCATAAAGAATGACACATTTGCTCTCTGGAAGTCATCAAAATAAAAAGTATGGAATAAGAAGAATTACATATTCTTACCATTGCTGAGTTGCTTTCCAATTATAAAACTTTAAAAACAAACAAACTACACACTCAAAAACATTTACATAAAAAAAAGCCTTCGGAGTAGCTTTTAAAAATTTTTTTGTAATTTGCTTAAATAAAAAAAAGGATTAACTAACTCTTCAAAGATCAGATGAATAAAAATGTGATTGCCTTCTCCTTCTGGTTTTATCCTGTAGCACAGTTTTTATAGTTGAATTGTAAACCCTTGGAAAAGAAGGTTTATGGGAGTGTTGCCACCACTTTCTGTGTAAGCACATGGCTATAAGGCTGTTTTAATGAGGAGCAAACAGCCAAGCAAGTGTGTTTATACCCTTTCTGTTTCATGACTTTGACTTGCTGCCAGCATCTCTCTTTTTAATATTAGTTGGTACTCTGGCTACCATCTCAAATTCCTTTACCAAGAAACAGGATGTGCCACTTTGTTGCTCATATTTCAACCTATCTGCAGGCATCGTTATTTGCATTCTTCTACTTCAACTTTGCTTTGAACTATTAGTTCAATTTATTAGATTTTAGTTCTTCCTTTGTGCATGGTACCCAGAAATGGCAATGAGAGGTGAGAGAAAGCAGGGCAACAAAAACAATTTTGTCTTTGCCTTTGTGCAGGAACCGCTTCCTAACTTTTCCAGTGCTGTCCAAAAAAACATCATTTCTTCTGTCAAGGCATGTGAGTTTTGAGTTCTTTCTTATTTCCTTTTGCTTTCTATGTGCATTCAGCCAATGGATTCTTTTAATGTAATGTCCCTTAGATTAATCTTTCTTTTTGATTTCTCTGGCCACTCTTCTAGTTAGCCCATTCAAAGATTTATATTACTTAAAAGTCACTAAGTACGGTCTATTTTCTTTCTTTCAGATGGCTGATATAGTTTCTTTAATATTGTGATGGCTCCATAATCTCATCAGTGTGGAGATTTCTTCCAGGGCAGAACATCACAAGTTATCTATTATGCCTTTTCTGGGTTGTTGTCTATTGTTCCCCTGTAGACTCTTTACAGATGATTTAGCCTCTGCATTCAATGCCTTCCTCTGGCTCTTTTTTTTGGGGGGGGGGAGGGAGAATACCAATGCAGTACTCTGGCCACTCATTGGTTAATTGCTTGCTCTTATCTTGTGAACTGCTTGCCTCCCTTTCCAGTCGCACATGTCCATGATGATGTTCTTTTGTATTAATCACTGTGCCCAAATCCTTATTAGTAACATTCTATGTTACTAACTTCCATGTGTCTATTGCCCTTTGGGTCAGCTGCTGTTGGCAACATTCCATGATCTGCAGCAATGCATTTAGTGGTGTTAAAAAGATAAGTTTTTCCCAGTGGAATTGCTTGTCAGCTCTGGGAGGGGGGAATGGAAAAGGGGAGGCAAAGAAAATGCATCATGGAAAAATATTTTAAAAATAAAAATAAAAGATAAGTTTTTGCTGCTGGGGTCAGATTGGGATTCATGAAGTTCGATTTTCAGTCATATCTGACTGTGAACCCTTTTGAGATTTTCTTGGCAGAAATACTGGAATAGTTTGCCTTTTCCTTCTCTAGCCCATTATATAGATGATGAACTGAGGCAAATAGGGCTAAGTGGCTTTCCTAGGGTGACACAGCTAGTAAGACTCCAGGCCTGGCACTCTATCCATTGCACCATCCCAATTTAAGAAAAAAATCATTAAAGTTGGCATAATTTGGCCTGAAGGCAATGGCTAATGCCTCCACAATTATATATTCTACCCACTCCAACCCTGCCCTCAATTATCACCCTCCCCTCCATAAATCTGTGCTCACTGACTGATATCCATGTTTGCAATGAAAGCTGACATATAGCTTATCACTTGTTTATATGGGTACATGATTTGGGGTTTTGGTTTCAAAAGATTGCTCTATTGCAAAAATGAATAATATGGAAATAGGTATCAGGTGATAACATTTGTTTAGCCCAGTGGAAGTGATTATCGGCTCTGGGAAGAGGGAGAGAAAGAAAATGTATCATGTAAACATGGTAAAATTTTTTTAAAAAAGATCAAAGCTGGTTTGTGGTTTTGGCATTAAGGAAATAATATTATAGTGAACACATAATACAGTGCTATGTTTTTGTCATGGCAATAAATGATTTCACACTTACTAAACTGTTGATCCACCATTGATGCATGTGCCACCATTTTGACACTTTATTAAACTGCATGGGAAGACTTCACATTGTCCCACACTGCGACCAGCATTAGGATGGCCTTCAGGATCCCCCAGAGATCTAAAGTGATGATCCTTCCTTGTTCGGACTTGCACATCAAAAATACAACCTTGGGAAAAGAGAAAATAAAATTTAATGTTTTGAGAGAAAAAAGAGAGTTGTTATTTAAGACTTCTTACCATATCTTAGGATCATGGATTTAGAATTAGAAAGAATCTCAGAGATGATGTAGTCTAAACTCCTCATTTCATAGAGGAGTGAACCAAGGTCCAGTGAGGTTAAGTGATTTGTCCATTTATCTGGTGTTTTCTGGGAAAGATTCAGAGACATTGCATTTTTTTAAATATCTGAAGTTAATATTACTATCATTATTAGCTAATTTGTCAAAAATCTTAGCAACAGATCTGCTATAGTTTAGAAGAAAAATAGAATCATTTAATTAATTTCTTTTTTTCATCTTGCTGGATGTCAAATTTAAGAACCTGAACTCTGACATCCTCCTAGATGTCTTGAACTTATCAGAGGACCAATTAAAAAAAATCTTTGACATAACTGTGGGATATGAGGTTTTGCCCAATTCCTGTTGTAAAACTTTCTGAATTTTTGAGGCAATAGGTTTTTGGTGCAATTGCTTCACTTTTTGTTTGTACTGATTAAAATCTGGTTTTGAAAAATGTGGAAATTAGCTCAAAGGATCAATCTAAGTATCTGAAACCTTAAACATATGATTGTGTTTTATAGTACACTATGCAATTACTGTTTATTTTGCCATAAGCTCCATTTTAATAGAATTCACTAAAAGACATTTCTTCATAGAAATACTAGAAGGTGCAGAGATGACAGATAACAGATGTTTCTTTGTTTGAATATGTGAAAGGATGTCAAATTTTCTGAGTCAATTTCTCAGTATTGTAAGGGATACAAAAATCTCATGTGTAGATAGACAATTTGTTTAAAAATTCATATGCCCTTTTCAAAGCTTTGGTAAAAGTTCATTATGAAATTAAAATGTAAGCTTATAATTAAATGATACAATGCAAAAATGACAAAGAAATGGGAAAATATTCTAAAAATTAAGAGCTTCCCAGTAAATTTAGGAATCGACAGAAATGGAGTATAATCCTACTTCTTCCATTAACTGATTCTGAACTTCAGATAAATCATTTAAACCTATGGACCTAACCTTCTTCATCTTAAAAAAAGAAAGGAGATTTGGTGAGATAATCTCTCAATTTCCTTTCTATGTCTAACATTGCATTTAGGATTATCATAACAGAAAGTTGCAGTTTTCCTAGAATAATGACCATCATCATGAAATCACCCCTTAATGAGTGACTTGACAAATAACAATCTTCTATCCTGTGTATTTGCTGTTTAAAAATGGACTCTCTGGGTGGAAATGTACCCATGATAATTTTTAAGTTTAATCTGTATTATTAACATTTTCTCCATCATTTTCTTAAGTCTAGACAGTCAACAGGTAGGAGGAGAACAAGGAAAGAGTGGTGGGTGCTCTGAAATACTAAAGAGAAGAGAGTATTAAGGAAGAGGGTGATCAATAGTGTCAAAAGCTACTAAGAGGTCAAGGAGAATGAACATTGATAAAAGGTCATTAGATATGGTAACTAAGGTATCATTGGTAACTTTGTAGGGAGCACTTTTATTGAAATGATAAAATAAGAAGCCAGATTTTAAAGAGTTAAGAAAAGAGTGAGAATGAAGAAACTGGAGGAAACTATTATAGACAATTTTTTTCAGAGTTTAGCTACAAAAGGCATAAAATATATTAGATGATAGTTTGGAGGATGGAAAGATCAAGAAGGTTTTTCAGGATGGTGGAGACATGGGCATATTTGCAAGCAGTAGAAAATGAATCACTACAGGGAGAGACTGAAAAGAATTCAAAGTGGAGAGGATAAAGGGGCAATCTGTTGAAGGAGATGAGATAGAATGGATTAGTTGAACAAGTAGAGAGGTTGGCCTTGGTAAGTAGTCATCACCTCACCCTGTGAGATGGGTGTAGTAGGAGATAATTGCAGATGGCATATGAGTGACAGGAGATGAGGAAGAGGGGAGAAGAAGGAGCTCACAGAGAATGGCTTCAATTGCTTTTTTTCTGTAAAATATTTTCTCAGATGAAAGTGTGGGAGGTGGGAGACTCATGGGAGGCTTGAGGAGAGATGAAAAAGTTTGGAAGAGATGCTTTGAAGAGTGAGTGGATAAGGGAGGTATAAATAATATTGTCTAGAAGTAGTGAGGGTCCAGTTGAGATTATGTAAGATATATTAGTAGTGGACCAGTCAGAATGGGTACATGCTTTTCTCCATCTTCATCTAGAAGGACTTGTTCAGCAGTGTGGTAGGAAAACAACTTCTAATATAGCTTTTCTTACCCTGACACAACTTTCTCTCTACTCATAATCCTTGCACAATTTCCTTTGACTCTAAGCTTCCTTAGCAATTTTCTTTTTCTCCTCAAGAAACCTGATTTACTCTGATTTCCCTAATATAGTTTCTGGACCTAGGGACAACAGAAAGCCCAAGCCATGTAGTCTCTTGGCCTCTTAGACTTATGGGTGCCTGAAATTACACAAGTTATTATATCCTGATGACTGACTGACTAAATGCACTTCCAGAGATGAGGGGGAGTTGTGACTGGAGAATCCTTGCTACATGTGGGTAAATTAAATCTCCTCCTTTGTTAAATATTCATAGCTTCATGAGTGCTTCATTTCATCCTAATTTCAAACCTGAACTAAGAAGATATTGGCTGCTGGAGAGTCATCTATACAACAAGGAGCACAGGCAGTAAGTGATCCAAGGCTAAGGTTGAGCAGGGCACAATCAGGGAAAAGACAGAGAGACTATGGACTCAATAGAGAACAACTGTGAAGAGATGAGCTGGTTCACCCAGGGGGATCAAGATGGGGAAAAGAGGAGAGAGAAACTAGTGCAAGGAAGGTGGTCTGGTAGAGAATGGAAGGGTCAAGAGATTACATCTTACTGAGCAGATAGAGAATAGCCATTAGTAAAGGAAGGCAGAAGAAGAAGTGAAAAGCCAACAGATGAGAGTTCAATAAGAGGATTTCAGAATTCTTGAACATAATGGTGGTTCATTTGTGGGTGATGGCAAGATCAAAGGTACGACCAACCATTTTTATGTGTTGCTGAGGTAGGACTAGGTATTAAATTATGGAAAATGAATAAGTTAAGGAAATGAGTGACTAAGTTGTTTGAGGGAGAATCAATAGGTATTTTTGAAGTCCCCTTCTATGAGAGTAGGTGTTGGGGAAGAGAGGAATATTGCAAGCTACATGCAGAATTCAAAGAGGAAGGACAGGGAATGACTGGGGATGTGTAAACAACAGATGCTGTGATTTTGATTGAATAGTAGTTATGAATAGCAATAAACTTCAAAGGAGGAGAGGTTATGGAGAGAGGGAGGGAGAGGGAGAGACAAGGAGAGAACAACCCAGAATTTGCTCTGGGGAGGAAGGAGCAATCTAACTCTCTTGCTTCAGCTAGTGAGTCAAGAGGAATGCATAAAGGTGCAGCTGGGTGATTAGGGTGATTAGGGAGACTGTGCTATCATGGGGAGTCAGGTTTCAGGAATAGCTAGTAGAGGGAAGGAGTAGAAGAGAAAAGACTGAATGAAATGAAGTTTAACTAAGGAATTCCCAATGGAAAGGGTAGGCAGTATTGGTTAGAATTTTGGGATGGGAATAAGGAACCAACTGGTGAAGGGCAAGGACTAGCTTTTGGATGATTTGGTGTTCAGAATCACTGGGACATGTAGGGTGTGACCATGTGTGAGAATTTTCATCACTGAATGAAAGACATCCCTCCTCTTCCTAATGAAGGTTGGAGTTTGGGCTGGAGAGAAATGCAGTATGAGTGGGAGGTTCTGCTTAATACTCCTCTTTCCTCCAAAGACAAGGGTTTAGGCAGCAAAGGGCACACAGCAGGAGATGCAACTCAAATCTACACAGCAGAAGGAGGAAGTCCCCTTTCCTACTGAATTTCCTCTTTTTCTTCCCTCAAGGTACAGGTACAGCATGAAATAGAAGACCTGAGGTCAAAAGGAAAGCTTCTTTTCTTTGCATCAGATTTTTTCCTCATCTTGTTTGAGAAATCTAGCTTGGCAGTTAGAGGTAAAGGTTGCCTTGTGCTTGCAAAGTTTTCAGTCCTTGTTTTGGGGCATATGGAAGTCATCAGACCTGGCTCTCTGCTACTAACCCTCTGGAGATCTACTGGGCATTAAGGTGTGGTCAGAAGAAAGTTTGTGAGGCATCCCATTCTATTTGAGAGTACTCACACTGATGAAAGGAATGCCGGATGTGAAGTCAGGAAGAGTCATGTTCAAATATTTCCTCTCATAATGGGTGATCCTTTGCAAATTATTTAATCTCTATGAACCTGTCAATGTGAAATCTAGAAGTACCCAAACTTGTAGCCTAGAAAGATTTAGCGATTCCCCAGTTTTATTTAGTTTAGAGGTGAAAGCCTCAGCTTTGAGTCTATTCCTGTGAGAATCCACAATCCACTTCATATGGGGGCTAAGTCCAAGCCGAAGTCCAGTGACTGGTGCAGTAGGCAGCCCATCAGTCTCACAAGCTGAAGGTCCCTAGTTCCATCCTTGGAAGGAGGGTGTGATATACTGGGAGAGGCTTCTGGAGACTAGAAGAGTCACTAGACTTGGTCTTGGGTTTAGCCTCCATATGAAGTGGATTGTGGATTCTCACAGGAAGTAAAACTGGGGAATTACTAAATCTTTCTAGGCTACAAGTTTGGGGAATTCTAGATTCCACGTTGACAAACCCCAATTCCTTCATCTGTAAAGTAGGAATATTAATATCTCCAGTTCTTACTTCATAGGGTTGTGGTTAGGGTCAAATGAAATACCACGTATAAAGCACCTAGCAAATCTCAGACCACTATAGATAAGCTCATTTATACAGGCAGTTATTTTTTTATATTGAATCAAAATCTGCCTCCATTTAACTCCTGCCTGTTGGTTCTAGTCTTGTCTTTGTGAGCAACAGACAGTAAGTTTAATCCTTCTTGCCCATTACCAAATTTGCCACTTACCAAATCATCTCAAAGTCTTTTTTCTCTTTTTCCACAGGTGAAACACAACTAGTTCTTGTAAATGATTCTGAGGCAATATAATTTCAAGTCTCATGATCTTTTTCCTGCTCTTCTGTCTTCTGAATCTGCTTCCCCTTGTTCATGTCCTACAATATGGTACTCAGAGTTGAGCAGGGCAGAATACAGTGGGGCTGCCACTTCCCTTTTTTACCACTGCAACCTACTGGCCTTCAAATGCTCAAGTTAAAGGGTGTTTGGGGACCCCATTTCTGTCCTAAATTCTCCTCAAATAGGATTATATAGAACAATCGGTACCAGATTCTCTCATTATTTTCAGTACATTCAGTAATGACTGGTAGCCAGCAAATACTTCACAAGAGAGTACAAGCCATTCTGACCTGGAATGCTACCTTTTGGAAAATGTCAATTAAAGATAAAATGCTAAAAAGGGACAGAGATAAGCAGGGCAAATCTTAGCCATGTTAATGGCCTTGCTTAGGTCAGGTTTAATCTGTCAGGAAGAGATTGTCCTTTAACTTTTTCTTTTCTTGTCTACAGCAAGGAAGAAAACAGTACTAAAATGCTGTTTATATAGATGATTTTGTACTTGCAACCTAAAGTTGCAATGAAATTAAATTCTTCTTTGGTTCTCAATGTGGTATTCTTCCTTTTGTGCCTCTTCATTTTCTCTACCTGCTTTTTGTTAGTGTATGAACAACAGGACATGTAAGGACATAGATGGTTTCATGCCCAGACATACAAAGTTCTAATCCTTTTCATTGGCATTTGGTTGCCTCAGTGGTACAGGCCAAATCTGACTCAAAGTCCTGGAGACACCCTTCATTTCTGCAAACATCAGACATTAAAAATACTTTGTTACACTCATGTTACGTTCACAGAAACAAACCACATAAGAAATGGAAAATGGATTTCACCATCTTCACTATGTAAATTATTATCTTCTCTATGGGCAACTGGATGATGCAGTGATAGAGCACTGGGCCTGGAGTCAACAAGACCTGAGATCAAATCTGGTCTTGGACACTTACTAGCTGTATACCCCTTGGCAAATTTCTTAACACTGTTTGCCTCAGTTTCCTCATCTGTAAAATGAGTAGGAGAAGGAAATGGCAAATCATTCCAGTATCTTTGTCGAGAAAACCCCAAAATAGGGTCATGAAGAGTCTAACATGACTGAAACAACTCAATAACAATATCTCTACATTCTATTTTCTATATTTCATAAGGTTATTGATCTAGAGCTTAAAGGGATACCAGGCAATATCTAATTCTATCCCCACATTTTCACAGATAAGTAAACTGAGGCCCAAAGAGGTTAATTGGTTTGCTTTTAGTCACAAGGATAGTAAGCCTCCAAGGTAGGTCTTGATCCCAGATCTGAGACAGTGTTCTTTCCAGCATACCACCCTTGAAAAGCACTGTGCCATGGTGATTAAAATGCTGGTCTTAGAGTCAGAAAAATTGGAGTCTAAGTCATACACGTGACACTTACTAGTTGTGTGACTATGGGCACAAGAACTTTAACTTCTACATGCCTCCAAACAACTACTGAGGACAACATTTCATAGCAATGTTGTTAATGTCCACAATGGAAGTTCCTTTCATCAATGAAATCACCCTGGATCAAAATTTCTCAAAGTATTATTATTGCAGAAGATGAAAGTAGACCAAGTGTTATCTTTATATTTCCTCAAAGTGGTGCTTGCTTGTAAATATATACTAAATGATGACTGGATGAATGAATGAATGACTAACACTCTCATCCTAGATTAGCTTTATTTGGCAACAAGCATTTGCTAAGTGCCAGGCATTGTGCTAACTGTTGTCATATGTCTTTTGCATTTAAGACCAAAATTTGATTTGGATGATTTATGATTAATTCACTCTTAATTAGAATGAGAAGCAATAACTCATTTTTTCTTTTAATAATTTTTAAATTTTTTACTGGCATGCAAAACACATTTCTGTATTGGCCATTGTTGGAAGAGCACACTCATACATAACCAAGACCCTAAAATAAGACCACCTATACACTGATGTGAAAGACGACTTCAACAGTTCTTTCTCTGGAGGTGGAGAGCATTGCCTATCAAAAGTCTTTCAGGATTGCCCTAGATTAGTGCTTTGCTGAGAGTAGCCAAGTTTTCATAGATGAGCATCATCCAGTATTGCTGTTATGGTGTACAATGTTCTCCCAGTTCTGCTTATTTTGCTCTGTATCAGTTCCTGTAGGTCTTTCCAGCTTTTTCTGAAATCATCTTACTTACCATTTCTTATAGCAAATAATACATTTCCATGAGTAAAAATTGCTCCTGCCTTTCTTGATTTTTTTTTTTGGTAGCAAAATTTATTATTATTTGTCTAACTTCCAGAAAGGGTTATGATTTTGTTCGTTCTCCTATGTAAATGATTATGAAAAGAATGCAAATCATTAACTCTTTCTAGGACAAGAAGAAATGAGCTTAATTAAGCAAAGGAGAAATTTGTACTTGACTTGGAGAGTTCCTAGTTTGGAGGTTATGATTATCTCTCAGGATGAACTAGGCAGTCCTTTTTAGGGTACTATTTATGCGGTTGTCTAGTGGTAAACGTGATCTACACTCCAGTTAGGACCATCAGTGCTGTAATCCACAACTCTTTAAAATTCTTTATTCTGCTGAGCAGAACCAGGAGAACATTTCCAGTAACAGCAGGACAGTACAATGAACAACAGTGAAGGATTTAGTGATGCTCAGGATTATGATGATCCAAGACAGTCCCAAAGGACTTATAATGAAAAATGCTATCCTCCTCCAGAGAAAGAACTGAGTCTGAATGCAGATAGAAGCAGATCAGTCTTTATTTTCTTTTCTTTATGTCTTCTTCCATAACATGACGAATATGGAAATACATTTTGTGTGATAGCACATGTATAACCAATAGCCAATTACTTGCCATCTCAGGGAAGGGAGGGAGGGATGGAGCGAATGTAGATCTCAAAATGTTGGAAGCTGAATGCCAAAGATGGTTTTTACAGGTGAGTGAGAAAAAAATAAAACATTATTAAAAAAATTCTTTATTCTGATTCTGATTCCCTGTGGGTGGCTGTTCAGTGATTCAGAGCACATTATAATAAGGCTAAGGCCACAGGTTTAACTCCTAGTTGCTTTGGGTAAACTTTGTTTCGCTGCAGGCTTCATAAATAACAAGGACTTTCAAGGTCCGATTACCTCATTTTCTACATTGGGACCAGAGAATACATCTTTTCCCCAGTCAGCTTTCTCACAAATATGAGGAAAAGGTATGCCATTGATTACAAAGGAGGCTCAGCCTATGATAATATCATCATAGACGAAAAAAAAAAAAACACCTCAATACTCTTTGTAGATAGATTTGTGTAAAAAAAGAAGAGTAAATTGTGAATAATTATGTAAGACCTCTGCTGAATAAAGTTTTCCCTAATTGGACTTTAAATGAATTTGTCTTAGCTTGCACCTAACATATGTACTTATTTATATATTTATTCGTTGGTATGTCCTTAATAAGGGCAGCTAGGTGGCTTGATGGATAGAGTGCCAAGACTAAAATCAGGAAAGCTCATCTTGTTAGTTCCTATCTGGCCTCAGATACTTCCTTTCTGTGTGACCTTGGAGCCATTCATTGACCTTATTTGCCTCAGTTTCCTCATCTGAAAAATGAGCCGAAGAAGGAAATAGTAAACTACTCCAAGATCTTTGCCAAGAAGACTCCAAATTTGATCATAAAGAGTAGGATTTGAGTGAAACAACGAAACAACAACCATGTTCTTAATGTCTTTCTATTTCTGATGTTTCTTTCAGTTAAGTGACATGGTGGATTGAAAGCTAGAATAGGAGGCAACATAACTTGAATTCAAATCCAGCCTCAACTATCTGGTCTCACCTGACCCATGTCAAGTCACTTCATCTCTCATAGACTCAATTTCTTCATCTGTAAAATGAAGATAATAAGAGTATCTATCTCACAGGGTTGCTTTAATGTCTGTGAAATGTTTTTTAAACCTTAAATTGCTATGTAAATATTAATTTTCTATCTATAACATAGGAGAACTGTGGCTCAACAAGCTTGTGAGGTTGGTGGGATCACTATAATCCCCTCATTTCACTTCTAATAATTTCATTTAGGTCTTTCCAAGTTCAAACCATATTTCTGTGATCACTTCTGTTATATCAAGTTCATCCATTTGGGTATCCACTAGAATTCAGAAAGGAAGGAGAAAGAGTGGAGGGGGTGAATCAAGACACTAATGGGAAGACTCTGCACAGACCATAGCCCTAAAATAATTAATAAGATAAAGTTATGTATTAGGAGGATAATTCTGGAAGTTGTCCAAAATATTTATTAAGTACATTGGGCACCGGCATTGTAAAAAATAGACTCGAATAAAGGACTACAATCCCCACGAGCCTTTGCTCCACTTCCCCAGAATGCCTTGAAATCTCACCTGGGCTGAGATCGAGAAGGTATTTAAGCTGATTCAAAGGCTTTTGTCGGGCTCTTGGACTTCTGTTTTGGGGCAGGCATGGCTTTTTTCATAATGTAGGTGAGGTTGTGTCTAGGCCTCTCTATGGCCTGGACATGTGTCTCTTATCCTGTATTTCTTTAATCCTTAATCTTCAATAAACCTCTAAAAAATATAATACTCCTTGCAGAGAGAAACAAATTTCTATCTGCCGCAGTCTCCCCATATTCCTGAATTTTAAACTTTACAGCATTTGTACCCCCAGAAACTCAGGGAAACGATTATCAGGGAAATTCCTTTGCTTCCTTACTCCCATGTGACCCCCAACCCAAAACATCTGACCTGGAGGATTACCCTCCTTTGATAGTCCCATTGATTTGAAGACCACCCCACCCCCACGCCTTCGGCCAAACCTCCTCCCCCAACCCCTAGCTCCAGAGTCTTGTCCTCACGGTTGTAAAGAGTACAAAATCCTGAGAATTGATGTCCTCTGGGGCACAGCTTTTCGATCCATGCTGTCCTCCCAAGGAACAGCAGCTTTCCACCAGTGCAGTTCCACCGAGGAAGCTGGCTTCCACCTATACTGTCTTCCTGGCCAGATTCAACATTACTTTCCAAATGAATAAATCTCTCTCTTTACTTTTAAGCTAATTTTCTGAGTCTTGCATTCTTGCAAAGGGCACCCTTCCCCAGGGGTGCACCTCTGCACCCCACAACATTCTACTTATGGTACATTTGGCCAGGTCTTTCAGGGTGGTACTAGAGAGCTGAGGTTAATGTAAGAATTGAGGCTGGTGTAAGAAGGGCGCTGCTGGGATGCAGGAAGGGATAAGAGAGATGGGGAAGCATAATGAGAGTCAGATTGACTGGATGCAGAATGGGACAATTCTTTGACCCGGAGCCTTTGGGAATTTTGTGAAGATTTGGGAAAACTAGCTTTTCTGTCTGTCACCCGGAGAGCAGCTGTTAAAGGATTGTAAAGAATTTGGAGTCTTTTTCCAAGTGCTTTCTGCTTGGGAGCAGTAGCCAGCCTGTGGTCGTCTCCAAAGGATCTTGTTTGTGGCCAGCAGTGCCCCCTGGTGGCTAGAATGATGTATAGATGAAGGAGGAATCTCAAGTTTTGAAGAATTAGATGTTCACTCCAGGTCATAATAGCTGATAAAGTGGCACAGAAAGGTGAGACTCTGAATTCAGTATGTTCTCCAGTGCACCGCATGTCTTCTGAGGAACATGGACACCACATCTTACCGAGCTTTTCATTGCATCTAGCATGACATTACTCCACCTGGAGAAGATGAGGAGCTTGCTTCTAAGATAGTTGTGGTGATGGGTAAGGGGAGTGCCTTGGAAAGGCCGCGGATCATGCATAGATCATCTATAACCCGGGCCAGCCTGCTAACTGGTTGGCTCTTTGATTGGCTTCAGAGGCACTCAAAGCCTTTAGTTAGCCTCCAACAGAGCTCTCTGATCTTGGTCCTTTCAGCAGCTTAGTTCATTGTTACACTTTGCATCTGATGAGAGACCAAGCTGTAAAGGGAGAGTCCCTGAGAAATGCACCTCACACTTTGGCCTCTGCCTTTGTTCTTTCTCCATTCTAGGTGAAGGGAGTAGAGGGTCTGATCTCATGATTTTAAAAGGTCCAAAAAATCAAGTCATTCCCCAATTGATACATGGGCAAGGGACATGAATAGGCAATTTTCAGGTGAAGAAATTAAAACTATCAATAAGCACATGAAAAAGTGTTTTAAATCTCCTATAATTAGAGAGATGCAAATGAAAACTACTCACTACTCTGAGGTATCCCCTCACACCCAGCAGGTTGACTAACAAGATTGTAAAGGAAAGTAATGAATGCTGGAGGGGATGAAGCAAAGTCTGGACATTAATGCATTGCTGGTGGAGTTGTGAATTGATCCAACCATTCTGGAGGGCAATTTGGAACTATGCCCAAAGGGCACTAAAAGACTGTCTGCCCTTTGATCCAGCCATAGCACTGCTGGATTTGTACCCCAAAGAGATAATAAGGAAAAAAGACTTGTAGAAGAATATTCATAGCTGCGCTCTTTGTGGTGGCCAAAAATTGGAAAATGAGTGGTTGCCCTTCAGTTAGGGAATGGCTGAGCAAATTGTGGTATATGTTGGTGATGGAATACTATTGTGCTAAAAGGAATAATAAAGTGGAGGAGTTCCATGGAGACTGGAACAACCTCCAGGAAGCGATGCAGAGGGAAAGAAGCAGAACCCGAACATTGTTTATGGAGATGTATAGACTGTAGCACAATGGAACGTAATGGATTTCTCTACTAGTAGCAATGCCATGACCCAGGACAATTCTGAGGGATTCATGAGAAAGAACTGTCAAAACGGAATCTAGAGAGGGGGCAGCTGGGTAGCTCAGTGGATTGAGAACTAGCCCTAGAGACCGGAGGTCCTAGGTTCAAATCTGGCCTCAGACACTTCCTAGCTGTGTGACCCTGGGCAAGTCACTTGACCCCCATTGCCTAGCCCTTACCACTCTTCTGCCTTGGAGCCAACACACAGTATTGACTCCAAGATGGAAGGTAAGGGTTTAAAAAAAAAACAGAATCTAGAAGCCCCCAAACTTGTAGCCTAGAAAGATTAAATGAACCCTAGTTTACTTAGCTTAAGGGTGAAGACTCCTAGTTTGATCTTGTCACCTGAGAGTTCCTCCTTGAGGGAAAGTCCTACTTCACTGATCTCAGACTAACAATAGACTTTAAGATGTCAAATGACTCTCCTAGTCTCCAGAAGCCTCTCCCAGTATAGCACACTCTCATAAGGAGGATCAAACTGGGGACCTTCAGCTTTCAAGAGACTGACATCAACTACTACCTACTGAGGCAAATCTTAAAGTCTATTGTTAGTCTGAGATCTGTGAAGTAGGATTTTCCCTCAGGAAGGTACTCTCATGTGAGAAGGTCAAACTAGGAGCCTTCACCCTTAAGCTAAGTAAACTGGGGTTCATTTAATCTTTCTAGGCTACAAGTTTGGGGACTTCTAGATTCCATGTTGACAGAATGCTATCCACACCCAGAGAGAGAACTGTGGGGTTAGAAATGACATGGGCATTGTACCCCCAGAAACTCAAGCAAACTATTATCAGGGAAATTCCTTTGCTCCCTTTCACCCTCAGATTCCCAGCCCAATAGATCTGACCCTGAGAGGATTATCCTCCTTGGATTGTCCCATTGATCCAAATCATGAGAACCACCCCCTTGCCTTCAGGGAAAACTCCCCAACCCCTTGACCCAGAATCAAGTCTTCATGGAATATAAAAACCTCAGGTCTTCCTTCATCAATGACACATATAAAACCCAGTGGAAATGCACATCAGCTACCTACGGGAGGGAGGTTAGGGGGAGAGGAGGGAAAGAACATGAATCATGTAACCATGGAAAAATCTTCTAAATTAATTAATTTAAAAAAATAAAAGTTCCAAAGGATGCCTCAGCATTTGGGTTTCTAGTTAAGCTAGCACAGATTCTCTAAGGATCAAGAAATGACTTTCTGGACCTGTGCCAGGGGAGGCTGTCATGATGTATCTAGACAAAAACTTGACATTTAACTAAAAACATGTCACTGAGCAGTCATGATGCACGTGGTGTGACCAAATTCCTTGTTGGAACTGAGCTAATTTTTGTAAATTGCTCCCCATCAGGACTGAGGTGGCGGTGATGCTGTGTCTGTGGGAAAATGTTTGTAGATTTGTTCTTGCCATATACTTAACATAAATATTCCTTTGAAAAAGCTAATTGATGTTAAGTGGCTAAATAGAGTGGGAGTAGTTTTCTCTGGCACCTAATGGATAAAAGAAAACACAGCAGGTGGGACTTCAACCAATGACTGAAGGGGAAAGAGAAATCACCATCCCTCCAGGAAGGATTTCAGTAATGACAAATCAGGAAGGTATTAAAGATGTATTCCAAAGCTGATGCCAATGAACAAAGTGTTCATGGATCAGATTTATCTGGCTATATTATTAATACTTCACATGATTGACTTTACTTCATCCTTCGAATTTATTTAGAAAAATCAGCTTGGGCTCATACTTAAAATTTCTATTAGCAGCTGGGGTTGGGAAAGGCTCAAGCAGACTAAAAGAAGACCACAATAGTTCAACTTTAACATCTGAATAAGTTTTAACCAGGGTTTGGGGAAGACAAAGGTCTGACAAGTCTGGAAGGACTTTCAAATAAGGTTCTTTCTTTCCCCAGGGCTAAACAATTGTGTTACCACCAGTTTCATTATCTTTGTAATTGGACTTGTAATATCAGGTAAAAGTTTCTGGAATTTTCTTTGTTTGAAGGATGCCCAGAAACCCCCAAAGATGTGAAAGGTATAGAAACCAGTCTGAGACAAACTCACACTCCCTCAGACTTGTCTCTCTGACACCCCACTGCAACTTTCTTTGTGTCTCTGGTGTCTTACATTCTATATGCATTTCCTTCCCCAGTCTTAAACCCCCCTCCCAATTGTTTTCCCAGTCTTTGGCTTCCCTCTAGGGTGATTAGAATCCACAAGGGGATTTTTGGAGAGGATGGACCTTTACACTCAGGGAGCCCCAAACCCTGATGTAGCAGTCCTGGCTCTGGGAAAGTAGGCTAGAGCATATTTGCTATGCTTAAAAGCATAGTAGAGACTAATTAGAGCTTTAGAAATTTAGGGTTAGAAATCAGCACAAAAATCCTAACCCTAAATTCGCCAATGTCTAAATTCATGCCAATTTCTAACCCTAATCCTAATTTTACAAATGAGGAAACTGAGATTGAGAAAACTTTTTTAGGTAAGCCCTCTTGAGAATTTGGTTTGCTTACTTTAAATAGAAGTTATCCTGTTAATGGTAGGAAAAAGGTGTCATCAAAATGAAGTTTATTAATTTATTTTAAGAAATTTACAAGTATTTTATTGGTGATCTTTATTGTAGGGTGCAAAGGTGAACCCTGGGGTTTGGGAAGGGTACCCTTTGCAAGAATGCAAGACTCTGAAACTTAGCTTAAAATAAAAAAGAGAAATGCATTAATTAATTTGGAAGGTAATGTTGAATCTGGCCAGGAGGGCAGCACAGCTTTGATGCAGAGGTAGAGCATCAGAAGGAGGATGTGATATACCGGGAAAGGATTCTGGAGACAAAAGAGCTACTTGACTTTGGATGGGGTCTACCTCCCACCTGAAGTGGATGTCTATTGTCTGGTGAAGTGGGACCTTCCCTCAGGGGGAAACCTCTCCTGTGACAAGGTCAAAACTTGGGGTTTCTACCCTCAAACTAAATAAAATGGGGACTTCTAGATTCCACGTTGACACCTCAAACTGGGCATTTCTAGATTTCCATGTTGACAATTGGATGATTTCTTTTAATTTCAATGGAGTAAAATACGTGCTGCAATTATGTGTAGTTAGGACATCAGAGTCGGGAGGTGGTATTCAATATACACATATCATTGTTCCACAGCCAGTTGTTCTTGGCTAGTAGGTAATCTATGCCAAATAGGCACATAGGATAGTGTTGCTAATTTCTCAGCCGTTTATGGAGGTGGTTTGTCATAGTAAAAGTGTCTGTGATCACCTTGACCAGCTGCCTCATGACCAATGCTCCTTAGAGAGCTTACTTTAAAAAAAAATGAATTATTCTGTAGCATGATTATTTTATATCTACAAGGTGAGTCATTATAATAGGGAAGAATTCTTTTTAACATATTATGACATGGGCACTGTACCCCCAGAGACTCAGGCGAACTATTATCAGAAAACTCCCTGGCTCCTTACATTCTCGTGACTCTGAGCCTAAAAACACCCAATGACCCCTCTAGGGTCCCTAGATGATTGTCCTCCTTTGATCATCCTCTAGATTTAAGATGGACAGAAAGATGCACCTTGAGCCATACGTGGATCCTATCAGACATCTGTTCCCTAAAACTAAGGAATCTTTATGTCCCCAGGCAGATGATTACCCCACCTCGCCAAATGCCTGGGTGACTAACACTCTGTTGTAAAAAGTATAAAATCTCCAGAACTGATGTCCTCTGGGGGAACAGCTTTTCCATTCATTCTGTCCTCCCAAGGAACTGCTCCCCATCTTGCTGTTCCACTTTGCTATCCTCCTGGCCATTCTCAATATAACCTCCTAAATTAATAAATTTCTCTTTTTGTTTTTAAGCTAAGTTTTGGAGTCTTGCATTCTTGCAGAAGGTATCCTTCCCGAACCCCAGGGGTACACATCTGTACCCCCATAACAGTTACAGGTCTGAAATACATTGATCTACCTAAATTCACTTGGCATTTGGTTGTCTCTGCTCTACCTCATAATAAGGTTCAGGTTGATTGTAGTCTGTTTTCAGCATCTCATACCAAACAGGCTCTGACTGTGTCTGTTGGCATATTAGGCAGGTTCTGAAAATCGTACTATAATTCTCCACATAAAAATCTAACACACAGATGGCAATAAACACTGATGGTGCTAGATTCAAGTTTCTAGGTAATCCAGATGGCAAATTCTTGCCCACTGAATAAGCTGCTAGAAGTGTTATATAAATGTATTTAACAATAAAACAAAACAGTAGAATTAGTGAAATAGAAAACCTTTCAAATCTTACCTTGGAAACCATTTTGGAACTTCGATTCATTAGGTAAGAGCTCTGGAGTATATTCATTATAGCCTCCTACATAAAACTGACTGAAGACATTGAGTCCAACTAGTTTCCCTGGGGAAGTGATAGATTTATTCTTCTGATCATCCACCTTTAAAAGGAAAAATTTAATCACTTATTAAAAGAGAAAGGATTTCCTAAGGGGGATAATTAAGACACTATTTTCTATCCAGTGAACTTGGCTTGAAAATTTTATGAATGATTGAATTTTCTTTTTTCTTTTACATCTCTGATTATCTAATAACATCCAAGTGATGACTTATATTTGTTAATGATCAGGGTACCACAGACTATCAATAGATTTCAGGTCTATGGACTTGGATGGGAAAAAAATGTATACTTATTTTTACTAACCTTTGATTCTCTTTGTAATCCTGGGTATTTTATTCCTTTAAAACATTATTTTGAGAAGGAATTTATGTTTCACCAGATTGCCAAAGGGGTTCATAACACACAAAAAGGCTAAGAGATCCTCATATAGATGTATTAAAGGAACATCTACAATTCTCTTTTCCAACTCAAATTACAATTTTCCATTGATTGCAAACTGATCCCTTACCTTCATCCAACCAGTTTGGAAGGACCTTCCTAGGTGGACCACGTGTACTCTAAGACTCAGATTAAGTGGGTCACTGTGAAGATTTGCTGTGCCAGAGCCCAGATTATAACTGTATACCAAGCACCCATTGCGCAAGCCAACAGCGAGGAAGTCATCTCCATTCAGCCCTGAAATGATAGGAAGCAGAGGGACAACTCCCTGAAGGAAGAGCCATTCAGAATTCTTGCCAGCTTGGTTACTGTATAGCTCTGGGCTGTTTGCCAACACAATATGCTATTGCATGTAAACAACCACTCATCAGGACCCTGGTGTGTATGTACCCCATATTTATCTCACCATGGAGTTTTGTAAACACATCACTGGAAACTGCCTCAAAACTCAAGAGTAGGTGTAAAGGATTTGGTAAGCCATCAAAAACTTTCAAACATAAGAGACATCAAGGCTCCATGGAAAGAGCTCTGGTATTGGAGTTAACTGGACTTAACAGTTATATGATTCAATTGTACTAAATTTATAGTCTTATGAAGAAGGTTAGCCTCAGAATTTGGGGATGGATCTGAAACTACAAGTTGGGTTCAAGTGGTCCCAACTAGAAAGATCAGAGGATGTAGGAGAATGAATAACTCATTTATTAAAGGTTTTCTATATGCAAAGCACCATGCCAAACACTGGGGATATAAGTAGAAAAGAAAGACAGTCTCTGCTCTCAAGGAATTCCCATTGCAGCAGGGGAGACAACATATTGGAAAGGTTTCAGAGGCAAATCAAATGGGAGAAATCTCAATCTTTAGAGTATAGAGCAAAGCAAATAGCAATGCCTCTTCTTAAATTATATTTCTCTTTATAAAATATCAGTTTCTGATGTTAAACCATTTGACAGTGCCAGAGACTTTAGTCACAAGAACTTTCTTCTGGGTCTTCAGTAATGCTCATAGTATTATTACTAATTAGTATTAATAATACTAATCATAAGTAACCTAATAGGACTGTTGCAAGGGTCACAAAGTTGCCAAAGTGATCTCCAAAAATGGTACCAGGTAATAATAAAAAAATGTCACTTATGTAAAATTGAGATTTGAACTCTGGACTTCAATCCCCACAAGTCTTTGCTCCACTTCCCCAAAATGCTTTGTAATCTCACGGAATTCTGAGGTGGGCAAGATGGAGAAGGTACTCAAGCTGATTGCAAAGGCTTTTGAGCTCTCTCTCTTTTTGGACTTCCGTTTTGGGGCAGACGTGGCTCTTTCCAGAATGTAGGTGAGGTCTTGTCTAGGTCTCCCTGGCCAAGGCACGTTTTCCTTATCCTTTAGTTTCTTTAATCCTTAATCTTCAATAAACCTCTAAAAATATAATACTCCTTGCAGAGAGAAACTAATTTCTACCTGCCTCAGTCTCCCCTAAATTTTAATCTTTACACTTACCTATCCAGTAAACTGTAGTGGCTCTTTATTACTTCTGGAATGAAATATAAACTAGAAGCTAGGTATTACAGTAGACAGATATGTCAGGAAAATCTGAGTTCAAATATGACTTCAGACACTTACTGTGTGATTTTGGGCAAGTCTTTGTATATTGATGGTACAGGGAAATATAGAGAACTTATACAGTGCTTTTTGTTTTATAAAATATTTTGCATATGCTATTTCATTTGATCCTTACAACAACTAGTGTGGGAGATGCTATTAATGAATTAATGAATTTAATTAATTAATTAATTAATATTAATGAATGTTAAGGAGGTTAAATTGGTTGCCCAAGGCCACATAGTCAAGGAAGGATTTGAATAAACTGGGGAAATAGACCCTACATGCCATCTACTGGGGTCCTAAATCCAAAGACCAGGTTATATTGGGCACTTTTATTTCACTTTGCTTGAGAATTCTGATGAGTTCACTGTGGATATATATATATATATATATATATATATATATATGCACAAATCAGAGTCATGCTAGAGTTGTGCATGGAGGAGAGCATTGCTTCCAGAGGACTGTAAAGTGGAGATTTGAGCCCTCGACTTCAATCCCAGAAGTCCTAGGTACTTCCCAGAATTCCCTATAATCTCACCTGAGTCCCCACCTGGGCAAGATCAAAATTAGTATTTAAACTGGCTGTAATGCCTACCTTGACCTCTTCCTCTGCTCTGTCTCTCTACTCAGCCATTGCAATATGTAGTAAATAAGCTGTGGATGGGCTAATCAGCCCTAGGCACATGGTTTTTCTATTTTGTATTTTCTAGATTCCTTAATTTCTAATAATCTTTAATAAACCTCTTAAAATATAATATTTCTATTACTAGAGACTAAATTTAATTTTTTACAGGACCTGGGTTCAAATCTTGTTCCTAATACTTGCTGTTACTGTGACCTTGGGCAAACCGTCTATCCTTTCTAGGTCTTAGTTTCTTTATCTCTAAAATGGGTGGTAGAGGGGAGCTGAACAGATGGTCTCTGAGCTTTCTTCTAGCTCTAGATCTATGATCCTTTATACCAAAACTGGGCCATCATTGTGGCCTTTATTAATGACACAGACCTAAGTGCTTTGAGGGAGTGCTCAGGCAGTAGGACTCCTGTCTTGATCGTTGTAGCCATTCCTTGAACTCTGCTAACTTGCATTTTGTCACTATTTCTTCTCTTGACTAATAAATGCTGTGCCAGTGAAGAGTTACCACTGACCGCTTTCCTGGAGAAGAGATCTGGCTTCCAGTCATTTTGAGGGTCAGGGAATGTTTCCATCAAGTTTCACCACACCCTGGTTCTTCCTCTCTCTCACTGATTGTTGCATTATTCCTATATCTTTTTTCAAGTTTAACACAAATGTTGCATCCTCCATGCAGTCTTCCCAGACCCCTCCATTCTATATAGATCTAATTTAACCTCTTATGCTTTACGGATTGTTTTGTTTTGCTGCTCTTTTTAACTCATGCCATTCTCTCCATCCCCACTGTGAACCCACTAGATTGAACATATAACAATGATGGGAATTTTATCTTCTTAGAAGAGAATAGTGCAAGACTTCAAGTCAGAGCGCCTGGGTTTGATTCCTGCTTCTTCAACTTACAATCTTTTTTGCTTTGGGAAAAATCAGTTAACCACTACTCTTTGCTTCAATTTTCAGTTTTCTCATATATACATATACATATATATATATATATATGTATATATATATATATATAAAAGGATCGAAATAGATGATCTCAAAAATGTATCTGTCTGTCTTTTCCATTTTACCCTGCCCTATCACCCAAATTTTCTATCTCTTACATAATACTACTCTGGCTAGAGGTAGCATGCTTAATAAACCTTTAATAAAAATGGAAACCAATAAGGCTTCTAGGGACCAATACCCTGAGCTAAAGAGAAGGCTAGAAATCAAGATTAGTGAGCATCTTATGAGTGTCACAACAGTTTTCTGTCATTTCTTAGTGCTTTGGATTAAGCAAAAATTTTTCAGTGCATTTATTCATGAGGAAAAAGTCATATCATTTCATTTAATGCTCCTTGACACAGGCACATTTTAATTTCTCCACACCAGGGTTCCATTAACTCTATTATAACATAGCTGTTTTGAGGGTATGTACCAGTCATTTGAATTAAAAAAATAATTGATTGAATAATTCAAAAGAGGATAATCTAAAGCAGTTACTTAATATTTATGCTGATTATAAATGTATATGGAGTTTTATAGCAACCAGAATAAAGAAAGTTCCTTAGGAGAGGAATTATGTTGATGGCACACAGGGGCAATGTGCATAGTGGGCAGCCCTGGTTACGACATTCTTCTGTAGACCCTCTGAATAAGTCATTTAGCCTCTCAGTGCCTCCAGCAATTCTTTAGGATAAGTCACAGAAGAGTTGTCCATCTTCTTGAGGGAAAGAGTTTCTTTCTCCTAAATTTGTGATAGCTATGAAATCATAATTTTGAATAAATATATTAAAAATGGAGAATAGCCAGGGTTGTACTGAAGCTAATTTTCAATAGGAATGTTTAAAGCTCAGAAATCAGCAACTTCTACCAAACAGAGCTTGATTTATTATTTTGTGGATTGTTTGGACTTAAGAAACTGATAGAGAAAATAATAATAAAACAGATTAAGTGTAAAAATATGTCAAGATTACAGAGAACAGTTTTAAATACTTACCAGCATATTTCTTGGTATACCTGCTCTACAAATAATACACCCTATCTTATTTGAGCCTTGCAATTATCCTTAAATGTTTTAGGTAGCATTTCCTCCATATAGACAAAGAACTGAAAACGTTTAGAGGTTGACTGATTTGCTCATAGCCAACAATTAGTAGGTGTCAGAATGTTGTTGTGAACTCCAGTCAATCAAGCAAGCAAGAAAGCATTTCTTTCAATCACTGTGAAAGGTTCTTGGGATAAAAATACTGTATAAATGCAGATTTTGAGCCTTTGGACTTCATCCCTCAGAAGGCTCTAAGTATTTCCCAAAATTCCCTTTTCCTGCATCCTCATGTTTTGCGTGATTGTATCTAAGTGGCTGTAACTTCTCCCTCTTCCTCTCTTGGACCTGCAACCAGGCTGAAGTCAGGCAGTTGTTTTGTTTTAGTTATTATTAATTTAAAAATCCACGATACAAAGACTGAATCTCTGCACTCAAAGAACTTACTTTCTATCTGTCTCCAACTTTAATTGTACCTATCTGCAGGGAGTATATTGACCTAAAGAAAAGTCACAGTGATTTTCAATGAAGCTATGTTTATTAAGTTGGTTACAGGTAGGGAAGAACATACTTGGTGGTGGATATTTCCCCAAAACCAGTTCTAAATCTGAGAGATTTATAAATATATAGGCTGCCTGGTAATAGAAGGAGAAGGAAAGAAAAAGAATTGATTGGATGGGTTTTAGATGTGAGGAAGCTGAGTTAGGTCAGAATAAATATGTGAACAGAAATCTCTGAATATGAGGAAAAGAAACTTTGTCTTTATTTGAACTCTAAAATTAATTCTTGTAAAATGCAGTATGGTGGTGTGAACAGAGGACCAGACTTGGAGTTATGAAGACCAGCTTGCATACTAAATGTTGTATGTGCCTGGGCAAGTCACTTAACCTTTCTGAGTCTTAGTTATCTCATCTGAAAAAGGGTTTAAATTGAACATGAAAATCCCTTTCCACTCTAAATCAATGATCCTATGATTCTGATATAAAATATTAAAGTAATTAATTATTTAAAATTAAAATATGAATATATAATAGGGGAATCCAGGGTAGTGTGACAATGGTCAGTGAAAAATTAACTTTTCCTACATAGAAAAAACCTAGTGAAAAGGTGAGAGAAGGAAAAAAATTTTCAGTAAATGAGTAATGAGGCAGTCAGAATTTAGCAGTGGGGAAACATAGGAATCAATCAACAAACATTTAAGAGCTTACTATGTACCAAGTCCATAGATAAGAAGAAAAAAATGAAATGGTGCCTAATTTAAAGCTAATAAAAAACATCTTTTTTTTAAATCAATAGCAACAAATATTTTTTTATACAAAGAAGAAAAGGGAACTGCATACAAAACCATGAATCTCTACTTTGTAGTTTTAAAAAAGTATATCTTAAATTTAATATGATAATTCTAACTTTCTTTTGGTAACGTGTCCCCTTATGATTTTCTTTTTGTTCTTTTCTACTTATTAAAAATTGTTCCGTTAGTGACCTTCTTTTTCTTTTCTACTCATATTTATTTGAACTATAATACAGGGAAATAGGCAGTATGGTATAATGGATAGAGAGCTGACCTTGGAGACAGAGCTGGGTTCAAGTCTGAGTTTTGACACATATTTGATATGTGACCCAAGATAATCATTTCACCACTCAGTTCCCCAACTAACTTTTTAAGGCTAAAAGTTGCATTTCCTATACTGATACTACCATCTTCTCTTCTTCCTTTTCCTGGCACTTAGCACCATGTCTGGTACATAGTAGGCAGTTAATAAATATTTATTGACTGACTTTTATTAGCTCTGTGATCTTTGAGCCAGTTTGTATTGACTCCTTATAGCCCTAAAATTTCAATGAGTCTTTATTGCATAGAAACTGACAAACCCTACAAATCAGGGTTTGATATTTTGTTCTGTTTAACGTCAGTACTTAAAAAATGACACAGAAAATGTTAACATGTGGCTTAAATTAACCTCAGCAAGACAGTATATGACAAACCCAAAGATCCCAGCTTTTGGGACAAAAATCCACTATTCGATAAAAACTGCTGGGAAAATTGGAAGACAGTGTGGGAGAGATTAGGTTTGGATCAACACTTCACACCCTACCAAGATAAATTCAAAATGGTTGAATGACTTGAACATAAAGAAGGAAACTATAAGTAAATTGGGCAAACACAGAATAGTATACATGTCAGACCTTTGGGAAGGGAAAGATTTTAAAACCAAGCAAGACATAGAAAGAGTCACAAAATGTAGAATAAATAATTTTGACTACATCAAATTAAAAAGTTTTTGTACAAACAAAACCAATGTAACTAAAATCAGAAGGGAAGCAACAAATTGGGAAACAATCTTCATAAAAACCTCTGACAAAGGTTTAATTACTCAAATTTACAAAGAGCTAAACCAGTTGTACAAAAAATCAAGCCATTCTCCAACTGAAAAAATGGGCAAGGGACATGAATAGGCAGTTTTCAGCCAAAGAAATAAAAACTATCAATAAGCACATGAAAAAGTGTTCTAAATCTCTTATAATCAGAGAGATGCAAATCAAAACAATTCCATGGTATGACTTCACACCTAGCAGATTGGCCAACATGACAGCAAAGGAAAGTAATGCATGCTGGAGGGGATGTGGCAATGTAGGGACACTAATTCATTGTTGGTGGAGTTGTGAATTGATCCAACCATTCTGGAGGGCAATTTGGAACTATGCCCAAAGGGCGATAAAAGACTGTCTGCCCTTTGATCCAGTCATAGCACTGCTGGGTCTGTACCCCAAAGAGATAATAAGAAAAAAGACTTGTACAAGAATATTCATAGCTGCATTCTTTCTGGTGGCAAAAAAATGGAAAATGAGGGTATGTCCCTCAATTGGGGAATGGCTGAACAAATTGTGGTATATGTTGGTGATGGAATATTATTGTGCTAAAAGGAATAATAAAGTGGAGGAATTCCATGGAGACTGGAACAACCTCCAGAAAGTGATGCAGAGCGAGAGGAGCAGAACCAGGAAAACATTGTACACAGAGACTAATACACTGTGGTACAATCGAACGTAATGAACTTCTCCATTAATGGCAATGTAATGTCCCTGAACAGTCTGCAAGGATCTAGGAGAAAGAACACTATCCACAAGCAGAGGACAAACTGGGAGTAAAAACACCGAGGAAAAGCAACTGCTAGACTACAGGGGTTGAGGGAACATGTCTGAGGAGAGACTCTAAATGAACACTCTAATGCAAATACCAACAACATGGACATGGGTTCGAATCAAGAACACATGTGAAACCCAATGGAATAGTGTGTTGGCTATGGGGGGGGGAGGGGAGGAAAAGAAAATGATCTTTGTCTCCAATGAATAATGTTTTGAAATGACCAAATAAAATGTTGTTTAAAAAAAATTAAAAGGTATATTATGGGCATCTCTCTCCCACCAAGAACCAGTTGTTAAATATTTATTACCACTTTCCTGTGTTAACTTCTCTAGATCTTAGTGGCCTAGTTAAAAAAGAAAAGCTGAATTGCTAATCTCTAAAGTCCCTCCAAGGGGTATTTATAGAGACATTCAAATTATTAAGAAATCAACATTTAGTCTGGCATCTTCTAACAATTTTCCAGTTAATATTGCACTTTTTATATTACAGAAACAGCATGATTATTCTCACTTTGCTAATCCACTGAACCTGCAATTTGCACATAAAATTAGGTATTCTGGAGTACCTCATTCTGAAGGAAAGATTTAATAGCAGAGATGAGGCAAAAATCTCCTATTACTAATATGTTATTATTTCTTCAAACTGTTCTCCCATAGATGAGTTAGTATTATAGCATATTAACTATAATTTGTGCATGTGAAAATGGTAATGGTCCTCAAGGTAAAGAAGTTAAACAAAGTCCTGAGCACTTTGGGGACTGGGTTTTTAATCTTGACTCCACTGCTGATCTCATCTTTGGCAACTTCCTTTTTCTCAGCTGGATCATTTGTAAAGTGCCAATGATAACTGGGAATCCCTTACTAGGACAGCTGAAAAGTAATCTGCCATTGATTTTAAAGGTCTCTACTCTTTTGGTGGAGTCAGGAATGGGAAAAAAAAAGAGATGTTTGTGATGAAGTACATGATTTCTTGGTGTTTCCAAACTAGTGTAAGAATGGTAATTGGCAAATTTGGAAATTGACATCATTGCACAATTAGGGAAAGGAATTTACTTATTTACTTCCTATTCAACAATTTAAAATTCATGCAAAATAGGTTCTGATCAAGGACACAAGTAATACCCAATGTGAAATTGTGTGTTGGCTGGGGGTGGGAGTGAGTGGAGGGAGGGAAAGAATATGATTATTGCAACCAAGGAATAATGTTCTAAATTGACTAAATAAACTGATTCAAATGGAAAAAAAATAAAATTCATGCAGTAATTCTCATTATTCCCTTATTTGAAGCCATCATCTTCCATTCTCTGAATACCAAGACTGGTTAGTTTGTATTAATCTCAAAGAGATCCTTTTTGCTTGATTTCTGTTTATGTGGACATATCTACAGAAGAAAATAATGAATATTTTTGTCAGTTGTTTGGAAAGTTGAACATGAATCTGTAAAGGGGACAGTGGAATCCAGAGAAATGCTGTATTAATAAATTGGCTCTCTCATTAATGAGGCATCTGCCTTGTGGCTGATTTGTACTAGAATTCAAGGGAGAACTGGCAAATCTGGTAGGCACACCTGTGATGATATCTCTTTCCTTTCCCTCTCTTCTCACTTTAGTTGATCTTTCCTGCATTCCAATTATTTTCCCCAGTGGGAAAACTCATGCCATATTCAAGCTCTCAGTCCTATTATAGTTAATGATTCAATACTTAAAGGAAAGAAATAATTATTTGACAGGGAATGTTTGCCAAGATTTGAGGGTAACTCATTTAGTTAAGATGCTTGATATGTCAATGATTGGCACTGTGATATACAGTATCGTCAGGTGGAGCAGATTTTCAGGAAAATGATTTTCTTCACCTGGAAAGAATCTCTTTCTTTCTATTATTGGTTGGGTACAGTTTAATTGTTAATTCAAGCATTTTGACAGTAGAAGGGCAAAGGGATTTATATTCCCTATTGCTTATTGGGCAGGTGGGTTATGCCCCATATTGTTAGTTATCTTCTTGAGTTTATATGTTTGGTCTCCTGAGATTTTGTATTCCTTAAAAAACTAGACTGACTTTGTGTCCCACACAATTCAATTCAATAAATATTTATTAGGTCCATACTATATGTGGGCTAAGCATTGGGGATACAAATAAGAGATACAGTCCCTGCCCTCAAGAAACTTGCAATCTAATGGGGGAAAAGAACACATCCACTAAAGAGACAGTAAAAGGTGAGAGGCAGACGAGGGAGGGGATATCTTAGGTAGGGGGCATCTTGTTCTGTAGATTTGAAACCAGGCAGAGAAGCAGATGCAAAGTAGAGTGAGTTGAAAGTCTAATTTCTGCCTTCTATAATGGAAGACTAGGGGAGAAGTTTGGTGTTCCATCCTTTATTCCTCTGCCCAGAGGGGAGAGGAAGTTAAGGGAGATGGTGTCCTGTTTTAAATTAGCAGCACTCCATAGACTATAAGCGATAAGCTGTGTGTGTGTGTGGGTGTCTTGTTCTGTGGAGTTGAAAGCAGGAAGAATTGCAGATGAAAGTGGAAAGCCTAGCAAATTGTTGGATATTAGTAAATACTCATTGATTGATGTTCATTTTCTGTAGGAAAGTGTGCAGAGAGAGAAGATCCAGAAATGAGGCTTGGGAGCAATCCCACTCAAAGTGAAATACTCAGTTTTCCCCACCACAACATGTTAAGGAGTGCAGCCACAAGGAGAAAGAAGTCAGAAAAAAAAGGAAAGGAAAAGAATTAGAGGAAGATAACCTGGATGTTAAAATGGCATAAAAACAAAGGAAAAAAAGAAATTAAAGAAGAGAGACCAAGAAAAATAAGAACAATGGAAAAGCCAATGTTTTGGCTTCTGGAGAACAAATCCAGGGTACAGGAATCCATAAGCATAGGAAGGAGGAAGAGTCCTAATGCTCATTTCCAGGAAGGCCTATCAGAGGCCTCAGACTAATTTATATAGATATTCAAATGACAAGGGCAGCTTGGTGGCACAATGGATACAATGTCTCTCCTAGAGTAAGGAAGATCTGAATTTAAATATGGCCTTAGATGCTAAGCTGTGTGACCCTGGGCAAGTCACTCAAATTTATTTGCCCCAGTTCCTTATTTGTAAAATAAGCTGGAGAAGGAAATGGCAAACCACTCCAGTATTTTTGCCAAGAAAACAAAAAAGGATCATGAGAAGCTGGGCAAGACTGAATAACAATGATTCAAATTACAGCATAATCTCTGACTATTTGATCAGGTTATTGGGGAAAATAGAAAGGTTAAGGAGGAATAGTTCATTTGGAAAATGTTAATAATGAAAATAAGGATGCATCTCAAAGAGTGAGATGATGGTCACAGTATTAAGTAATATCAATAATGTACAGAGGATGCCACTCAAAGTATCTTCTAAATATCTTCAAAAAGCTGGGTATAGAACATCAACTGAGGTAGGTTAGATGGCCTAGTAGGTAGAATTTGGGCACCAAGTTAGGAAAACATCCAAATTCTGCTTCAGCACTTAATAGCTTTAGGATCCTGAGTAAGTAACTTAGCTTCTTTCAGCCTTAGTTTCTTCATCCCTAAACTGAGATGCCAGCTTTAAATCTATGATTCTATCACCATGAGATTCATAGTTATTTCCATGTTCTATTTTTTTGCCCAGTGACTTTATATTATACAAGTTGGTGGTTCCTCCTTCTTTATGATACTGTAAACAAAGAAGAAAGACTGCAGATTCATTCAGTACCTTCTTTGGTATAACTGAAGAAACTTTCTTCCAGTTACTTGTTTGTGATGAGCCTTTCTTTTTTTTAGCTGGTATTCGTCTACCCTCTGGTGGAATAATGTAAAACTGCAACTCAAAATGCTCATTCACACTAGCAGGAAAATTAGATCTCCATAATTTGTTTATTTATTTATTTTTGGTATGCTTTTGTTTCTTGCTTTTTCAACATTGGGCCTTAAAAATAGTGTGCCAGTTTTGGAGCCATTTTGGCACATGATGGTATTTTTATAATGGAATGATCCTATGTGAAAATTTAGTGACTTATTTCCCACAAGTCTAATGAGATTTTTTTTTTTAAAAAGGAATTTATCAATGATAGTAAATGTTGATATACAGTATATTTGAAATCATACTAGAAGAAACATTTAAATTGTGTTTCTCTGAAACTTTCCAGTACTCTGATATTTATATGCCTTTCAAGTAGGGATTGTTTCATTCTTTGTACTTTGTTTCTTGGTGTTTTCCAAATAATCTAAAGATGGCAATTTGGACTCATATCTCCATTGCCTACCACTTTTCCTGGAATACAGGTGGAAATTAAAACATGCTCATTGATTAATGTTTTATTTGTGATCTTATTGATGTGGATCCTCTCACTGTTACAGGTCAAACTTTATCTGAACCTTCTTGTAGGATTTTTGTCCCTGCCTTTCCATGAATCCTCATAGAAAATCTCTCTGATAAGGTGGAAGCCTCCCTCAGGGTCTTTCTTCATTGTTTAGAAACCAGTTCAGCACATGGGGTGTCCATCATCCCCCTTTCTGATTTCCAGATTGACAAAGCCATAATCCTTCCTTCCTTCCTTCCTTCCTTCCTTCCTTCCTTCCTTCCTTCCTTCCTTCCTTCCTTCCTTCCTTCCTTCCTTCCTTCCTTCCTTCCTTCCTTCCTTCCTTCCTTCCTTCCTTCCTTCCTTCCTTCCTTCCTTCCTTCCTTCCTTCCTTCCCTCCTTCCTTCCCTCCTTCCCTCCTTCCCTCCTTCCTTCCTTCCTTCCTTCCTTCCTTCCTTCCTTCCTTCCTTCCTTCCTTCCTTCCTTCCTTCCTTCCTTCCTTCCTTCCTTCCTTCCTTCCTTCCTTCCTTCCTTCCTTCCTTCCTTCCTTCCTTCCTCCCTTCCTTCCTTCCTTCCTTCCTTCCTTCCTTCCTTCCTTCCTCCCTTCCTCCCTTCCTCCCTTCCTTCCTCCCTCCCTCCCTTCCTCCCTCCCTTCCTTCCTCCCTCCCTCCCTTCCTCCCTCCCTTCCTTCCTTCCTTCCTTCCTTCCTTCCTTCCTTCCTTCCTTCCTTCCTTCCTTCCTCCCTTCCTTCCTCCCTTCCTTCCTCCCTTCCTCCCTTCCTCCCTCCCTCCCTTCCTCCCTCCCTCCCTCCCTCCCTCCCTCCCTCCCTTCCTTCCTTCCTTCCTTCCTTCCTCCCTTCCTTCCTCCCTCCCTCCCTCCCTTCCTCCCTCCCTCCCTTCCTCCCTCCCTCCCTCCCTTCCTCCCTCCCTCCCTCCCTCCCTTCCTTCCTTCCTTCCTTCCTTCCTTCCTTCCTTCCTTCCTTCCTTCCTTCCTTCCTTCCTTCCTTCCTTCCTTCCTTCCTTCCTTCCTTCCTTCCTTCCTTCCTTCCTTCCTCCCTCCCTTCCTTCCTCCCTTCCTTCCTCCCTTCCTTCCTTCCTTCCTTCCTTCCTTCCTTCCTTCCTTCCTTCCTTCCTTCCTTCCTTCCTTCCTTCCTTCCTTCCTTCCTTCCTTCCTTCCTTCCTTCCTTCCTTCCTTCCTTCCTTCCTTCCTTCCTTCCTTCCTTCCTTCTCCTCCCTCCCTCCCTTCCTTTCTCTCTCTCTCTCTCTCTCTCTCTCTCTCTCTCTCTCTCTCTCTCTCTCTCTCTCAATTAATACTAAATATTGGTTCCAAGGCAGAAGAGTAGTAAGGACCAGGCAATTGGGTTTAAGTGACTTGAGTAGGTTCTCACAGCCAAGAGATATCTGAGTTCAGATTGGAATCCAGGACCTCCTGGCTTCAGGATTGGCTATCTAGTTGTCCCTAGATTAGTACTTCTTAAATTAGGTACTAAAATTTATGATATATTTAAATAATGAATCTGTGAAGCTCTGAAAATTATGGGTGGCAGTGGAGTCAGTGAAGTAAAGGCTATCTCATCAAAGGAAACAACTTTACTCCTAGGTATTTCTATACTTCTTTTAGGGTTTCTCAGTACCTGCAGAGGTCAGAATAGTCTATTGGGCAGTGTCAAGAAGTTATTAGATTTTTTCCTTTATAGATGAAGAGGTAAAAGCAAGGAAAAGGTATGATGAAGGGCAAGGCATGTGGGGGAAGAATGGACCCTACAAGAACTCTTAGGAATGGTGTTAGTATGAGGATACTTACTCTAGAAGACAGACTGGAGTCTCCATGGTGCTGAGCTATTGTATATCATTGAACTAGAGATGGATATAGGGACTGAACTTGGGATTTTCCTGATAAATGGGAACTCCTAGGTGAGTCCCTCAACCAACATAGTTTGGCTTTTTCTCTGCAACATATAATCTTAGAGATTTGTCTAGGTGAGGAAGTTCAAGTTAAAAAATTTGGCCAGTGTCAAACACCACCAAGTGACAGAAGAGGGACTTAAACCCAGATCTTCTTGTAATGCCAATCACTCTGCCTCTCATCATTTAATTAATTTTCTCTAATTTGGTTGAACAGAAATAATATTGACCTTGAACCAGAAAGATTATTTGTATAAACTATGTAACATCACTCAAGGCTTTTGAGATTCTTAGAAACAAACATAGGACAAATATTTTAATTATAAAACCTCCACTATGGTAGCTCCAGTAAAAGTGGATGGAAATAAATCTCAGTATTCATTGCACTCAACAAACATTTCTGAGAATTTTTTACACCTTAAAAGAGTAGGGGTACACAAGATCATCTAGTCTAAGGAATTTTGACCCCATTTTTTAGGTTATGGATTCTTCTGGCTATCTGGTGAAGCCTATGAATCTTTTTTCAGAATTGTTGTTCAGTAGTTCAGCCAGGCCTGACTCTTTGTGACCTCATGCACCTTTATAGCTATCCATAGGGTTTTCTTTTTCTTGTTTTTAAACCCTTACCTTCTGTCTTAGAATCAGTATTGGGTATTGGTTCTAAGGCAGAAGAGTGGTAAGGGCTAGGCAATGAGGGTTAAGTGACTTGCCCAGGGTCACACAGCTGGGAAGTGTCTGAGACCAGATTTGATGATGAAGAGTTCTTTCTCTACAGAAAAGTTAGAGTTCCCCTAGAGAAACGGAATGTAAGCCCTCTAAAATATATTTCAGGAAATAAAATTTAAAAAAGGAATGGACTAAAAAGGGAAGCTAGTCTTACCTTGACCCTTCTGTCCAGTGAAAAATATTAGATTATCTTGCAATGCAGAATTGTTGTTTGCCAGCTGGAATTTCAGATGGAATTCAAAGTAGAAACTAATATCTGGAATCCTTGAATAGGCCAGGAATGAGGTGAATCCAAAGGAATCTGTGCCACTGAAACTGGGCTTAGTAATATTAATAGCTGTGGGAAAAAAATCCCAAACCAATGAGTTGAAATATATTTGTTATTTATTGACTTATAAACAAAAATCTAGAACAGGAAGATATCTCAAAGGCCATCTAGTCTAACTCCTTCCATTAAAAAAAATTAATTTATTTAGTCAATTTAGAACATTATTCCTTGGTTACAATAATCACATTATTTCCCTCCCTCCCCTCCCCCTTCCCTTCCTATAGCCAGTGCTCAATTTCATTGGGTATTACATGTGTCCTTGATCGGAACCTATTTCCATGTTGTTGATGGTTGCACTAGGATGTTCATTTAGAGTCTACATCCCCAACTACATCCCTTCCACTTATGTGTTCAAGCAGTTGTTTTTCTTCTGTGTTTCTACTCCCACATTTTTTCCTCTGAATGTGGATAATTTTTTTTTTTTTTGTAGATTTAACTCCTTCCTTTTGTAGATGAAGAAACTGAGGACCAGGGAAGTTATATACCGCTAGTTATGGTAGTGGATGGAGTGCTGGAGCTGCACTCAGAAAGTTCAAAGTTCAAATTTGTCATCAAATACTTTCTAGCTTTGTGTCTGTATAAATTTGTTTGCTTCAGGTTTCTCAACAGTAAAATGGGGAAAACAATTTTTCAGGGTTGTTAATATAAAGTGAGATAATATTTCTAAAGTTACTAGCACACTGCCTGACAGAGTAGGTCTGAGAGAAATGGTCTTTATTATTATTATTATTATTATTATTTTGACTCGATTAATGTCATACAGTTAGAAAAACTCAGATATAGGTTTTGGACAGGATATCCAAGTATCCTAGGATATTTGGGATAGGATAAGATAGGATATAGGACTGTAGAGCAAAATGGGGTGCGTGAAGTTTTTTCATATACTGAAAACTGAATTTCAATAATGTTGCTTTCCTTTATAATATTATGGATTTTATTTCATATACTTAAAGCCAGTATTCTGAGAAAGAGTTGTGTAAGATTAAAATGAATATCCAATAACTACAAGTATTACATTTTATAAATTTTATTAATAATCACTTGAAGTAGAGGAAAAGTATAGCCTGAGTAAAGACAAGTTTAGTGGACCTCAAAAGCAGGAGAAGAGAGCAAGAGGATGGGGCTAACAGAAACTTATCTTCAAAGGATGTAACATGAGGATGAAAGTTGGATGCTGGAAAACATAGTCCTGGGGTACAAAATCCTAATTACACACTCCCTAAACTTCAATAAATTTCCAAAGTGGTCCATTACACCAAAAAGGTTAAGAATCTTTGCTTTATAGCCAAGACCCTTCCTAGAGAGCCATAAAGTCCATTTTAAGGTTTGAGCCCCTTTAAATGCCATTTGGCCCTCAAGTGACAGAATTTTTTAAAATCAGAAGGAAAATACAATTTTGTATCATTAGATCTGACAGAACTTTCTAAAGAGTATTAAAAAAATCCCTTCCTCTGGCATGCATATTTTAGGATTTTTGCTTTGCTTTTTTTTTTTAAGAACAGATTGCTGGCATTAAAAAAAACTTTTTTTTTTTGTGGGTTTATAAAACATGTCTTGGAATCTTGATGCTCTCAACAAATTTAAAGATGATCACACAACTTGGAGCTAATTATATTTTCTCAATTCTGTGTCTTTATGTGAACCAAAACCATAGCTGAAAAGTCAGGGCCATGGTCTTAGTGATCAATTAGTCAGTCAATCAATATTTATAAAATGTGTACTCAGTGCCAAGGACTGTGCTAAGCTCAGGGAATACAAAGAAATGGGAAAGATAGCTTCTACCTTCAAGGAACTCACAGTCTAATGGTGGAATTGGAAAGACAATATAGAAGAAGTTAAAAATCTGGGTAAGGGAGAAACTGATGTGAGGGCATGAAGAAGCTCTGTATTTTGGTTGGAAATGATGACATGGCTGTTCCAAACACTCTTCTTAAGTGGAGGATCTAGAAGGAGCTCTCCAGTTGTCTACCCTTTTTAATCAGAGGAAAGCAGAGAAATAGGAAGGAAATTTTGATCAGTTTTTATTTTCCATAGTTTGTGGTGCCTAAATTGTTTCTTTAAATAAAAGCCTTCTCTTAGAAAGAACCATCAACAGTATATTGAAACAATGGGTTTCAATATTTAACATGTAACCTCTGTTTGCCTCAATTTCCTCTCTATAAAATGGGGCTAACAAAAGAGCCTACCTCTCAGGATTGTTGTGAGGATCAAAATAGACAATAATTATAAAGTGCTTAGCACAGTACCTGACACATAGTAAGCAGTATGTAAATTAAGAAGTATTTAGAAGATCACCAGATCAAGCATTAGATAAAAAAAAGAAATAAAAGAAATATTCCCTAACCTCAAGGGCCAGTAGTATAAAACTTATACTTATGGCCAATGGGAATAAGACAGTTGTCTAAAAAGCCATTAAATTCTATATTAAGAACGTAATTTCCATGTGGCTTCTCATCTTTTCCCTCCTCTCTAATCATCTTGTTTATTACAACTCCTTTCCTTTTCTTCCCTGCTTTGCCTATCTTTTTTTTTTTAACTGCCTTCATGATAGTACCAGCTGGTTTTTATTCATTCACTCTAAGGAGCCATTAAAAATAAAGAAAGAGGATTTGTTCACCCAGCCTCCTCTAGCATTTTCTTTGACTGGAGGACATTTTTAGAAATTCTTTCTGTTGGATGAGTACAATTTAATTATTATTATTATTGATTTTTGGGTTGGATCCTGGAATGGTACCTCCCTACACCAATGCAGATGGGCATCTCATCCACTAATATGTAGTCAATCAGTTAAGTATTTAATAAGTACGTTCCAGTCATTGTGCTAAGCACTGGAATGTATAATCTTAGAGAGTTGTCAGGGATACTGAGAGCTGGTTGGTAGTTTCATAGTTAGCATGTGCTAGAGGAATGATTTAAAGATTTTCTAATGAAAAAGAGGTTCTTTATCCATTATTCTATTACTCTACATTACCTTTCAACTTGAGACATATTTTTCTTACCTTGGTTATTCCTATAATACTATTGCTTACTTCTTAGACAAACAATAACCCATATAGAATCAATAAGACTAAAAATGTCATAGGATTAAAAAATATTTCTTTTCTTTGCATTCAAGGCTCATGCATGAATTGGGCATGCTTATAATAACTTATTCAGCAAATGTTGCCTTGGGACTTAGGAAAGATAATTTATGTTATTAGGGAATTTTATAGCCATTTGTCTATTAATCTTGATCTATCTAATAGGATCTCTTTGCACAAAAAGCTGACTATTCCACTTTGGTTTTTCACTTGAGAATTGCAAGTTTCAGTTTTGGTAAAGGTGTCATAGGAAGAGGTACAGGGCTCTTAACAACTTTTCAGAGTTTAAAGTGGAGCATCATGACACAGCACTGCCTTTTTATTGCTTTGAAAAAATCTACAGGAAAAAATTATGGTTTATGAACAGGAGGTAATAAAACTTTCTAAGCCAGGTACTTTATAGGCAGTAGTATAGTGGATGGAGTTTCTGAAGGAAATAAAAGGTTACTGGAATTGATATAGAAAAAGATTATGGAAGGTTTGTTCACCTTGGCAGAGAAAATAACAAAAGTGAAATTTAATTATATATTAAAGTATGATAAAAACATTTGATTCTCATTATCTATTAATGCCCAATTTTCCTACTGTGCTGCTCTGGCTTTGTTACTTCTCTACTCAAAAAAACTAGCCATTTTCTTTTTCCTTTTTAAATTCTTTTCCTTTTTTTCTTTTTCTTTTTGAAACATTATTTTATTTGGTAATTTTCATACATTATTCATTAGAAACAGAGATCATTTTCTTTTCCTTCCCCCCTCCCGCCACCCTTCCCTAGCCGATGTGCGATTCCACTGGGCATCACATGTGTCCTTGTTCTGAACCCATTTCCTTGTTGTTGGTATTTGAATTAGGGAGCTCATTTAGCATCTCTCCTCAATCATATCCCCTCAACCCCTGTGGTCAAGCAGTTGCCTTTCCTCAGTGTTTTTACTCCCACAGTTTGTCCTCTGCTTAAGGATAGTGTTTTTTCTCATAGATCCCTGCAGATTGTTCAGGGACAATGCATTTCCATTAATGGAGAAATCCATTACATTGGATTGTACCACAATGTATCAGTCTCTGTGTACAATGTTTTCCTGGTTCTGCTCCTTTCGCTCTGCATCACTTCCTGGAGGTTATTCCAGTTCCCATGGAATTTCTCCACTTTATTATTCCTTTGAGCACAATAGTATTCCATCATCAACATATACCATAATTTGTTCAGCCATTCCCCATTTGAAGGGCATCCCCTCATTTTCCAATTTTTGGCCACCATAAAGAGTGCAGCTATGAATATTCTTGTACAAGTCTTTTCCCTTATTTTCTCTTTGGGGTACAAACCCAGCAGTGCTATGACTGGATCAAAGGGCAGACAGTCTTTTATCACCCTTTGGGCATAGTTCCAAATTGCCCTCCAGAATGGTTGGATCAATTCACAACTCCACCAACAATGAATTAGTGTCCCTACTTTGCCACATCCCCTCCAGCATTCATTACTTTCCATAGCTGTTATGTTGGCCAATCTGCTAGGTGTGAAGTGATACCATGGAATTGTTTTGATTTGCATCTCTCTGATTATAAGAGATTTAGAACACTTTTTCATGTACTTATTGATAGTTTTTATTTCTTTGGCTGAAAACTGCCTATTCATGTCCCTTGCCCATTTTTCAGTTGGAGAATGGCTTGATTTTTTTGTACAACTGGTTTAGCTCTTTATAAATTTGAGTAATTAGACCTTTGTCAGAGGTTTTTGTTATGAAGATTGTTTCCCAATTTGTTGCTACCCTTCTGATTTTAGTTACATTGGTTTTGTTTGTACAAAACCTTTTTAATTTGATGTAGTCAAAATTATTTATTCTACATTTTGTGACTCTTTCTAAGTCTTGCTTGGTTTTAAAATCTTTCCCTTTCCAAAGATCTGTCATGTATATTATTCTGTGTTTGCCTAATTTACTTAGTTTCCTTCTTTATATTCAAGTCATTCGCCCCATTCTGAGTTTATCTTGGTGTAGGGTGTGAGGTGTTGATCCAAACCTAATCTCTTCCACACTGTCTTCCAATTTTCCCAGCAGTTTTTATCAAATAGTGGATTTTTGTCCCAAAAGCTGGGGTCTTTGGGTTTGTCATAGACTGTCTTGCTGAGGTCATTTACCCCAAGTCTGTTCCACTGATCCTCCTTTCTGTCTCTTAGCCAGTACCAACTTGTTTTGATGACCACTGCTTTGTAATATAGTTTGAGATCTGGGACTGCAAGGCCACCTTCCTTTGTATTTTTTTTTTCATTATTTCCCTGGATATCCTTGATCTTTTGTTCTTCCAAATGAACTTTGTTATGGTTTTCTCTTATTCAGTAAAAATGTTTTTTGGAATTTAAATGGGTATGGCACTAAATAGATAAGTTTGGGTAGGATGGTCATTTTTATTATGTTATTTTATCCCACCCATGAGCAATCAATGTTTTTCCAATTGTTTAGGTCTAGTTTTAATTGGGTGGAGAGTGTTTTGTAGTTGTATTCATATTAGTTCTTGTGTTTGTCTCGGCAGATAGATTCCTAAGTATTTTATATTGTCTCAGGTGACTTTAAATGGAATTTCTCTTTCTAATTCTTGCTGCTGAACTGGGTTGGTGATATATAGAAATGCTGATGACATGTGGGTTTATTTTGTGTCCTGCAACTTTGCTAAAGTCGTTGATTATTTCGACTAGCTTTTTGGTTGATTCTCTAGGATTCTTTAAGTAAATCATATCATCTGCAAAGAGTGACAGCTTGGTCTCCTCATTGCCAATTTTAATACCTTCAATTTCTTTTTTTTCTCTAATTGCTACTGCTAGTGTTTCTAGTATAATATTAAATAATAAAGTTGATAATGGGCATCCTTGTTTTACTCCTGATCTTATTGGGAAGGCTTCAAGTTTATCCCCATTGCAGATGATGTTTGCTGATGGTTTTAGGTATATACTGTTTATTATTTTTAGGAAAGGCCCTTCTACTCCTATACTTTTTAGTGTTTTCAATAGGAATAGGTGTTGTATTTTATCAAAGGCTTTTTCTGTATCTATTGAGATAATCATGTGATTTTTGTCGGTTTGCTTGTTATTTGCTTGTCAGTCAATTAGGTGGATGGTTTTCCTAATATTGAACTATCCTTGCATTCCTGCATGAATCCTACCTGATCATAGTGGATAACCCTGGTGATGACTTGCTGGCTTCTTTTTGCTAGTATCCTGTTTAAGATTTTTGCATCTATATTCATTAGGGAGATTGGTCTATAGTTTTCTTTCTCTTTTTTGAACCTGCCTGGCTTTGGGATCAGTACCATGTTTGTGTCTTAAAAAGAATTTGGTAGAACCCCTTCTTGGCTTATTCTGTCAAATAGTTTGTATAATATTGGGATTAGTTGCTCTTTGAATGTTTGATAGAATTCATTTGTGAATCCATCTGGACCTGGGGATTTTTTCTTAGGGAGTTCTTTGATGGCTTGTTCAATTTCTTTTTCTGATATGGGGTTGTTTAGGTAATTTATTTCTTCTTCTTTTAGTCTAGGCAATTTATATTTTTTGTAAGTATTCATCCATATCACCTAGATTGCCATATTTGTTGCCATATATGGGCATAGTAGTTTTTAATGATTGCCTTAATTTGCTCTTCATTAGAGGTGAGGTCTCCCTCTTCATCTTGGATACTGTCAATTTGGTTTATTTCTTTCCTTTTTTTAATTAGACTGACTAGTACTTTACCTATTTTATTTGTTTTTTCAACATACCAGCTTCTAGTCTTATTTATTAAATCAATAGTTCTTTGACTTTCAATTTTATTGATTTATCCTTTGAGTTTTAGGATCTCTAATTTAGTCTTCATCTGAGGATTTTTAATTTGTTCACTGTCTAGTTTTTTAATTTGCATGCCCAATTCATGGACCTCTGCCCTTCTTAATTTATTTATATATGAAAACTAGCCATTTTCTACTGCTTAGCAGGGTCAAGGATTAAGTTGAAGATCTTGTCATTCAAGGCCCTCCCCTTTCAATTTACTACTTTCCAACCTCATATTACATGACTCCTAGTTTCATATTCTGCATAGGTTCTTTGAATTAGGACTAAAAAGCCATTAGAGTCAGATCATGTTCTAATCCTTCTCTTTTATAGATTGCCAATTTGAAGCTAAGTTAAACAATTTGTCCATGGTCATCAAGATTTGAATTCATGTTAAAAAAAAGACTCTAATTGATTAATCAACAAGCACTTTGAAGTACATAAAATATATCAACTACTGAAGATTAAAAAAAAAATTTCCCTGATCTCAGGGAGTTTATATTCAATTGGGCTGGTACTCTTATTGCAGTAGTAGTATAAATAGCTAAAATATATTACAAAAAAAGGTAATTTTTGAGGGTTTTTCACAAGCATTTGGGGTGATTGGTTTGAAAGGTCCATCTCTTTTCTAGTCTAAACAGCTTTGGTTTCTCCAACTGATTACATAGCACAATCATGGAGAACTAGTTTAGCTCAATTAGTGGAGACTCCTGATAGGGTAAAATTCAGGATGATGAATTTTTCAGCTCTAGTGGTAGTTCCAAAAGGTAATTTTGTAAGGTAGAAAGGGGTTGTAATCTGGAGTTGTGAGTAAAAATGATAACCACACTAACAAATTAGAGATTTTTGAAGTATGTAAATATGGTAGTATCAAAGAGTATTATTGATGCTTTTTTCTGATTTATTTTTACTTTGTTTTTAATTTGAAATGTTATTTTTTCTGTTACATATAATAATCTTTTACATACCTTTCCCAAAATTATAATACCCAAATTGTCTCTGTGCTTTGCTTCCCTCCTCCCTCATTCCCGCCCCCCCCAGATGATAAGCAATTTGATCTGGGTTATACATGTATGATCTTGCAAAATATATTTCCATATTGATCACATTGAGAGAGAACACCCAGATAAAACCATGATCCAAAAATAAAAAGTGAAAGCAATGATTATTATTTTTTAAAACCTTACCTTCTATCTCAGAATTGATACTAAGTATTACTTCCAAGGCAGAAGAGCTCTAAGGGTTAGGCAGTTGAAGTTCAGGAACTTGCCCAGGATCACACAGCTAGGAAAGGTCTGGACCCAGAATTGAACCCATGACCTTCCATTTTCAGATTGGGTTCTCTATCTACTAAGTCACTTAGTTGCCTTGAAAATAGAATAATTACTGCTGTACCTTACTGATTCTCTTTCTTCCCTTAACTTCCTTCTTAGAATTAATACTGTGTATTGGTTCCAAGGCAGAAGGGCAGTAAGGGCTAGGCAATGGGAGTTAAGTGACTTGTCCAGGATCACACTGCTAAGGAAGTTTCTGAGACCAGTTTTGAACCTATGACCTCCTGTCTCTAGACCTGGCTTTCAATCCACTAAGCTACCCAGCTGCCCCAAGGGGTGTTTCTTTCTTTATAAATTCTTAGGTAACAATAGATTAGATGCATTGTGGGTAGTGGGGACTCCCAAGTGCTGACAAATTGAAAAAAGGGAGTAAGAGAGAAGCAAGAAAAATTATCTGTAACATTGTAGAGTCACTTAGTATGGAATCAAATGGTCTGATATTTATAGTAATCACTGAAGAAAAGGTGGAATTATGGACAATTTATTCTCTAATATGAGTCAAGAGAATTATCAATAAATATAATTAATATTTACACAAAATAGTTAAGCTAAAAAAAGTTGTCACTATATAATAAGATAAATTTCAGTTATCTGGATTATTAATTTCTGTGAAACTTTACAATAATAAGAGACAGCATTTATGTAGTGCCTTAAGGTTTTTACATTGTAGCAAGGGAATTGTGCAAGGCTGACTGACAGCCTTCAAAACAAGATTGCACAGAGCTGGCTGGGTCAGCATTCCAAGGTAGCTGGGAATGGACAACTGCCTTTCTCAAGCTGGGTGGCAGACAGAGAGGTTGTGTGTCAAAGTGTCTCCCTGAAGAAACCAACTATGGAGCTGCCAAGGACTTGGATTATCTTTTCAAAGGTTGAGTGAGTGTTTCCCAACTCACTGGTGGACTGTGTGCATGAGTGTGAACCTCCTTTCTTCCTGGACCTTGTGAGGACCCCTACATCTTGATTCTGCAGTTTGACCTAAACCAGGACTCTGGAGTTGTAAGAATCTGGCCCTGTGGACATTACTAACCCCTTTTATCTTTTATTAGTTTATTTAATTAGATTACGGTTTATTTAGAAAATCCAAGAATTAATATCTGGGTGGGTTAATAGTAGTAAGTAATCTCTCTTCCCCTTTCATTCCCTCATATTTTTAGATAATAAACCTGTTTATATGATTGGTTAGTGTGATCCCATCTGTTAACCTTCCCTTCCCTAAAATCTCCATATTACAACATATACATATAACTCATTTGATCCCCTTAACAAACCTATTTTACCATTCCCATTTTACAGATGAGGAAACTGAAGCTCATAGAGGTTAAACTTGTGGTCACATAGCAAATAGTAAATAGTAAATAAGTGAGGAAGAATTTGAATTCTAATATTTCACACTTCTAGTATGGCACTGGGCTGGTCACCTAGTTTTAGGAAATTTGTAAGTTCGCTGACAATGCCAAAAAAATGATCTTATAATGAAATGTAATATCACATTTCTTTTAAAATTAATCTATGATTTAGGTAACACTTCCCCCTCCAATTTTGGGTATTAATAAGGTTTTACTCTATTGGATTTATGAGCAGAGTTCAAGATGAAAGGCAAAAAGTTTTCAAGAGCACAGTGCCAAGTAGGGGCAAAAAGCCAAGATTCTTCCCATTCAACTTTGTCATCATTAACTTCTCCTGGTACACTGGATGGTATAAATAGCCATCTGACTTGGCATCTTAACTGTCATGAATTCTATATGATTAAAAGAGCAAATATAGGCTAATATTTGAAGCTAGTAAGAGGAAAGTGTAATGAGTGAATATAATTATGGTTCTTTTTGTATTTCTTTTTTTGAATTAAATTTGTTTTTCAATGAATAAGCATTTACTTTCTCTTCCTTCTGTGTCCCTCTCCCCTTCATTACCCCAAATGAGAAAAATCAAAACCCTTGTGACAAATACCCATAGATAGTAATGGGAGCATGCCCACACATGCCCACATTGCCTAACATGGGGGCAACCCAGTTCTCTGTTACCACATCATGTGAGTGGGAATAGTTTCCTTTCATTGACTGGGACAGTCTTGCTCTTATTTCCTCCTTTTCTGTTCAGTGTTGAGAGGGAATAAAGGTTAACTTTTCAGTGTGGGCAGGATGAACTGAACTGATAAGGTGAAAGGGGAGAAGCTGTCCCTTTCTCTCTCCTGTAGGTACTGTGGCGATGAGAAATAGACAAGGGGTATCTGTCTGGATCGGTTTTATTTGTCCTCTTTGGCTTTTAGATATACAGTGGGTAATATCTATCAGACCTGGGTGTTCCTGCCATGGTCCATAAGAGCCCAGATTCCGAGTTGGATATTGTAGCCAGCCAGCCTGGAGGAGAAGCTCAGAGAAGATGGGGTGCCTAGAACTATGCCTCAAGGGCAGCTTTGGATTTGGAACCTGGAATTATACTATAGTGGTTTGTCTATTTGTTAGTATACCTTTGAAGTAAATCTTTTTTTGGGAAAACTAATCTGATGGTTAAATGATTAAATAGACCTGATTACAGATGACTCCATTTTGCTTGGGAGGGATACTTTTGGGGAGTTAGAGCCAATGAGAAAGAACCTAGACTCCTCAAACTTCTTTAGGGGTACCGGAGACCTCAGAGGGAGGGGTGAAATGTGAAATAACTGACATTTAGGCAGTGAGGGTCAGGGTAGCAAGTGTTACATAAGCAAAACAAATTTTCATATTGACTGTGTCAAAACATGTGTATCATTTTAGTCCATAACTTCTCTGTCAGGAGGTGATTAATATTCCCTGTTCCCCCCCATGACCCTCTGAAATCTTGGCTGATCATTATACTGATCAGAAGTCATGTTTTATTTTATTTTAAACAATAATTTTATTTAAAAATTTTTATTATTTTATTTTATTTTAAAATTATTTTTATTTTACTTAAAATATTTTATTTCAAAACTTATTTTAAAAATAATTTTTATTTTATTTTATTTTAAATAGGATTATTTATTTTACTTTAAAATATTATTTATTAATTTTTTTGCAGCACCTACACTTCCCAGTGCTTAATACAGTGCCTGGCTGTAGTAGGTGCCTAATAAATGTTTAATGATTGATTATATCCTTCCTTCACTTTTCACCTATGCACAGAGACCCCTTCCTTCTAATAAAGAATATATAATATACAATTACATATAGCAAAGAATATATACAATAAAGGTAAAAAAAAAACCTTAGCAAAATGAACCAACACACTGAAAAACTGTAACATTCTACGCAGTATTCCACACTTGTAGTTTTTTCCCGTAGACGCAAATAATGGAATGGGAAAGGGCAAACTTCTATTGTAAGCTTACTATTTTGTTTGTCTGAATCTAGTGCCTTCTTATTTCCTTATTGCCTTTCAGGGATGGAGTCTGTATTTGCAACTTTAAAAATGTGGTTCTCTTTTCAAGGGTTTTATGATTTGTTGATGTGAGTATATACTTTCTACTTTATTAGATAGTTATTGGAATTATTACATCCAAAAATGTCACACTGCATTCAATAGTGATGAGTCTATAAATTTAGCTAAGCTGTTCCTTAATATATATATATATTCCATCACTGTGCTCATGCTATGAGGCACTTCAGCTTGATAGGACCTTGCCAGAGCTTGGTACCTGCTGATACAACCTTTAAGAACCTAGGATCAAGATCAAATTGTATTTAATGAGGCATGGAGAAAGATTTTGGCTACTAGAAGTTAAGATGTTTTTGTGCTTTTAGCAGGGATCCAGGTTCAGTCAATGCTTTTGCATGCTGATGATGTCTATGATCATGAAATAGGAACCCACTTAAATTTACAAATGGTTATTCTTCTTGCCTGGGCAGCTAGACGGGTATAGTGACCAGAGTGCCAAGGCTGGAGTCAAGATGACTCATCTTCCTGACTTCAAATCTGTCCTCAGAGACTCAATAGCTGTGTGACTCCTGGGCAAGACGCTTAGTCCTGTTTGCCTCAGTTTCCTCATCTTTAAAATAATCTGGAAGGATTATGAAGGAAGAAGGAAATGGCAAATCACTCCAATATCTTTGTCACAAAAACTTCAAATAGGGTCATGAAGAAATGGACACAATTGAATAGTAATAACATCAATCTTGCAGAACTACTGAATAAATAATATTGTAAGTCATGAATATGAGAATACTTTTTTCTCCTGCTATAGCTCTTAGCCTCTGCTCAATCAACAACCATAATTTATATTTTGTAAAGTACTATACTACAAATATTCAGTATTGTACTTAATTAAAACTGATGGCAAGATGATTCTCTTACATATGAAAGATTAAGAGTATCTGCATGCATTTTCCCTTAATATCTCACAAAAGTTATAATAATACATAGTTTAAGTAATTCTTAGTTTTAAAAATACTTAAAAAACAAAATGCTTTCCTCCATGTGTATTTCAATTCTTCCTTCTCCCACCCAGAAACATATAAGACAGATAATAATGGAATAGTTTGACTTTATTCTCTTCTGTTTTCTACAGAGCCTGCTAGATACAAATTCTATGGAATGGATACAACAGAGAGAGCAGAACCACTTAAGGTATACTTTGGAAACCTCATTTCCTTTTTTGACAGATCAGGGAGATGACATGGCTATGATTTGCCCAGATTTTACAAAGTAACTGATTTATGGTTTACTTGTGGATGAAACATAGAGATGTGTACAATTAAGTGGATTTTCCCACTATGTTCTCAGCAGCCACTTTGATGGTCAGACCAGACTGTCTCCAGCAGATCTTAACTCATTGAGTTTCAGAATTCCTAGCTAGGGCTTCTGCTGGCCCAAAATTTCACATAGTTTTAGTTAAAAAAAAAATAAGGTCTTTGAGGGCAGAGACTCTACTTTTATATTGTCATTTCTACCACTTATCAATCAAGAGATACTTAATAAGTACTTCTTTCATTCATTAAATTATTCATTCATTGTCAGACGCAAAGAGGAGTCATTAATGGTTTGATGCCAACTTGGAAGGTCTCTAATAGCGTGTTGTAAGCATCTGTCCTTGGCAATAGTGTTTTCCTTTTTGTCAATGACTTGAATTAAGTCATACTTGGCAGTCTTATAAAATTTGCTTGTCATTCAAAGCTGAGTAGGATAACAAACACACTGAGTGAGAGATCCAAAAGGATCTCAATGGCCTGGAACATTAGGCCAAAGAAAATGATGTGAAATTTCATAGAGATGAATATAATATCAGCATTTAGGTAGTGCATGGATAGAGCATTGGCCCTGAAGTCAGGAAGACTTGAATTCATAAACTCACTAGCTTTGTGACCTTGGACAAGTCACTTAAACACTATTTGCCTCAGTTTCTTCAACTGTAAAGTGGGTATGATAATAGCACCTACCTCCCAGAGTTGTAAGGACCAAATGAGATATTTGTGAAGCTCTCAGCACATTGCCTGGCACATAGTAGGCATTATATAAAAGTTAGCTATTAACAATATCTTATGCTATAGTTCCACTCCAAATATAAGACTGAGGAGCCATTGCTAGGAAGGAGTCCATGTGAAAAAGGTGTTTGAGGTTAGTGTGCTATGATCTCTATCCTAGACTCTTTTCTTCTCTTATTTTTCTATCTTCTCTTGACATTCTTATAACCTTCTGTGCATTCAAGTACCATTGTTCTTCAGACAACTTAGAGATTGATTCAGATCTATTTGGCCCTAATTTTCCACTAAATTCCTGACCTACCTCACTCATTGCCTACACTCCTTTTAAACCTGATTTCCTGTAGACATTTCAATCTCAGTGCCTTAAAACAGAAATGAATCCCTTCTCTCCCTACCTGCCCCACATCCTTCCAACTGTCTTATTTCTTTTGAGGCTACTGTTATGTTCCCAGTCACCAAGTATAATCTTAGAGTCATTTTTGACTTTTCATTCTCTATAAATATACAAATCCAAATCACTTGCCAAATCTTGTAAATTATAACCCCTCAGCCTCTCTCATGTCTATCTTCTTCTCTCTATTCACATGGGTGGCAATGCTAGCTTTATCTGTTAGCACCTCTCAAATGCAGATT